>NC_140989.1:292433871-293012206 GCF_052327205.1 Somniosus microcephalus
GAGCTCTCCCTCCCTCTCCCACCCCTTCACTCCTTCCCTCCCTCACCCTCTCTCTCTCCCCTCTCTCTCTCCCCCCTCTCTCTCCCTGCCCCTCTCTCTCCCTGCCCCTCTCTCTCCCTGCCCCTCTCTCTCCCCTCTCTCCGCTCCGTCTCTCTCCCTCCCTCCCTCTCCCTCTCTCTCCCCCTCTCCTCTCCCTCCCTCTCTCCCCCTCTCCCTCCCCGCTCTCTCTCTCTCCCTCTCCCTCTCTCTCCCTCTCCTCTCCCTCCTCATGGTTAACGCGGCGGGCCTTTGGACCCGGTTGGCCGGGCGGCAGACGAACGCCTTTCGCTGCAGACTCCCGTGTCCGATTTCGGTCGGGGACGGCTCTCCCCCTCCCTCCCCGCTCTCTCTCCCCCTCCCTCCCCGCTCTCTCTCCCCCCTCCCTCCCCGCTCTCTCTCCCGCTCTCTCTCTCCCCCTCCCTCCCCGCTCTCTCTCCCCCCTCCCTCCCCGCTCTCTCTCCACCTCCCTCCCCGCTCTCTCTCCCCGCTCTCTCTCCCCCTCCCTCCCCGCTCTCTCCCCCCCTCCTCCCGCTCTCTCCCCCTCCCTCCCGCTCTCTCCTCCCCCTCCCTCCCCGCTCTCTCTCCCCCTCCCTCCCGCTCTCTCTCCGCCTCCCTCCCGCTCTCTCTCCCGCTCTCTCTCCCCCTCCCTCCCCGCTCTCTCCCCCTCCCTCCCGCTCTCTCTCCCCCTCCCTCCCCGCTCTCTCTCCCCCTCCCTCCCCGCTCTCTCTCCGCCTCCCTCCCCGCTCTCTCTCCCCCTCCCTCCCCGCTCTCTCTCCGCCTCCCTCCCCGCTCTCTCTCCCCGCTCTCTCTCCCCCTCCCTCCCCGCTCTCTCCCCCTCCCTCCCCGCTCTCTCTCCCCCTCCCTCCCCGCTCTCTCTCCCCGCTCTCTCTCCCCCTCCCTCCCCGCTCTCTCCCCCCCTCCCTCCCCGCTCTCTCCCCCTCCCTCGCCGCTCTCTCTGCCCCTCCCTCCCCGCTCTCCCTCCCTGCTCTCCCTCCCTCCCCTTCTCTCTCTCCCTCCCCGTCTCTCCCTCCTTTCCTCTCGCCCTCTCCCTCCCTCTCCCTCCCTCCCCCTCCCTCTCCCTCCCTCCCCTCTCCCTCCCTCCCCTCTCCCCTCCCTCCCTCCGTCTCCCTCCCCTCTCCCTCCCTCCCCTCTCCCTCCCTCCCTCTCCCTCCCTCCTCTCCTCCCTCCCCTCTCCCCTAGTGCCTCAGGCCCGGCCCGACTCACCTCGGTACCAGAACGGAGTCAGTCCGACACCGGGAGGCCGGGTACCCACCGCTCCGAAGCAAGCCCGGGGTTCCTCATGGTTAACGCGGCGGGCCTTTGGACCCAGTTGGCCGGGCGGCAGACGAACGCCTTTCGCTGCGGACTCCCGTGTCCGATTTCGGTCGGGGACGGCTCGTTGGAAAGCCCCAGTTTTCCCGGTGCCCGCACTCATGGCAAGAGAGAGAGGGGGAAGGAGAGAGAGAAAGAGAGAGAGGGAAGGAGAGAGAGAGAGGGAAGAAGAGAGGGGAAGAGGGGAGAGAGTGAGGGAAGGAGATAGTTTTCCCGCGGCCGCCATTTTTTGAGGTACTAACAGCAGTTTGAAGGATTAGGCCCCGCCCACACACACCATGAAACGCCCCCCCGTGACGCAGCGCACTCCCCCCGTAGGATTGGTCAACCTTCACGTCAGTCAATGCTAATGAGCGGATTTCCCCCGTATGATTGGCCAACCGCTAATGAGAGGAATTTTGAACGTTTTTTTGTCTACTGTCCGAACAATTTTTGTCTGACCAAAAAGTAAATATGCCTAGGACACCCTCCTAATCATAACCTTTCTTTTGATATAACATATGTGTAGGTACGCTCTATAACTTTTGAGTGATGCCCGGACAGACAAACAGACAGACAGACACCACTATCCTTTTTTATTAAATATATATAGACTAGCTGGGGAGCCCCGCGTTGCGAGGGCAATTTTGGGGCGCGAGGGCAATTTTGGGGCGCTTGGTCTCCCTGCCCCTGTGTGTCCCCCCTCTCCCTGTCATGTCCTCTCCCTGTCCTATCCCTCCCTCCCCTCCCCTCCTCTCCCTCCCCTCCCCTGTCTCCCTCCCTCCCTCCCCTCGCCCACCCCCCACCCCCGCTCCCCCACTCCCCTCTGTCCCTCTCTCCGGCCCCTCCCCCTGCCTAGCGCCTGAGGTCCGGAGCTGAGGTCCCCCGCGTATGGCGCGGCTGATGGACGGCCGCTGTGGGCGGGCGGGCGGCGCATGCGCGGTCAGTGGGCAATTTTGGGGTGCTTGGTCTCCCTGCCCCTGTGTGTCCCCCCTCTCCCTGTCATGTCCTCTCCCTCTCCCTGTCCTATCCCTCCCTCCCCTCCCCTCCCTCCCCTCCCCTCCTCCCCTCTGTCCCTCTCTCCGGCCCCTCCCCCTGCCTAGCGCCTGAGGTCCGGAGCTGAGGTCCCCCGCGTATCGCGCGGCTGATGGACGGCCGCTGTGGGCGGGCGGGCGGCGCATGCGCGGTCAGTGCGGGCGGCGCATGCGCGGTCAGTGCGGGCGGCGCGAGCGCCCCACGATTTCCCGAGGCTCGCCCCCCCCCGCGATTTCCCGAGGCTCTTCCCCCCCCCCGCGATTTCCCAAGGCTCTCCCCCCCCCCCGCGATTTCCCGAGGCTCTCCCCCCCCGCGATTTCCCGAGGCTCTCCCCCCCCCCGCGATTTCCCGAGGCTCTCCCCCCCCGCGATTTCCCGAGGCTCTCCCCCCCCGCGATTTCCCAAGGCTCTCCCCCCCCCTATTAAATTGTTATTTAATTCCCTAACACATCATTAAAATATTTACCTTAGTTCCCTAACACACAGAAAGTGTGGGGGGAAAAATTGTGAAAAATCAAGATGGCAGCCACTCACCTTGGTTCAGAAGGATAAGGCCCGCCCACACACGGTCAACCGGTCAGGTCACCGAAGCGTAGGATTGGTCAATCATCGAGTCACTCGACACTCAACTGTAGGAAGGAACCCGCCGTCCGATTGGTGGACCTCGACGTCACACGGTCGCTAATGAGATGCTAATGAGCGGAACGCTGAACGTTTTTGGGATACCGCGGGCGGGATTTTTGTCCGGCCGAAACGTAAATACGCCTATGACCGGTCCTGAATCGCAAGCTTTCTTTTGAGGCAACGCGCGCGTCGGTACGCTCTGTAACTTTCAAACATATAGAGAACGGACGGACAGACAGACAGACATCGGGACAGACAGACAGAAGAGCTCTTTTATATATATAGATAGATAACCACTGGTGATGTACTCGAGTGCAGCTGATCCCGGGAACCATGTCCAAGTATGAGTCACACAGGTCAGGAAAGGAGTGGGAGTGGAGGTAACAAAATTCTTCACTTAGCACCTGTGCCATTGGTTCAGTTTCCAGGATTGAACTTTTGAAGGAGAGATACTTAGATTTTGTACCTGACCTTCTAATAGTCAAGTTAACATTTACAAATATAATGAGTAACAATTAATATCAAGAATGCTCAGAAACTACTGTTAACTCTAAATATGACCTTTTTCTAATCTTAAAGATATGATTAATTTATGCATAAATCTGTTGCTTAATTAAGATATCCATACATAATAAGTTGAAAAATAATCAAGTCTGTGTCAAAGAGAACTCTTAGTCTAACGAATTTAAATTATAATTACAATGTTGAAATCTGAAATCAGGCTCTAGTGTATCAAGTCTCAAAAAAGGACTAAACATGAATTGTTTTGAAGAGTATTTAAAGGTTGCGCAGTTGACGGCTTTTGATCGTTTAAGTCAGTGGCCTAGAAATTCAGTATAGCCACTTTTGGGGCGGTAAAGTCGGGCGGGCGCTAAAGTTAGCGCCCGCCGGAAAGTGGAGGCCACTTCGCCGATATTCAGTAGCTTTGGCCAAGGAGTTTGGGCGAGGGCTGAAACTGGCGTTGCACTCCTATCTTTAGGCGCTAAGCCGGCGGTGCAGACTGATAACGCCGAGGCCGGGCGCAGCGCAGTTGCGGTCATGTTTTGATTGTCGGCAGACACCCTGACGCCGGCCAGCTCTTAAAGGGGGAAGGGTCGACTTTGTCTGCTGCCACGCCCTGGATAGTGGAGCCCTGCAGCTAGGCCTGAACACTGCTGGTGGACCCAAATAGCGCCTGAAGCCATGCAGAAGGCCCGTGAACGAGCGCAGCGCTTCTCAGAGCATGCTTTGAGGGTGCTACTTAGGGGTTTGGAAAAGAAAAGAGAGATCTTGTGCCCGGACAGTGGAAAGAAGGCTCCCAGGAGGCAGTACAGGAGAGCCTGGAGGGAAATCGCCCAGAGGGTGTCAGCCAACAGCGATGTCCCCAGGACTGGTGACCAATGCCGCAAGAAGTACAACGACCTCACTCGGTTGGTCAGGGTGAGTACCCTTTCCAGTGTCCTCCTCATCCTTGCATGTGCACCTCACATTATGGGCAAAGGGACCTCAAAGGCCTAATGGCCAGCCCTCCTCCCGCAGCTATGGCACTGGCATGATCATCAATAGCACTTTCTGCACTTTACACACTGGCCAAGCTATTCGACCATGGGAGGCAGTGCACACAACAACAGGGCACCACACTGGCCAAGCTATTCGACCATGGGAGGCAGTGCACACAACAACAGGGCACCACACTGTACTTAGAGGCCATCCTTTCTCTTGCAGGCCAAGCTGGCGCAGAATCTGAGGAGCCGGACTGTCACCGGGGGAGGCCGTGCCCAGTTCCAGGAGCTCAGTGACCTGGAGGAGCGCGTGGCTCGACTCATGCGTGCCCGGGTGGTTGGCCCCGTTGCTATTGGAGATGCCGACCCTGTGCTGGGCCCCAATGGTAAGGACATGACCGTTTGGACCTCTCTCGTTCCCCTCGCGCTTCAGATCTACACCCTTTGCCACTGTCCGACCAATGCGCATAATGCCACCACTCATGCCTCCCTCGCTGACGCCCTGTCCTCACTCTAAAGCTACTCTTGTGCCTTCCTGCTTTCAGCTGGTGAGGAGGAGGTCCCTGAAGCTGAGAGTGCCAGTCCCTCGGAAGAGGAAGACGACGAGGACCAAGAGGAAGGCGGCACATCGGGGGAACCCTCATCCGCGCCAGGGGATGGCAATGGAGGGGACACGTCTTGCCTGGAGGAGAGCCAGGGGGTAGTGTTGCAGGGGGGTGTAGCTCCTGGGCCCAGTGGCGTCCAGGCACGCGGGAAGGGTCGGGCAGCACGGCTGCCTTCTCCCCAGAGGGGGGAAGTGTTGCAGGGGAGGGCAGTTCCTGGGCCCAGTGGCGTCCAGGCACGCGGGAAGGGTCGGGCAGCACGGCTGCCTTCTCCCCAGAGGGGGGAAGTGTTGCAGGGGAGGGCAGTTCCTGGGCCCAGTGGCGTCCAGGCACGCGGGAAGGGTCGGGCAGCTCGGCGGCCTTCTCCCCAGAGGGACAGTCCGGCCTCCAGTCTGGAGACGGTCCTCGCCCAGGAGGTGCGCCTCCTTGATGAAATGTCCGCGGACTCGGAGCGGCGCCACACCGAGTTCATGGGGGTTGTGGGACAGTTGCCTCAGGCCATTGAGTCCCTGGCTCATAGTGTGGCCGATTTCGGGGACTCACAGGCCAGGGGTGTCGACCAACTCGCGGCAGCACAGGACGCGAGTCGAGAGTTCATGAGTGGTGCCGTGCAGACACTGGCTGGTCTGATGCGGGCACAGACCAGGGCAGTTCGGGCACTCACTTCTGCCACACTCGCTGTGTCACGGACGCATCGCCAGGGCACCCGCCGCCCTGCTGCAGCACAGCGGTCTGGCCTTCACCAGATTGCTGCGCTTGCTGCAGTGCCAGCCCGGCCGAGTGCCAGTGTCTCTGGCGACCAGCGAGCGCCTGGCATCAGCCAGCTTGCCCCCATTGCTGCAGCCGCCACTGCCACTCCCCCAGCCAAGCTGCGACGAGCTGCTGGAGAGACTGATGCTGCCCAGCCACAGCTGCAGCAGTTAGCAGCCGGCCCCTCCAGGGCCGGACCTCGTCTAGGCCGACCACCAAGGGCATCTGCCGTCATGCATTGTGCCCCTCAGGAGCCTTCCCCCAGCCTTGCAACACCCACAGGGCCCAGGTTGAGGCGGAGCAACAGGTCGGGCAGGGGCCGGAGAAGCCTGCACAAGGACTCGCCCTCTCGGCACACCAAGTAGAGTGTGTTGCCAACTGTTTTTTTATATGGAGGTGTTTGTGTTCTGTATGGGGGGGGCTTATTTTGGTAAGGCCGAAGATGAAGGCAAATGTTTTTTTATATGGGGGTGTTTGTGTTCTGTATGGGGGGGTTTGTCTTGGTTAGGCCGAGGATGAAGGCCAATTGGATGGACAAGTTTTGTTATTCCTCCCCAGGTTGTGGGAGTGAGATATGTTTTTGACTGTTTTTTGGGGGTCTTGTCTGTTTTTCTGTTTCATGTGGGAAGGGCCCTGAGTTTGTTAAATAAAGCTTTTTATTTATTCAGCTTGTCCAGGTGTCATGTTTCAAGTGGTTGTTGCGTTAACCGGCTGAGGGCTTGCGGAGCGGCTGCATTCAGGTGCGTTCATTGCCACAAGCCATTCCCTGACAGGGGGCCTAGAAGTGTCGTTCAATAAGCCGCCGGCGGACGGCCCTTGGACCTTGTGGCTCCCTCCTGGGCTGGTACTCCTCCTCCTCCTCCTCCTCCTCATGGTCCTCCTGCTCATCCTCCTGAGGTGGCAGTGCCTGAGTCCTGCGGATAGCCAGGTTGTGCAGCATGCAGCAAACGACGACGAACTGGGAGACTCTATCCGGCGAATACTGTAGAGATCCGCCGGAACGATCCAGGCAGCGGAACCGTTGCTTGAGGACGCCAATCGTTTGCTCTATGATGTTCCTTGTGGCTTGATGGCTTTCGTTGTATGCCTCCTCAGCAGGGGTCCTGGGCGCGCGGAGCGGGGTCATGAGCCATGTACACAAAGGGTAGCCCTTGTCCCCAATAAGCCATCCCCTTGGTGGAGGCTGTGCCTCGAACATGTCAGCCACAGTAGTCTGGCGCAGGATAAATGCATCGTGGCTGCTTCCTGGAAAGCGGGCATTGACAGCTAGGATGCGCTGCCTGTGGTCACACACCAGCTGTACATTGAGGGAATGGTAGCCCTTCCGATTGCGGTAATCCTCGGCATTGTCGATAGGTGCCCGCATAGCCACATGCGTGCAGTCAATGGCGCCCTGCACCATGGGGAAGTCGGCGATCCTGGCAAATCCGACTGCACGCTGCTCCTGCCTCTCTAGGGTCATGGGGAAGGAGATGAATTGGTGTCTCCTTGCGAAAAGGGCATCGGTGACCTGCCGGATGCAGCGATGCACGGCGAACTGGGAGATGTTCGCTATGTCCCCAGCAGCGGCTTGGAATGAGCCGCTTGCATAAAAGTTCAGAGCCACCGTGACCTTCACTTCCACCGACAGAGACGTCCTGCACATCAGCTGTGGACGCAGATCTCTGTGAAGCAGCTGGCAGATCTCTGCAACCACCTCCCTTCTGAAGCGCAGCCTCTTAACACAATGCGCGGCAGTCATGGTGAGATAGGACACCTGCTGCCGGTATTTCCTGAGTGGGTAAGGCCTACGTTGCCGACGCCTGATGGCCCCTCTGCGTCTAGGCATGGCTGGCCCTCTCACACAGCGTCTGCGAGCCCTTCGCACATAATGCTGGAACTGAGGGTTGGAACCCCATGCAGCCCCCATAATAAACTTGCAAACAGTGAAATCACAATGAGTCAAATTTCCAAGCTCTGGCCAGAAGCCAAAAATACCTCTCCTATGTTGTCCCAAATCAGTAAGGTCTGTTCCTTGGTCTCTGTCCAGAAATCCAAAGCACTAAAGTAATTGCAGCAAAATGGCTGGCCTTTATAGTTCAGTCTAAGTGCCCTTTAATTAGCGCTCCCCGAGGCCCGCAGGGCCTCTGCTGCGTTCCACTTCACAGTTCTTAACAGCGCCACGCCCACATTGGGCGGGCGCCACTGAATTTCCGGTTTGGGGCGCACAAACAGCGTTGCACGACGAAATGACGTCATAAGCTGCGCGCGCAGCTGAGCGGGCGCAAACACTTTGCGCCGGCGCTAAATGTCAACTGAAGTTGGGCGTAGGCGCAGATCGGCCTGCGCCCGGGCGCTAAGTGCCTAGCGCTCGAAATCTACCCCTCTTATGGCGCTAACGGCTGGCGAACGCAACTGAATTTCTAGGCCAGTATTTTCTCTTGTTTTTGGCCTAAATAGGCCAATATTCACAGCTGTCAAAATAGATCAAAATCCTCACAACTTCTCGTTTAACATTCTCCAGTTTCTTGATAAATTTTGACCATTTTGTATTAGTGCGAAGGAATAACACGACCATTTGTTTAATTTGGATTCTGGGAGACTGGTAAGTGTGAGCTAGCACTCTGAAGCTACTTTTAAACTGTTCTTTTAATTCGGCTTCTGGGTTCCCACCATCTGGGAGCTGGCTCCCGGTGTTTATACTGTTGTGTCCCTGTTCTGTAGCCTGGCGGAAGGCTCATAGACACAGTTTTGTCATCAGCTGTGGAAAACAGATTTAACAGCATAACCAGCAGCAGCTAGTGACAGTGCTCTGGAGAGATGAATTAAAAGAACAGTATAAAAGTATCTTGAGTTTACACTATTAAATCCAGCTCCTTTATCTTGATAGCAGAAGCACAGGCCCAGTTTTTCATGTACCTACACTTCTGCCACCAACATATCGGAGTCAGATTCATGTTACTTTTATACTGGCTCTTGACTGTAATCTGGGGTTACAATTCTGCTGCCAACATAAAGGAGCCAGTTTAGTATTGTAAACACTGGAAGATTGTGCATAAGCACCTGTCTCCCAGCCCTGGCTCCGTGGTAGCACTCTTGGCCCTGGGTCAGAGGTTTTGGGTTCAGAGTCCCACTGCAGAGAGTTAAACATATAATCTAAAGTGATACTTCAGTGCTCTAATGAGAGAAAATTGCACTGTCAGAGGTGCCATTGTTTGGATGAGATGTTACACTGAGGCCCTGCCTGTCCTCTATAGTGGATTAAAGGATCACATGGCTTTTTTGAAGAAAAGCAGGGGAGTTCATCTGGTGTCCTGCAAAGTGGCTGCCATTTTTGCATTAATTACAATAGTGATTACACTTCAAAAGTGCTTCATTGGCTGTGAAGTGCCTTTGTATGTCCTGAGGTTGTGAAAACTGTTATATAAATGCAAGTTCTTTCTTCCTCTAAAAGTGTCTTTAGTAGTATAAACTTTAAGAGTTGTTTCACAGACACAGATTTACCAGAATCTAAACAAGTACTAGTGTAAAAATGACTTTAGTAACAGGGGAATCAAACACTGTGAGGGTTATACAGTCAATATGCATAGCCTATTTAATGTAAATATTACAGATAGCTATTTTTGTTTTGCATGAAGGACATTTCTGTTTAGAGTATTAGATAAGGCTGATTAATAATGGATACTGAAATTCCAGACAAAGTTGTGGATACTGTACTATTTGCAATTTAGAGCTGTATATTAGCCATGGTGATGTATTTTTGTATTTTTACTGGACATTAGAGACTGTGAAACAATAGTATTTTGCTTTGACTGAAGTTGAATAATGATTATCCCTGAAATATTAATGTTCAGTAAGGTGAAGAATGAACTTACACAATTGAAGACCTTTCTAATATATTAGTAAATGACTTAGCATTTATAGTGGGCAGCCACAGTGATGGGTTTCCAAAAGGCACTTTAATGGCCCGGAATTTGCGGTGGGTCATAACGGTGAACTAACAGTGTTTGCCGGTATTACCCCTCCTAAACTGACCGCAACTTCAGGATTTAGCGCATGCGCATCTAAACGTGGAAATCCTAAAGTTGGGATCACTCATTCACTGCTCCGACACTGGCTGCGCTATGCTACCCCCCTCTGCGCCAATAAGCCGGCAATCATTGTAATCAGTGAAACTGATGAAAACTTGGGCTTTTCCCTGGTAATATCGCTGTTAAATACCCCATTAAATGTTAAGCCTTGTTGGAATAGGTGCAACTAGGGATTTAACAGCGTATTGACTGCTAAACAAATGTTGTGGCCCTGAAAAACTAATTTTTATATTTGTAGAGTGTGAAATTTCTCCATTGTTATAAAAATTACAATAAAACATTTTTTTAAAATATTTGGTCATGATATTTCAGGTTCTACCTTATCCCCATGTGAGAGTCTCAATTTTTGTTTCGCTCTCTGTAACATTTTTAAGATATCGGGATAAAAGCAGCTTCTCGTTTCCTCATTTCCTGTCTGTGAGAATTCTGTAATGTGATTGGCTGCTTAGACAGCTTGTTGATGTCACAGCAGCTCGCACTAGGGATTCCCACTACACTGCACTGAAATCAATTGAACATCGAAAAAGGCAAACTTCTCACCACAAAGATCGCAAGATCTCTGTGGGCAGCTTTCTTCGGGGCCAGTGGCAAGCGCCTTTGCTTTGCCGCTGACTGCAAATTCCGGGTCTTTATTTCTGCAAATTCTGGAGAGCAGAATATACTGGCTTCCCAATGCCACTTTCCCTGTTCATAATGCCACCCAGCACTATTCTCCATTAGGCCCGAGGAGAAGCAGAACTGCCCAATCTACCAGCAGCTCTTAAGATCCACAAAAAGTGGGCCTCTACTGCCACCAGAACAAGCAAATTCAGGAAATTTGTATTTGTAATTACAGCCAAAGATAAGAGAACCACATATAACAACAGAAAATGCTAGAAAAACTCAGCAGGCCAGGCAACATCCGTGGAGCGAAAATAGAGTCAACGTTTCGGGTGAACCCTTTGTCAAGACTAAAGAAGCACAGGAAATGAAATAGAATAAGAGGCCAGGCTGGGAGAGAACAAAAGAGAAGTGAAGAGTAAGGAGGCAGACTGTTCTTCCAGTTGTTCACGAGGGCCCCAGATGCCCCGTTATCAATTTGCTCTTCCAACAATTTGTGGCGCAAAATATTCGAGCTGAAGGGCCAGGAAAATAGTTTAACAAACAGGGCATGCCATGACATAAATTACATCATTACATAAATTTAAAACAGGAATAGACAGTTTCCTAGAAGTAAAGGGAATTAAGGGTTACGGGGAGCGGGCAGGAATTTGGACATGAGTCTAGGTTCGGATCGGTCATGGCCCTGTGGGTAGCGGAGCGGGCCCAGGGGCCGTGTAGCCTGATCCTGCTCCTATTTCGTGTGTCTAATTCTGTTAGATGCAGGAGATGGTTCTGTGATAGTGGATTGGCAGTTAGGATCAGATCAGCCGATTGGCCTACTCCTGCTCCTATTTCTTATGTTCTTATGAAAATAGTTTAACAAACAGGGCATGCCATGACATGTCCCACTCCAGCAAATGCTGGGTCATAAACAAAAGCAACAACAATTGATATTTATAGAGCGCTTTTAACATTGTAAAATGTCCTAAGGCGCTTCACAGGAGCGATTATCAAACAAAATTTGACACTGATATCTTGGGACACAGCATATATATACACAACAGCACAACATGGCTTCCAGTCAGAACTGTACTGCATATGGCTTTATTATTATATACATCAGTAGTCCACCAGGTGGCTCTATTACACTTCTACCTCCTTATTGAAGAAGTTAATCATAGCAAATAATAATTTTACATGACTTACAACTCTTGGTATACATTTCTCAAATGGAACCCATTTTATGTTTCCAAATTCTGCTATAGAATTCTGTAACACAAACAAAAGATACGAACTTATTTTCCATATTTACAAATTAAACTTAACAACTGGTTTTCTGTTTCGAAGAGGATACCTTCTTTCTTGCACAGAACTTTCAGATCTTGTTGTAGGACTTTGACTCATTCTAGGCTGAGTCTGCGGAGAATTTTTCTCCAAGGGCTGACCTTGATCTACATTTTGACTCTCTACACTTTCAGACTGTTTGTCTGCCTGACTCAGGCTCAGACTTAAATTTTGACTTTGTCTTGGACTTGTTTCTGGCACGTCTGATGTATCTGGTACGTCTAAGCAACCTCATCAGAATAAATTAAATCATCCCAGCTTTCAACTCCTTCCATATCTGTAGGTAAGATATGATCAATGTGAACAAACCTAACCTTTCCATGATCAAACATTTTGACCAAATATATGCTAGGGCCACATATCTTCACGACTCTTCCTGGTAACCACTTTAACCATTTATGGTGATGGTTCTTCAATCTAGCCCTCTGGTTCAACTTCCCATTTCTCTCATTCTACCTTTATCATGACTCTCTTTCTGCCTTGATTGTTTCTCTTCTACGGACTGTGCCCAAGTTTGGCTTTAACAACGAGAACCTAGTTCGTGGCTGTTGTTTGTGAACCAACTCTGCTGGTTTTCTACCAGTAGTGGTATGAGGAGTATTCCAATAGGTAGTCAGAAAATTTGCCAGTTTGTGGTCCAACGACAACTGATGTTTCTTTGGATTTGGATCCAACATTTGTTTGATGAGGGCACATTTGACAATTTGTACTGTGCACTCTGCTGCACCATTTGAAGCAGGGTGGTATGGTGGAACTTTAGTATGTTTCACATCGTTTCTGCTCATGAACTGTGTGAACTCTTCTGAACAAAATTGCAGCCATTATCAGACACAATTTTTTCTGGGAGGTGTTTTGCTTGTTGTTATTATATCTGCATCGGAAACACCCCTACCCACTTCGAGTGACTATCTATCATTGTGAACAATTGCTGTCCTTCTAGCTCAGCAAAATCTACATGTAACCTTTGCCATACTCTGGGAGGCCATTTCCATGGCTGTAATGGTGGTTTCTTGCTCATAGATTGACATGTTGTACACTGACTGACTATGTACTCTATCTCTTTATCTAAACCTGGCCACCATAAGTAACTGCATGCAAAACTCTTGGTCAAGTACATTCCCAGGTGCTGGTCATGAAGATCTCCTAACAATTTAGGCCTGAACCTATTTGGGGTAACCATTCTTGGTCCCCACATGATACAATCTTTATCCACTGATAATTCATTCCTACAAACGAAGTATGGATGGATATCTTCCTCTGATACCTGGTTTGGCCATCCATTTGCTATGTAATCAAACACATTTGACATAATTGGGTCACGTTTGGTTGCCCTACCAATCTCTTCAGCTGTGACTGGCAGCTCATCACTGTATGAGAAATAGAACACTTCTTCCTTATTGGGTGTAACTTGTGATGGGATGGCAACCTGGACATAGCATCAGCATTCCTTACCTGAGGAAGGATGTTCTTGCCATGGAGGGAGTGCAGCGAAGATTCACCAGACTGATACCTGGGATGGCAGGAATGACATATGAAGAGAGATTGAGTCGATTAGGCTTACGTTCGCTAGAGTTTAGAAGAATGAGAGGGGATCTCATTGAAACTTATAAAATTCTAACAGGACTAGACAGACTAGATGCAGGAAGGATGTTCCTGATGGCGGGGGAGTCCGGAACTAGGGGTTACAGTCTAAGGATAAGGGGTAAGCCATTTAGGACTGAGATGAGGAGGAATTTCTTCACCCAGAGAGTGGTGAACCTGTGGAATTCTCTACCACAGAAGCCAGTTAAGGCTAACTTATTAAATATATTCAAGAAAGAGTTAGATATATTTCTTAAGGCTAAAGGAATCAAGGGATATGGGGAGAAAGCAGGGACAGGGTACTGAATTTGGATGATCAGCCATGATCTCATTAAATGGCGGAACAGGCTCGAGGGGCCGAATGGCCTACTCCTGTTCCTATCTTCTATGTTTCTATCAGCTGATCGTGTACTCAATGTCATACATATACGCTGACAAAATCAAAGCCCATCTCTGCATTCGGGCTGCAGCTAAGGTTGGAACTGGGGACTTTGGATGGAGGATTGCTGTCAGGGGCTTATGGTCAGTAACTATGGTAAGCTTACAACCAAACAAGTATTTGTGAAACTTTTTGACCCCAAAAATCAATGACAAAGCTTCCCTTTCGATCTACGTATAATTCCGCTCACTGGCACTGAGAGTGCGTGAAGCAAAAGCAATTTGTCTCTGCTCCCCACTATCTAGTACATGAGAGATCACTGCCCCAACTTCGTACGGAGAGGCGTCACATGCTAGCTTGATCTCCTTAAATACATCATAGTGAACTAACATGGTACTCTCTACTAACTGGCTTTTACACTCTTTGAATGCTGTGTCGCATTCTTTTGACCACTTCCAAGGGACCTGTTTCCTTAACAGCTCATTCAGTGGATGTAACAATGTAGCCAAGTTTGGGAGGAACTTTACATAATAATTCAGAAGACCCAAAAATGATCGAAGTTCAGAGATAGTCTTAAGAGTGGGTGCATTTCTGATTGCATCCAGCTTTCCCTTGGTTGGATGTAAACCTTTGTCTACTCTGTGCCCTAAGTACTCCAGTGAGTTTTGAAACAACTCACACTTGTGAGCTGTCACTCGTACTCCGTGCTTCTCTAGCCATTTGAGCACTTCATTCAACACAACACCTCATTATGGACTTGCCTGTTTAGTGCTGAAATGAGTAGATCATCCAAATAACACACTACCCCTTCAATCCTTTGCAAAATTTGGTTCATCACCCCTGGAATATGTTGGGGGCAGAAGACACTCCAAATGGTAGCCTATTAAACTGATATAGGCCTCGGTGAGTATTTATAGTCAAGCATGACTTGGACTCTTCATCTAATTCAAGTTGTAGGTAGGCATTTGTTAGATCTAACTTCGAAAAGATCTGGCCACCTGTCAGCGTTGTGAACACATCTTCCACATTTGGCAACGTATTGGGTAGATTGGACTCTAGAACCTGGTTTACGGTCACCTTATAATCACCACAAAACCTTACCTTACCATCTGACTTAGGTACAACAACAATTACTCAGATCTACCTTAGAGATAATGTTCTCAGTTTCTAGTCTTTTGAGTTTTTGCTCAACTTTCTCCTTGAGCGCGTATGGTACGGGACGTGGCTTGCAGTAAACTGCTCTTGCGTCCTTCTGCACTCTGACACTCTCCTTGAAGTATTGGATCGGACTGCCCATTTCGCTGAACATCTTCGGATACTGCTTGATGACATCATCTTTCAATGCAAATTTCGCTTCCACACGAAAAATCTCATTCCAATCCAGCTTCAGTGATCGCAACCAATTTCTACCAATCAAGGCAGGCTTAGCTCCTGCCACTACTATGAGAGGCAATCTCTGACACTGATCCTTGTATTTCACTGGTATGGTGACACTTCCAACTACAAGGATTTGCTCTCCTGAGTAGCCTCGCAGCTCTACCTTCGATTTCTCTAGTCGATAATCACACAACTTGTCGCAATATAGTGATTCCGGTACTACGCTTACGGATGCACCAGTGTCGATTTCCATGGGTATCCTGGTTCCTGCGACATCTACTTGGATGACAATACCTCGCGAATCACTGTTAGATACCTTCGTGCTCCTGATGACGTGAATCTCCAGAAACTCCTCGTCCTGCTGATTCTCTTCAACGGTATGTAGTGTCTGGTAATTTCTAATTCTAGCATTGCCAGTCAGTTTACTCTTCTGTCGGCACGCCTTCGCAAGATGCCCAGTTTTCTTGCAATAGAAACACTCTACCTTCACATATGGACAGCTTTGAGCGATGTGTTGTCCCAGGCACCGATAGCATGACTTCAATGCACTGTTACCTTGGCCAGTTGCTGAGGCCTTGGGGCCCAACTGCCTTTTACTTTTAGCCTGCAGCCGATTCACCTCGGTTGTCTGATGACTGGAAATCGCGCCGAACTCTCGAGAGTATCGATCGGCCATATCCATCGACATAGCTGTCTGACATGCTAAGTTAAAAGTCAAGTTAGGGGTTGTCAACAATTTACTTCTGATACGTTCATTTTTCAACCCACAAGCAGAATGGTCACGTAAAGCTCGGTCCTGAAAGTTTCCAAAATGACAGTGAATGGATAGCTTTTTTAAAGCTACAATGTACTCACTGATACCCTCGTCATTTAATTGATCAGGTGTTCCAAAACGATAACTTTCAGCAATTTCCAGGGGCTCAGGACTGTAGTGCTGTTCTAACTTGGTTAGGATCTCCTTCAGTGGCGTGTCCTTCGGCTTGGCAGGAACAAGCAAATTTTTCAGGGTTTCATACACCTCGGGGCCTGCTTCAGTCAAAAAAAATAGCCCATTTCATTTTTAAAACCGTTCGGTTACGGTTTACATCATTGGGGACTTCGACGATACTATTTGCGGTGGAAAACATTTCTAGCCGCTCCACATACACTCCGAAAGTCTCTCGGTCGTGATGGAACTCACCCAAGCACCCTATTATTCCCATAGGCGCGGCCATCTGGACTCTGGCAACGTCGACAGTTCAGCCACATGTGATCGAAATTTACCTCGGATTTTTAAGTTTTTCTGCAAAATGAAGAACCTCTAACAGTCCCTCCATCGGTTGGCAGGATTATCCTCCAACAAAAATTTCAGCGAGGGAATCCGCAATCGCATCCTCATCGCCAGTTCTGTGATATCTTGGAACACAGCATATATATACACAACAGCACAACATGGCTCCTGGTAAGAACTGTACTGCACAAAGCTTTATTATTATATACATCAGTAGTCCACCAGGTGGCTCTATTACAGACACAAAGCCACATTAAGGGATGTTAGGATAGGTGTCCAAAAGCTTGATCAAAGAGGTAGATTTTAAGGAGGGTCTTTGATATACCTATCAATTCATCCAATGAAAAGCGACGAGTTAAGAAAGTAACTATAGGTTTTTATTGGCTAAATAACAGAGCCCACCCTCGTGGGTGATCGGATCCAACAAGGAGGAATACCAGCCAGTCGACCACCTTTATACCTGGGCAGGTAGGTGGAGCCATGGGCGGAGTCAGCAGTGGTCAGCCCAGGTATAACAGCGTGACAAGAGGCGACCTCGTGTAGTGATACAACAGTGTAAACAGTGATAACCATAGTGTAACGATATAACAGTGGAAACCATAGTGTAACGATAGTGAACGATAAAAGTGGTTTACCACATTCACCCCTTGTTTAGATTTGAGTCCGGCGGGGTGAAGTGTATTACCAGTTCGGGTATGTCAGTCTGTCCGGAGGCCTCGTAAGCCTTTCCGATCATCGCAGCAGCGGCGGCGGTGCAGTATTCGATGTTGGTGCTGGTGTCTGCGTGGTCGGCGAAGGCTCGTGGGGTTCCGGCATGCCGTCTACCTGGGCTGGATTTGGGGGGGTGGTGGTGGGGGGGGGTAGCGGTGGTGTCTCAGGAATGCCCGAGGGTGCGAGGTCTCGTAAAGAGACTGTGTCCTCCCGCCCGTCTGGGTACGCCACATAGGCGTACTGGGGGTTGGCGTGCAGGAGGTCCACCCTCTCGACCAGGGGGTCCGTTTTATGGGCCCTCACGTGCTTTCGCAGCAAGACGGGCCCCGGAGAGGTCAGCCAAGTCGGTAGCGTGGTTCCCGTAGTCGACTTCCTGGGGAAAACAAACATTCGTTCATGGGGGGTGGCGTTAATGGCAGTGCAAAGCAGTGACCGGATGGAGTGCAGCGCTGCCGGGAGGACTTCCTGCCAGCGAGAGGTTGGGAGGCCCTTAGACTTTAAGGCTAAGAGGACGGCCTTCCAGACAGTCGCGTTCTCTCTTTCCACCTGGCCGTTCCCTCGGGGGTTGTAGCTGGTGGTCCTGCTTGCAGCAATACCTCTCGCTAGTAGGAACTGGCGAAGTTCCTCGCTCATGAAGGAGGAGCCCCGGTCGCTATGTATATAGCTTGGGAACCCGAACAAGGCGAAGAGGTCGTTCAGGCATTTGATGACCGTGGTACTGGTCATGTCTGGGCAGGGGAAGGCAAAGGGGAAACGGGAGTACTCATCAATAATATTGAGGAAGTACACATTACGGTCAGAGGACGGGAGGGGCCCCTTAAAATCGATGCTCAGGCGCTCGAAGGGGCGGGTGGCCTTGATCAGGCTTGCTCTGTCCGGCCTAAAGAAATGCGGTTTGCATTCGGCACAGGTTTGGCAGTTCCTGGTCATGGTCCTGACCTCCTCGATGGAGTAGGGCAGGTTGCGGGCCTTAATGAAGTGGTAAAGTCTGGTGACCCCGGGGTGGCAGAGGTCGCTGTGGAGGGTCTGCAGTCTATCAATTTGCGCGTTGGCGCATGTACTTCGAGATAGAGCATCTGGGGGATCATTCAGTTTACCAGGCCGGTACAAGATATCATAATCATAGGTGGAGAGCGCGATTCTCCACCTCAAGATCTTGTCGTTCTTGATTTTGCCCCTCAGCTTGTTATTAAACATAAAAGCGACCGAACGCTGGTCGGTGAGGAGGGTAAATCGTTTGCCTGCCAGGTAATGCCTCCAGCGTCGTACAGCCTCCACAATCGCCTGGGCCTCCTTCTCGACCGAAGAGTGTCGGATCTCAGGGCCCTGGAGGGTCCTTGAGAAGAAGGCCACCGGTCTCCCCTCCTGGTTAAGGGTTGCGGCTAGGGCGAAGTCGGATGCATCGCTCTCCACTTGGAAAGGGATGGACTCATCCACCGCGTGTATTGTGGCCTTAGCAATGTCTCCCTTAATGAGGGAGAAGGCTGCGCACGCTTCCGCCGTAAGGGGGAAGGAGGCGGACTTCATGAGGGGTCTGGCTTTGTCCGCATAATTGGGCACCCATTGGGCATAGTAGGCGAAGAGCCCCAGGGTTCTCTTCAGCGCCTTTGGACAGTGGGGGAGGGGAAGCTCCATGAGGGGGTGCATTCTTTCGGGATCGGGGCCGATGACTCCGTTCTCTACTACGCAGCCGAGGATGGCAAGGCGCGAGGTGTTAAACACACATTTCTCCTTATTGTAGGTGAGGTTCAGCCATTGGGCCGTACGGAGGAATCTCTCCAGATTAACGTCGTGGTCCTGCTGGTCGCGGCCGCAGATGGTGACGTTATCTAGATAGGGGAACGTGGCTTGCAGCCCGTTCTGGTCAACCATCCGGTCCATCTCCCTTTGGAAGACCAAAACCCCGTTGGTGACGCCGAAGGGAACCCTAAGGAAGTGGTAGAGGCGGCCATTCGCCTCGAAGGCGGTATACTGGCGGTCCTCGGGGCGGATAGGGAGTTGGTGGTAGGCCGACTTAAGGTCGATGGTAGAGAATACTCGGTACTGTGCAATCTGATTGACCATATCAGATATGCGGGGAAGGGGGTATGCGTCCAGCTGGGTGTACCGGTTTATGGTTTGGCTGTAGTCGATGACTAGGCGGTTTTTATCGCCGGTCTTAACGACTACGACCTGGGCATGCCAGGGGCTGTTGCTCCTTTCGATGATGCCCTCTTTCAGGAGATGCTGCACCTCAGAGCTAATGAAAGCTCTGTCCCCGGCGCTGTACCGCCTGCTCTTGGTAGCGACGGGTTTACAGTCGGGGGTGAGGTTAGCGAACAGGGAAGGGGGCGGGACCTTGAGGGTGGAAAGGCCGCAGGTGTTACGCGGTGGGCGGTTTAAAAGCTGCTGGTTGTCGACTGTGAGTGGGGGGAGGGGTCCACCGTATGCCAAAGTGACACTTTGAAGGTGGGATTGGAAGTCCAGCCCTAGTAGGACGGCAGCGCAGAGCTGGGGCAGGATGAGGAGTTTAAAATTTTTATACTCCGTGCCCCTAACCGACAGGGTCACAACACAGTAGCCGCTGATGTCTGTAGAATGGGACCTCGATGCCATCGAGATCCGGTTGCGCGTTGGCCGGACAGTGAGGGAGTAGTGGCTCACCGTGTCTGGGTGGATGAAACTCTCCGTGCTTCCGCTGTCGAACAGGCAGGTCGTGGCGTGGCCGTTTACTCCGATGTCCATCATGGACTTGGACAGGTGATGCGGGCGAGCTTGGTCCAGTGTGACGGAGGCTAGTGTATGGCTGAGCGAGCTGCTGTAGTCTGCGGGCGAGGCGGTGGTCGGGTCTGGAGGCGAGGTGGCGGTCGAGTGTGGTGGGCAAAATGGCGGCGCCCACGAGGTTGGATAAAATGGCGGAGAAGATGGCTGCCCCCACAACTCACATGAGGCACTGCTGGTGTCGGTGGCCTTGATCAAAGATGGCCGCCCCCACGATTCACACGAGGGGATGCTGGCATCTGTGGCCGCCTTGATGAAAGATGGCCGCCCCCACAACTCGCATGAGGCACTGCTAGGGTCTGTGGCTCTCCCTCTGCAGGCCTTAGCGAAGTGGCCTTTCTTCTGGCAGCTGGAACAAGTCGCGTTTCTTGCCGGGCAGCGCGACCGCGGGTGTTTCGCCTGGCCACAGAAGAAGCAGCCGGCGGCCCGATCACGGGGCTCCGATGTCGCGGCCGGTACCGGGGGTGGCGGTCCCGATCGGGTCCGGGACGCCGACGCTGAGGTAGGTCCCAGGGGCGGCGTTGCGAGGGGTATTGCGGCCGGGGTCGGGCCCGAGTCCCAGGGTCGCGCAGTACAGTACCTTGAATACGCCTCGAGGTCCCGATGGGCCACTTCCAGGGAGCGAGCGAGGGCTGCAGCTGTGTTCAGGTCGAGGTCCTTAGATTCAAGCAGTCTTTGCCGTGAGTAGTCAGACCGCAGGCCTTTCACGAAGGAATCGCGGATATTATCTTCGGTATTTTCTGCAGCCGTTACCGCTTTAAAGTCACAGTCCCTGCCGAGTGTTTGTAGTGCCCGTAAAAATTCATCTACAGACTCTCCTGGCTGTTGCGGGCGGGATCTTAGGAGATGTCTGGCATACATGGAATTTACCGGGCTCCGGTATTGCTGCTTCAGCAGGTTGATGGCGGCGTCGTATGTAGTAATGTCCTGGATGAGTGCGAATACTTTTGGGCTCGCTTGGGCGGTCAGAACTCTTAGTTTGGATCTCTGAGGTACGCCGGATTCTTCCAGGTAGGATTCGAAGCAGCTCAGCCAGTGTTTGAAGTCGAGGGCTGAGTTTGCTGCCTGTGGGTTTAGATCCAGGTACGGCGGTCGGAGGGCTCGCAGCTAGGCCGGCTGCTGTGGCTGTTGTAGCTGGGCGTCTGACTGGTCTGACGGTTCGGTAGACATTTTAAAATTTAGCCAATATAATTGATATACCTATCAATTCATCCAATGAAAAGCAACGAGTTAAGAAAGTAACTATAGGTTTTTCTAAATAACAGAGCCCACCCTCGTGGGTGATCGGATCCAACAAGGAGGAATACCAGCCAGTCGACCACCTTTATACCTGGGCAGGTAGGTGGAGCCATGGGCGGAGTCAGCAGTGGTCAGCCCAGGTATAACAGCGTGACAAGAGGCGACCTCGTGTAGTGATACAACAGTGTAAACAGTGATAGCCATAGTGTAACGATATAACAGTGGAAACCATACTGTAACGATAGTGAACGATAAAAGTGGTTTACCACAGTCTTAAAGCAGGAGAAAGAGGTAGAGTGGCAGAGAGGTTAAGGGAGGGAATTCCAGAGCTTAGGGCCTAGGCATCCGAAGGCACGGCTGCCAATGGTGGAGCGAAGAAAATCAGGGATGTGCAAAAGGCCAGAATGGAGAAACGCAGTGATCTCAGAGGGTTGTAGGGCTGCAGGAGGTTACAGAGACGGGGAGGGGTGAGACTATAGAGGGGTTTGTAAACAAGGATGAGAATTTTTGAATCGAGGTGTTGCTCCACGCTCCAGCCTGCGCCCTCTCTTAATCTCGCACAGCTGAACACATTGGGTGAATGGGACTTGGTGCGAGTTATGATGCAGGCAGCAGAGTTTTGGATAAGCTCAAGTTTATGGAGGTTGAAAGATGGGCGGCCAGCCAGGAGAACATTGGAATAGTCGAGTCTGGAGGTAACAAAGACATGGATGAGGGTTTCAGCAGCAGTTGAGCTGAGGCAAGGGCGGAGAAGAGCGATGTTACGGAGGTGGAAGTAGATGGTCTTGGTGAAGGAGAGGGCATGGGGTTGGAAGCTCAGCTCAAGGTCAAATAGAATGCCAAGATTGCAAACGGTCTGGTTCAGCCTCAGTCAATGGCCAGGAAGATGGACAGAGTCAGTGGCTAGGGAACAGGGTTTGTGGCAGGGGCCGAAGACAATGGCTTCGGTCTTTCCAATATTTAATTGGAGGAAATTTCTGCTCATCCAATACTGGATGTCGGAAAAGCAGCATGACAAATCAGAGGCAGTGGAGGGGTCGAGAGAGGTGGTGGTGAGGTAGAACTGGGCTGTCGTCAGCATACATGTGGAACCAGACATAATGTTTTCGGATGATGAAGGACAGCATGAAGATGAGAATTAGGAGGGGGCCCAGGATAGATCCAGGAGCAGGAAGAGAAGCCAGTGCAGGTAATTCTCTGGCTATGACTGGATAGCTAGGGCTGCAACCAGGCAAGGGCAGTCCCACCCAGCTGGACAATGGAGGAGTGATGTTGGAGGAGGATGGTGTGGTCAGTCATGTCAAAGGTTGCAGACAGATGGAGAAGGATGAGGAGGGATAGTTCACCAGTCACAGTCACAAAGAATGCCATTTGTGAATCTGATAAGAGCTGTTTCAGTGCTGTGGCAGGGATGGAAACCTGATTGGAGGAATTCAAACATTAGGTAACAGCCCCACTATACTTATGCTGAAATCCCCAATCATAGATTTGAGCAGCCCGTTGTTTCCCAAACTTTCCCCATTCCATTGTTTCCCTAATGCTTTTGCAATGAAGTCGCTGTTTGCGCCTGGAATTAAGAAATAATCCACCAGAAAGTTTAGTTTCTCAGTTATGAATCAGACTATTGAAGATTGAGTTCAGAAATCAGTCTCCTACCAGTACCCAATGACTGTGCTATCTGAAAAAGCATCATTGAAGGTGGGAAACAAAGGCCGGAGAAGCTAAACAAATTGATTTGGGACAGATACTGGAACTGGCAGCACTCCGAAGCAAGATCCATCAAAATTGGGACGCGCTCTGAAGTTTACCAGTTCTGCATTTTCTGAAGTTTTCTCAAGTTTAATATTGGTGCAAGCATTGATGTAAAACCCGTGTAAAATGGTGGTAAGAAGCTGTGCCTCCAAGAAAAGCATTTTAAAAGCACTATGCAGCCTGCACTCCTTCAACAGCACTCTGGGAGATGCAAACACTGCTTCTCTCTTCCATTTCTCTCTCAAATTACTTCAATGAATTTCTCCCAAATATCTTAGTTATATTTTGGCTGCATTATGACCAGTCAAATTCCATCTTTGTCCAGAAGGCAGCAGGATAGGGCTACAGCCAGGAGAAGGACCCAGAACTTCTCTGATAAAGACCTCCAAGCCCTCCTGGACACAATTGAAGCCATGAGGCATAGACTCCACGTGATGGTATCCATGAATGTGGTGGAGACGGTTGGTAAAAGAATCCACTATCTGTATCTACAACCCCAATGCTGGAAGTTTGTCCGGTTATACAGAACACACTGGAGCATATAGCAGTCCAGGAGACGCCAGGAGGAGGTTCTAAGGGCAACTGTGGCTTCCGACATGGTTGCTACGACTGCTTCCATGGATTCCTTGCTAGACACATTTAACAGCTCAGTGCTTTCAGGACTTAATTGAGACTGTTCTTACAATTAGCTAACTGAACCCATGGTTAGCACTAGAGAGCTACAAGAAAAGGTAACAGATTTTGCTGTCTTCGAGGATAATGACTGATGTACCTTCCATCCAGCCGTCTCTGATGCCAGCACGTGAAGAAGCTTCATACCAGGGCCTGGCAAGGGAAGTGCAGCCAGAAGCAGGTTCTTCAGGGGCAGAAACTGTATTGATTTGTATGTGGGTTCAATGACGACACATTCATGAAAGAGATGTCTTTTATCTAATGTATGTTCAACTCAGTTGACAGCATTTACAGGAGACACCATCTTAGAGATCCATCTAAAAACGAAACCAAAACTAAACTGCTTGTCTCTCACATGCCCTCTGCTGGTCAGGCATAAATAATCAATCAGGCAAATATGCTGGTAAGGCATAAATAATCAAACAGGCAAATACCATCACTATTTGCTGATATCATTACATCTCCCTTTCTTAAAACAAAAGTATTTTACTTTTATCCAACAACATGTTTTCTTTGTATTACTCTGCTTTTTAACTGTAACACTTAATGAACTTACATTATCATTGTCATTATCAAGGTTTTTTAACCTTGCTTTGTGTGTTCACATGAAATATGTAAATACACTAGAACTTGAAGAGAGAATAAGATAACATTACTTCCTTCTATAACAAGAGTCCTTAAACTTGCTCAATGAGTCTCTCAGGAGGCTTCGCGTGTCTTGGGGATTTTCTGATTGATTGTCCTTGAATCTGAGTTGTTGCCTCAGATGATGTGTTCTCAGCTGTGTGATCAGGTTGTTCAACAGTATCAGTCTTTTGACCTGCTGTGTGATCAGGTTATTCAACAGTATCAGTCTTTTGACCTGCTGTGGCTGGTCCCATGATAAGATCCCGACGATTTCTTCTCAGAACAGCACCCTCATCTGTCTGAATGGTGTGTGATCTTGGTTGAACTTCACTCAGGACAGTTCCCTTCTGAGTCCATATGTTTGTTTTGTCTTTGAACCTTACTTGGTCACCAGTGTGGAGTTCAGGTAGGTTTTGTGTTCCTCTGTCATAGTAGTACTTTTGCTTTTCTTTCTGTTGTTCTTTGAACTTCCTCACTTTCTCCCCCTCTTTTGTTTTCAGGAGGTTCTCCGGGATGGGCAGGTTTGACCTTAGCAGACGTCCCATAAGGAGTTGGGCTGGGGACATACCACACTCGAGCGGCGTTGTGTGGTATACAAGCATGCTCTGGTAGAAGTCAGTTCCACTGTCTTTTGCCTTGTACATCAGCCTTTTCACTGGACCGATTTTTCCACTAGTCCATTGGACTGTGGAAAGTGAGGACTTGACGTTGTGTGGACAAAGTCCCACTCTTTGGCAAAGTGTCAGAAACTTGCATTGTAAAACTGGGGTCCGTTGTCTGTGAAGACCTCGCTTGCCACGCCATGTCTGGAGAATATGGCTTTCATACATCTTATCACAGCTTCTGCAGTGGTGGTGTACAGTCTACAAACCTCTGGATACAGGGAGTAATAGTCTGTGACTACAAGATAGTCCTTCCCTTGACATACGAATAGGTCAGCACCTACCTTCTGGTAAGGTCTGTCTGGCACTGGGTGTGGCTTTAGTGGTTCTACTGGATTGCTTGCTCGATATTTCAGGCATATTGTGCAGTTTGACACCTCATTTGTCACATCTTGGTTGATTCGTGGCCAGTACATCACCTCTCGTGCTCTTTTCTTACACTTTTCGATTCCCAGATGTCCTCCATGGATCCTTTTTAGCATCTCTTTTCTCAGACTCTTTGGGATAACTATTTTACTTCCTTTGTAGATGATGTCTTCGACCACTGATAGTTCCGCCCTGCAGTTTCAGTACTCTGCCATGTCAGGTGAGCAGTCTTGCTTCATGTTGGGCCATCCATCCAAGATGCTTTTCCTCAGTCGTCTCATTGTTTCATCTTTGTTTGTCTCTGTCTTTATGAGCTCCATTTTTGCATCTGCTATGAGCAGTGCACTTGTGATCATGTCCATGTAGGCGTTCACTTTTTCATCCATTTTGGTGTTTGCGGGCTCACTTGGGTCAACAGCTCTGGACAACGTGTCTGCTGTATACATCAGCTTACCCGGTGTGTACGCAACATTCAGTGTATAGCGTTGCAGCCTGATCATCATTCTTTGTATTCTAAGCGGACACCCATTTAGTGGCTTTTGGAACAATGCAATCAAGGGCTTATGGTCAGCCTTTACACTGATTGCTTGTCCTGCCACAAACTGGTGAAATCTTTCACAGGCGTATGTGATGCTGAGCAGCTCCTTTTCTATTTGAGCATATTGCATCTCCGTGTCTGTCATTGAGCGCGATGCATATGCAATAGGTTGCCAGTAGTCATATTTTTGCAGAAGAACGGCACCGAGCCCACTCTGTGATGCATCTGATGATATCTTGATGGGTCTCGCTGGGTCATAAAACCTCAGAACTGGTTCCTCTGTGAGCAGTTTCTTTAGATCGCTCCATGACTTCTCATGCTCATGATTCCATTCCCATTCTATGTTCTTTTCAGTTAGTCTTCTCAGTGGCGCCATCTTTTCTGAGAGGTTGGATATGAATTTACCCATGTAGTTGATCATTCCATTAAACCTCTGCATGTCCTTTTTGCATTGTGGCTTTGGCATATTCTCAATGGCGGACACCTTTCTGGGATCTGGTCTGATGCCCTCACTGCTAAGGATATCTCCCACGAATGTCAGTTCTGTCACCCCGAGCTGGCATTTCTCTCTATTCAGCTTCAGGTTTGTTTTCCTTGTTGCTTCCAGCACTTTTTTCAGTCTCTCGTCATGCTCAGTTCTCGTGGTTCCCCATACTATGATGTCATCCATTGATGTATCAACTCCCTCCAGGTGCTCATAGATCATATGGATAGTTTTGTGATACACTTCAGGAGCTGAGGCAATGCCAAATGGTAACCTTAGGAATCTGTATCTGCCAAATGGACTGTTGAACGTGCACAGTCTTGAACTTGCCTCGTCCAATTTCATCTGCCAAAATCCTGATGATGCACCTAACTTGCTGAAATACTTTGCATTTGCAAACTGTGACATGATTTCCTCACGTGTAGGAAGCTTGAAGTGCTCTCTCTTTATTGCTCTGTTTAGATCTCTTGGATCCAGGCAAATTTTGAGCTTTCCATTCTTTTTGTCCACAACGACGAGGGAACTCACCCACTCAGTTGGCTCATCTATCTTCTGAATCACGTTCAGGCTTTCCATCCTGTCCAACTCTGCCTTCAGTTGCTTTTGAAGAGCAAACGGAACTTTTCTGCATGGATGTATGACCGTTGGCATACTTTTATCTACTCTGATCGTGTGTTCTCCTGGAAGG
The DNA here is from genome assembly GCF_052327205.1 of Somniosus microcephalus. Classification (NCBI taxonomy): domain Eukaryota; kingdom Metazoa; phylum Chordata; class Chondrichthyes; order Squaliformes; family Somniosidae; genus Somniosus; species Somniosus microcephalus. The sequence continues at coordinate 292,460,815 of NC_140989.1, forward strand.
CAGCCTAGACCCTGAAATAGGTCGTTGTACTCTTTCATGAGTTCATCATAGACTGTCTCTCCTTCGCTTTGCACAACGAGGACTCTCTTTACCAGGTTCAGTCTCTCACAGGCTTTTAAACCTAGTATGGCCTGCACATCCTTTGGCACCACGATTAATGCTAGCGTGTGCTCTCTGTCCTTGTGTGTCACTTTGACAATGCATCTTCCTTTCACTGGTATATTAGTACCTGAGTATCCTGTCACTTTCACTTTTATTCCATGTGTAGTGTCCGTGTGTAGATAAAGACACTGAAGACAGGAGTTGGTTCATAGGTATTTACTAAGCAAGTCTGGGGGGTGGTTCTAAAGGATATACACAATACACAGGCTTATATAGCCCAAGTGGCAATTACCGGCATTATGCACACCTGGGGCTCTTAAAGGCACATACACCACAATTGCTCTTAAAGGCACATACACCACAATTCCTCCCCTTCTAGCTAACTAGTACATCATATTTTAAGTAATTATTAATTACATGTTATATGCAAAATAATATACATTGCTGTATTAATTAATTATAAGTTAGTCTCTCAGGAGGCTTCCTGACTCGGTCCGGATAACGCCTCGGGGGTGTAGTAGTTTCTGGTGGTGTAGTAGGTTCTTCTGGCAAGGCTGATTCGGCTTGAAGGCCAGTGTCGGGTTCATCGGGTTCCAGTATCACCGGATCGGAGGTAGATATGGGTATCTCTACTTCATCATTAGATGTATAGCGTGGTGGTGTAGGTTGTCCCTTTTCGGATGACTTGATGATTTGGTCAGCATGGCGCCTTATTATGCTTTCTCCGATGTCCACGGTATACATCAGTGGTCCTAGTTGTGTGCAGATAGTTCCAGGCTGCCATTTCTCGGTACGGTAGTCCCGGGCCAAAACCGGTTGGCCTATCTGGAAGGCCCTAGTTGGCCTTTCATTCATGCCCTGAAACTGCCGGTTCTCCACGTCCCTTCGGATGTTGGGCTTGACCAAATCCAGCCGGCATCTTAGGTTTCTATTGTAGAACATCATGGCGGGAGTTTGGTTTGTAACCATATGTGTTGCATTCCTATATGCGAACAAGAAGTTATCCACCTTGTGCTGAAGTTTTATGTCTTCATTACCCATGGCCTTTATGGCCTTCTTAAAGGTCTGGACAAACCTTTCAGCCAATCCATTGGTGGCGGGATGGTATGGGGCGGACGTGTAGTGCTTTACCCCATTGTTCTTTAAGAACTTTCTGAATTCTTCGGAAACAAATTGCGGTCCATTATCAGAACATATCTGTTCCGGCAGCCCATTCCTGGCAAATATGGTCCTTAATACTGTGATGGTTTTTTCCGTGGTGGTGGAGGACATCTTTATTACCTCCGGCCACTTGGAGTGTGCATCAACTGCGATTAAGAACATTGAGTCCATAAATGGACCAGCAAAGTCGATGTGCACCCTTTGCCAGGGAGATGAGGGCCACTCCCATGGATGTAGAGGGGCCTGTGGCGGAGCATTTTGGACCTTCTGGCATCCTAGGCAGCTCTTGGTCATGTCTTCGATGTCTCCATCGATACCTGGCCACCATACAAACGCCCTAGCTAGGTTCTTCATTTTCACTCCACCCAGATGCCCCTCGTGAAGCTCCTTTAGCACTTTATCCTGGAGTTTGGGTGGAATCGCCACTCTGGATCCACACATCAAGGTTCCTCGGCACACTGACAGCTGTTCTCTTCTTTGCGAGAATGCTGGCAACAGTGGTTCGCCATGTGCTGGCCATCCCTTCATTGTTAAATCGTAGACCCGTGAGAGAGTCGGGTCATTTCTGGTCTCCCTTTCAATGGCAGAATTTGTCACCGGTAGACATTCCACTATGGTAGAGTGGAATATCTCTACTGGGTCTACTGTAGGTGCCTCTTCTATCGTTGGCAACGGCAGGCGCGATAAACCGTCAGCATTCCCATGCTGTTTTGACCCTTTGTATTCAATGTTGTATTGGTGTGCCCCTAGAAAAAGGGACCACCTCTGTAGTCTTTGTGCCGTCATAATGGGGACACCTTTCTTAGGGTTGAATATGGAGATGAGGGGTTGATGGTCAGTCAGCAAGGTAAATTTTTGTCCGTGTAGGTAATGGTTGAATTTCTTCACTCCCCATACCAGGCTGAGTGCTTCCCTGTCTATCTGGGAATAGTTACGCTCAGCTGAGTTCAATGAGCGTGACGCAAAAGCTATCGGCCGTTCCGAGCCATCAGGGAATCTATGGGACAATACCGCTCCTATGCCGCAAGGGGATGCATCGCACGCCAGTCTGATTGGTAGTGATGGGTTGTAATGAGCCAAAACTTTCTCGGATGTGATTAAGTCTTTACATTTATGGAAGGCACGTTTACAGTCTTCGTTCCATTTCCAAATCACTCCTGTGCGTAGAAGATCATTAAGAGGGTGTAGAATAGTTGATAAGTTCGGTAAAAATTTATGATAGTAATTTATTAATCCCAGGAATGACCTCAATTGTGAGACATTTTCAGGTGCTGGGGCTTTTATAACTGCTTCAATTTTTTCAGGTGACTTATGCAACCCTTCCTTATTAATTATGTGGCCACAATATGATATCTGATTTTGGAAAAATTCGCACTTGGGGCGATTTGCTCGTAGGCCCCGTTCTTTCAGCCTAGTGAGCACCTGCTCCAAATTGGCAAGGTGCTCGTTGTCGTTTTCTCCTGTTATAAGGATGTCGTCTAGGTAACACTGAGTCCCCGGAATCCCTTGCAGGACTTGCTCCATAGCTCTTTGCCAGATAGCTGGAGCTGATGCTACTCCAAAAACCAGTCGATTGTACTGGTACAGGCCTTTGTGTGTGTTTATTGTGAGATACTTTTTAGAGGTCTCCTCAACCTCCATCTGTAGATATGCCTGTGCCAAGTCAATTTTTGTGAAACGTTTTCCTCCGGATAGTGAGGCGAAAATATCTTCTATCCTCGGAAGAGGATACTGTACCGTGTGAAGGACCGGGTTTACAGTCACCTTAAAGTCCCCACAGATGTGAATTTTTCTCTGTTCCTCAGAGTTATTTTTCAATGCTTTTTTCATGACTGGAACGATGGGTGTTGCCCATTCGCTCCAATCTATTTTGGATAATACGCCTGCCTTTTCCAAATTCTCCAGCTCTGCCTCGACTGCCGGACGTATTGCGTATGGCACCGGTCTTGCCTTAAAAAATTTTGGAATTGCTTCATCTTCCACTTTTATTGAGGCGGTGATGCCTTTCAAGGTTCCTAGTTTCTCTTGAAACACTTCTTTGGCGTTGGCCAAGATGTCTTTTAATCGTTCAGGTATGATGTCATCATTGTTTTTTTCCTTACTGGTCACCGTCAGTGCCTGAATGGAGTGCCAGTCTAAACGTACCTTCCTTATCCATTCACGTCCCAACAACGGTGGACCACCATCTTGTAGAATGTATAAATACAACTTTTGTATTTCTTTGCCGTTGTATACCACAGGCACCTTTATTTTTCCTTTGGGGTATACTTTCTGTCCCGTATATGTTTTTAAGATAATGGATGTGTCTTTTAGAGGTATATGCGAAAATAGCCTCTCGTAATCTCGTCGATTTATTACGGTTAGAGCTGATCCTGTATCTAGCTCCATTTTAACTGGGGACCCTGCTATTATGAGGGTAACCCAAATGGTCTGGTAATCTTCATTGGCAATTACATTATGTAATTTGAGAGAGCTTAGTCTCTTGTTCCCGGAGTCGCTATCGCTCTTCTGGTCTTTGGAGCTACTGTCCGTCATCATTTGTACCTTTCTGTGCTTTTCCTTATTGATTCTTTTCCCGTTAGTGGATTTTTTATTTTCAGATCGGCATACACGTGGAATGTGTCCCATCTTTCCGCATCGCCTGCATGATTTTTCTTTGAACCAGCAATCCCTCTGGTCATGGTTGGATCTGCCGCAGCGATAACATCTCTCGAAACCCCGTGTCATTTCATGGGTGCCGAAGTCCTGTGGCCTTTGCTGTATCTTTGCCGCTCCTATTGCACTGAAAGCCTTGTCCATTGTTAAATCTTTTCCAGAAGATACCTTTTTTTGTGTTTCTACACTTAGGGGATCGCAGATGAATTTGTCTTGCAGAGAATCTGCCAGTCCTGCCTCGAATTAGCAGTGTAGGGTATCAACAATCTCCTCAAAATTCTTGTCCATCGGTTCGGCTGGAGTGATTAAGTTGCGTAACAGCTTGTATGTTTCTGCGCCCATTAGATCCAGAAGCACTGAAGCTTTTTTTTCATCTTCTATTCCATTTGCGGTGCAAAACACCTCCACTCTTTCTACATATGTGGTCCAATCCTCTATCTTGTTATCAAAAACATCAATATTGCCAAAGTTAGGCTCTGTTTCGTTATCAAAAGCATCAATATTGCCAGACTTAGGCATTTCAAAAAAGATATGGCGCTTCCCGCACTACTTTTTTTTTTCTCTCTGTAGCAACGATATGGCGCTTCCTGCGCTTTCCCGCCGCTGCTACCGATAATGACGCTGTTTTACTGTGGTTTCCGTTTATTCACTGTTGGAGACTCGTTCCCGACGGAGGTCTAAACGCTGACCTGCTTGCCGCGCCGGCTGTCTCCCGAGTGTACCCTCCCAGTCCGTTATTGCTTGCCTCCGATTTCGCTGCCTGTCTCAGCTGTAGAGCCCGATGCTGGAGCCCCAGCCTGACGCCCAGGAAGGATTAGCGCAGTACCTGCCACCAGCTTGGCCAGCTGGTGAAACCACAGTTTCTATTACTTCCTTGAGTCTTCTGGACGCTGGAGGAATCGATGTCCTTGAGGTGCTGCCGAATTGCAGGTAAGTCCGTTTCCACTTCGTCGCCACTGTAGTGTCCGTGTGTAGATAAAGACACTGAAGACAGGAGTTGGTTCATAGGTATTTACTAAGCAAGTCTGGGGGGTGGTTCTAAAGGATATACACAATACACAGGCTTATATAGCCCAAGTGGCAATTACCGGCATTATGCACACCTGGGGCTCTTAAAGGCACATACACCACAATTGCTCTTAAAGGCACATACACCACACCATGTATCTTTGGTCTGGGTCTAATTTTCTTAAAATCAGTCTCTGATATCACATTAACTTGTGCTCCAGTATCCAATTTAAATGGAATGTGTATGTCATTCACTTTTAGTGTCAACATCCAGTCTCTTTTTTCTTCTTTGTTTTCAGACACAACATCTACATAGAACTCCTCTATCTCGCTTTCATCTACTGAATGGACCTTGCTTTGTTGCGCTTGGTTCTTACAGCAACGGGCATAATGGTTGTTTTTGTTGCAACTATTGCATTTTTTACCATATGCTGGACACTTTTTTGGTGGATGCTGTGTACCGCATCGACTACATGACTTTCGATTGCCCCTTTCATTTTTGTTCGCTGGCCACGCCTCTTTTTTCACATTGGTGCTCTTTTTGTTAAACGGTTTGTATCCGTTCTTTCTCACTGCATCCATGTTGCAGCTACTGTCACTGAACAGCTCCTTTGCTTGCGACTTCCCAGTCTCTGTAGCCCTACACAGTGCTATGGCTTTTCCCAGGTCTAGATTTTGCTCTCTTAGCAGTCTTTCCCTTAGACCATTATCTGGAATACCACACACCAGTCTGTCTTTTATCAGCGAGTCTGTCAGTCCCCCAAATTCACATGTTTTGCTTCGGTTTCTCAGTTCAGTCACATACTGATCAATAGTCTCTCCCGTTTTCTGTACACATGTGAAAAATCTGTGCCTCTCAAACGTCACGTTACGTTTAGGTATGCAGTAGGCCTCAAACTGTTCCATTATTTTATCCAGCTTCATTTTGTCTCCATCAGCAGCGAATGTGAAGTTATTATACACCTCCAGCGCTTCATCACCCACGACATGTAAGAACACTGACGCTTTCACTTTATCACTTTTCTCATCAGCTCCGATTGCCGCTAAATACAACTCCAAACGTTGTTTGAATCTCCTCCAATTTTCAGCCACATTACCTGTCAACTGAAGCTTCGCCGGTGGGTGTAAACCTTCCATTTTTCACTTTGTTAGCTATTCTCCAATGGTAAGTAACGATGTTCTCTTTTGGCTTGCTAATATGTGGAGAGCTGATTTAACTTCAGATTTTTCCTCTTCATCTCTTTCAATCACTTCTGACACCATGTATTGATTTGTATGTGGGTTCAATGATGACACATTCATGAAAGAGATGTCTTTTATCTAATGTATGTTCAACTCAGTTAACAGCATTTACAGGAGACACCATCTTAGAGATCCATCTAAAAATGAAACCAAAACTAAACTGCTTGTCTCTCACATGCCCTCTGCTGGTCAGGCATAAATAATCAATCAGGCAAATATGCTGGTAAGGCATAAATAATCAAACAGGCAAATACCATCACTATTTGCTGATATTACAGAAACTTCACTGAGACAAGTGTCATCTCAGTCTTTGGAAGTTCCAGCAGAAATGTCCCAGCCACCCTGCTCTCAACCTTCTGTCATTCAGGGAGCACCATGTAAGAGGTTAGGGCAGAAATTAGTAAGAATGTGTTAGCTTTGGCTCATTGGTAGCACTCTCACCTCTGAGTCAGAAGGTTATGGGTTCAAGTCTCACTCCAGAGACTTGAGCACATAATTTAGGCTAACACTTCAGCACAGTACTGAGGGAGTGCTGCACTGTCAGAGGTGCTGTCTTTTGGATGAGACATTAACCCAAAACACTGTCTGTCCTCTCTGATGGATATAAAAGATTCTATGGCACTATTTGAAGATGAGCAGACGGGTTCTCCGTCAACCAACATACAGGAAACTTTTTTTTATCCGGCACCGACGGTACCGATGTGGTGCCGGTTCATCAAAAATTCCGGATAACCGAAATCTATAGTAAAAAATACAGAGAGCTGAGAGCTCCGTATAAAGCAACAAACCCTGTTGCTTAGCAACAGGTGCAGAACAATGGCCACAAGTTCCAAGCGTCTCTGTGGCTTAGCAACAGCTGCAGCCACACCCTTGCACAGCAACAGATCGAGGAAGGCAAGTACAATATGAAGTAAAACTTACCTGAACCTACTCCTGAATTTTGCCGGTTAACTGAGATTTCCGGTTATTTAGGTGCCGGTAAATCGAAAGTTTCCTGTAATTAAAAAAACAAATTAGCTGGTCATTTTTAAAATTGCTGTTTGTGGGACCTTGTTGAGTGCAAATTGACTGCTGCATTACCCTACATTACAACAGGGACTACACTTCAAAACTACTTACAATGTTGTGAACCACATGGGATGTTCTGAGATTCTGAAAGGTGCTTTGTAAATGCAAGTTCTTTCTTTCTTAGTAACAAAGATACACGTGGTGGTAAGAAGTAGAAGTGGTTTGATGTGGACTTCCAAGACCAAGATGACACTTGTATCAGTGAAGTTTCTATCCCCAAAGGATTTGCTTCTCGCTGCACCTTTCTTGCATGCCTGAAATCATGGCCCCCATTCTGCACAGCCATCCCTGGGATGCCATGCTGGTCTTCCCACAGCCACTTTTATATTGGTGCTGATTTCTGGGGGTGGTACAGGGGTGGAAACCAAGGGAAATAGCAGTGTCAACCAAATCAAGCCCACCTGTTTCCATTTACAAATGCGTGGGCAGCTTCACATACTTGCAGGTTCCCCAGAGCAAGATTATGATGGGCTCTTTTAGGGTCAGATTCTCAGAGGGACACCTGGCTGTTATATTTTACTTCACTCATCGCTGCTACAATACCTATTTTCAGGAGGCTTTAGAGAAGAAAATCCAACAAGTTATATCTGCAACAGGTATCTAAGAGAATAGCTTTACTGTTTAATTCAAATGCAAGCATCCTGTTCCTTTTGTTTGATTATGTATTTGATTGGAAGCTCATTTTGAATGTAAGAGTTAACTAATTAAGTTTCCTTTGTCTCAAACAACCTTTGAAAGTATAGAGTCAATTTTATGAATGCATGTTCCCAGTTAGGAGCTTTGCCCAATGAAAGTGCGTATTAGGAAATCACAACTGCTCTCCCCATAATTTTCCATCCATTAAACTTATGGAAAATTATGGGAGCTTGCATATGATTTTCTGATATATGCTCCTGGTAGGAGTGTGAACTTGTAAAATTGGTCCTTATATTTTATAGAATCATAGAATGGTTACAGCACAGAAGAAGGCCATTCGGCCCGTCGAGCCCATGCTGGCTCTCTGCAAGAGCACTTCAGCTAGTCCCACTCCCCCACCCTTTTCCCGAAGCCCTGCAAATTTCTTTCCTTCAGATACTTATCCAATTCCCTTTTGAAAGCCACCATTGAGTCTGCCTCCACCACCCTTTCAGGCAGTGCATTCCAGATCTTAACCACTCGCTGCATAAAAAAGTTTTTTCTTACATCGCCTTTGGTTCTTGACCCTTCTGCCATTGGGAACAGTTTCCCTCTGTCTACTCTGTCCAGACCCCTCATGATTTTGAGCACCTCTATCAAATCTCCTCTCAATCTTCTCTGCTCCAAGGAGAACAACCCCAGCTTCTCCAGTCTATCAATGTAACTGAAGTCCCTCATTCCTGGAATCGTTCTCGTAAATCTTTTCTGCACCCTCTCTAAGGCCCTAAGATGGTTCCTAAAGTGCGGTACCGAGAATTGGACATAATACTCCAGTTGGGGCTGAACCAGTGTTTTATACAGGTTCATCATAAATTCCACATGTTTGTACTCTATACCTCTATTTATGAAGCCCAGGATCCCATAAGCCTTTTTAACTGCTTTTCCTACCTGCCCTGCCACCTTCAACGGTTTGTGCACATATACCCCTAGGTCTCTCTGTTCGTGCACCCCCTTCAGAATTGTACCATTTAGTTTATATGTCCTCTCCTCAATCTTTCTACCACAATGTATCAATTCACACTTTTCTGCGTTAAATTTCATCTGACATGTGTCCGCCCATTTCACCAGCCTGTCAATGTCTTCCTGAAGTCTATCATTCTCCTCCTCACTGTTCACTATACTTCCAAGTTTTGTGTCATCTGCAAATTTTTAAATTGTGCCCTGTACACCCACATCCAAGTCATTAATATATATCAAGAAAAGCGGTAGTCCTAGAACCGACATGTGAAATAACCAATAAACTGAAATACAGTGATGAAGGTTTACCGTTCCGCCCCTGCACTTCCAACATATTACTTGGACATTAGGCAGATAAAAGCACATTCCAGTTCATAGGGAGTAAGTTGCTGAACCCAACAAAATGTTTAGAGTAAACCCCGAAAACATAACGGAGACCATTGAGGAAGGAGAGATAAAGGAGAAAGAGACCTGGCCCTAGATCAGGGTTTGTGCCACACTTCTCCTGCTCTTTTTTCTGATCCTATTCATTCACTTACTCACTCACTGAAACCAAACAAAACACTAGAGCACATTTCTATGCCAGTCCTTCAGTGGAAAATTACATCACAAGAATTGTCATTTACACAACAATGGCCCAGAAATTCGGGTCGGGGGCTTCCCGCGGGTGCAAGCCCCCAACCTGCACTTACCTAGCGCGCCGGCCGTTGAGCTGTGGGCCCGTGTGGGATTCCGATCCTGGGCCTCCTCCAACTGCCAGCGCGCAGTGCTTGCGTATCCCAGGGGCGCAGTTAGTTCGATGTGTCCCCTGGGATCACGTGGGCCATGGAGAGCCAATGATAGCAGGGAATGCTTCATTCATAAGTGTGACAGGAAGAGCTGTCAAACCTATAAATACTATAAGCCCCAAAACATCACTAAAAGATCAAATACATTTTTTTTAAATCACATTTTTAAAATAAACTATAAATTACATGAAATAACTATTTTAAACAATGATTTAAATTTTTGAAAACATTAATTACATTTTCTAATGGGGCTAAAAATAAACTTACCTTTCTTTAAAGTATTTAAAAATAATAAACCTATGGAAAAAATGTTTTAATTTTAATTAACTCACCACTTACCTTGTTAAAAGCAAAGTGTAACTGCTGGTGACTTACCCTCCCGGAAAAACCTGCAAAAAAAACGTAAGTTCAATGCGCACGCGCTGCCTCTCTGGCACACGCGTTCGATTTCTGAACCCTTTCTTTCAGGGGAATGGAAGTGCCAGTTTCCCATGCATGCGCAGTGCATGCACGAAACCGGCACTTTCATTGGGCCTATGCGTGAGTACCCCGTGCGTACTCACGCGTTGGGACCCGAATTTCTGGGCCATTATAACACTTGTTCCTCTACTCTTTCTTAGATATGCCACATAAATCACTTGGGGTCTGTGGAGCCTCACAGCATGTGCTGTCCTTTCACTCTAACCCTGCAAAGCATTAGCTCAGGTTCATCCACTCAGGAGATTTTGAGAATAGGGAGTATTTTGGGTGGTTCACAGAGCACAAGTGAGCAAGAGCAAGAAATGGTGGCCGGTGGGGAATAGAAACCTGTGGTCTGGAGTGCCAGGTCATGTCCATCCTCAGTTGATAAGGTCAGGGATCTGGACCTTACCAGTGTCCTAGGCCCAACCACCTTCAGCTGCTTCATCAATGACCTTCCCTCTATCATAGGGTCAGAAGTGGGGATGTTCGCTGGTAATTGCAGTGTTCAGTTCCATTTGCAACTCCTCAGATAATGAAGCAGTCCATGCCCGCATGCAGCAAGACCTGGACAACTTTCAGGCTTGGGCTGATAAGTGACAAGTAATATTTGCACCACCCAAGTGCCAGACAATTACTATCTACAACAAGAGAGCGCCTAACCACCTCCCCTTGACACTCAACAGGATTACCATTGCCAAATCCCCCACCATCAACATCATGAGGGTCATCATTAACCAGAAACCTAACTGGACCAGCCACATAATACTGTGGCTACAAGAGCAGGTCAGAAGCTGGGTATTCTGCAGTGAGTGTTGTAGTGTCTGCGTACCAATAACACACGGACTGCAGGAGAACGGTAATAACAGGTGTTTACTGAACAGAGGGTATGCTGGAACTGAAAGTACAGAAGCCTGCTACGGCTTTATATACAGGTGTGGTCACTGCCGGTACTACGGTATAAAAGCAGTTCTCTCTTAAAGGTACATACACAACAATTCCTCCCCTTTTAGATAAACAGTACATAACATTCATTTAACAATTAAATAATAACTAATTACAATTACAATTTTCTCTGTACTATATACATCAGCTGAAAGTAATCATTTATAAATTCAGTCTTTGAGGAGGCTTCCTGATCCTGTCTGGATAGCGCCTTTCTCGAGTATCCTGTTCTTGCGGCGGAGTCGATTCTGGCTCATTGTCATTGGTTGGTTCGTCAGCTTCCAATACCACTGATTCTGAGGTAGACGCAATCTGTACTTTGGGTTCATCACCAGGTGCGCATGCTCGTGGTATGGGTTTGACTTGTTCCTGTGACTCTAGAATCTGGTCAGCATGGCGTCTCACGATGCTCTCTCCAACGTCCACTGTGTACATTAGTGGTCCCTGCTGTGTGCATATCGTTCCTGGCTGCCATTTTTCTGTTCGGTAGTCGCGGGCCAAGACTGGTTGCCCTATCTTGAAGCTCCTGGTTGGCTTCTCATTGATGTGCTGGAATTGCTTATCCTCAACATCTCGTCTTATGTTTGGTTTGAGCAAATCCAGGCGACATCTTAACCTTCGGTTAAAGAACATCATGGCTGGAGCTTGGTTGGTGACTGCATGTGTCGCATTCCGATAAGCAAACAAGAAATTATCCACCTTGTGTTGCAGTGGTATGTTGTCGTTATACATCGCCTTTATTGCTTTTTTAAAGGTCTGAACAAACCTCTCAGCCAATCCATTTGTGGCTGGATGATATGGGGCGGATGTGTAATGCTTTACCCCATTATTCCTCAAAAACCGCCCGGAAATCCTCGGACACAAACTGTGGTCCATTGTCGGAGCAAATCTGTTCTGGCAAGCCATTCCTGGCGAAGATGGTCCATAGGACTGCAATAGTTTTCTCCGTGGTGGTGGAGGACATTTTGATGACCTCTGGCCATTTCGAATGTGCATCCACGGCGATTAAAAACATTGAGTCCATAAATGGACCAGCAAAATCAATGTGTACCCATTGCCATGGAGATGAGGGCCACTCCCATGGGTGTAGCGATGCCTGTGGTGGAGCATTTTGGACTTTCTGGCATCCTGTGCATCTCTTGGTCATATCCTCGATTTCTTTATCGATTCCCGGCCACCACACAAACGCCCTGGCTAGGCTCTTCATTTTTACCCCTCCCAGATGACCCTCATGAAGCTCATTGAGCACTCTATCTCTCAACTTGGGTGGAATTACCACTCGGGATCCACGCATCAAGGTCCCCCGGCACACTGACAGCTGTTCTCTCCTTGGCGAGAATGCTGGCAACAGTGAGTCGCCATGTGCTGGCCATCCCTTCACCGTCAAATCATAGACCCGAGAGAGTGTCGGGTCATTTCGGGTTTCCTTCTCTATACTTGAGTTTGTAACAGGTAGACATTCGACTATGGTCGAATGGAATATCTCAACAGGGTCCACTGCAGGTGCTTCCTCCACCGTAGGCAGCGGCAGGCGCGACAGCCCATCAGCGTTTCCATGCTGTTTCGTGCCCTTATACTCTATGTCATATTGATGTGCCCTAGAAAAAGGGACCATCTTTGCAGCCGTTGCGCCATCACCACCGGAACGCCCTTCTTTGGGTTAAAAATGGAGACAAGAGGCTGGTGCTCAGTCAGTAAGGTGAATTTCTGCCCGTGCAGATAGTGATTGAACTTCTTCACCCTCCACACCAGGCTGAGGGCCTCCCTGTCAATCTGGGCGTAGTTACGCTCGGCTGAGGTTAACGAGCGCGACGCAAAGGCTATTGGCCTCTCTGAACCGTCAAGGAATTTGTGCGACAGCACCGCTCCAATGCTGTAGGGAGACGCATCACATGCCAACTGAATCGGTAGTGTTGGATTGTAGTGGGCCAATACTTCTTTTGAAGTGATTAGGCATTTACATTTCTGAAAGGCACGCTTACACTCATCACTCCATTTCCATGCTACTCCAGTTTGCAGCAGGGCGTTCAGTGGGTGCAGAATTGTAGACAAATTTGGCAAGAACTTATGGTAGTAGTTCACCAACCCGAGGAACGACCTCAGTTACGACACATTTTCCGGTGCTGGAGCCTTGACTATTGCCTCAATCTTGTCTGGGGACTTATGTAACCCCTCTTCATCAATCACGTGGCCACAATACGAGATTTGCTTCCTGAAAAACTCGCATTTGGGGCGTTTGGCTTGTAGCCCATATTCTTGTAATCTAGTGAGCACCTGCTCCAGGTTGGCAAGGTGTTCACTGTCATTTTCGCCCGTAACCAGGATGTCGTCCAAATAACACTGGGTCCCCGGGATCCCTTGCAGGACTTGTTCCATCGCCCTCTGCCAAATAGCCGGAGCTGATGCTACCCCGAATACCAGTCGGTTGTACTGGTAAAGACCTTTGTGAGTGTTTATCGTGAGGTATTTTCTAGATGCTTCTTCTACCTCCATTTGTAGATACGCTTGGGCCAGATCAATCTTCGTAAAGCGTTTCCCTCCAGATAGTGATGCGAAAATATCTTCTATCCGCGGAAGTGGATGTTGTACTGTGTGCAGGACTGGGTTCACAGTTACCTTAAAGTTCCCACCGATGCGAACCTTCTTCGGCTCCCCAGGCGTGCTGCTCAATGATTTCTTCATTACAGGAATGATGGGTGTGGCCCACTCACTCCAGTCCACCTTGGACAGCACACCCGAACGCTCCAGACTCTCCAGCTCTGCTTCGACGGCTGGGCGGATCGCATACGGTACCAGTCTGGCCGTAAAAAATTTGGGGTTTGCGTTATCTTCAATTTTTATCATTGCCGTTACGTCTTTTAGAGTCCCAAGTCCTTGCTGGAACACCTCTTTCACGTCAGTTAGAATTTTTGACAGTCGCCCAGGTGTGACGTCGTCATCCTTTTTGTCAGCCACAGTTAGCGCCTGAATGGAATGCCAATCCAATTGTATTTTTCGGATCCATTTACATCCCAATAATGGTGGTCCTCCATCTTGTAGTATATATAGATACAGTTTCTGTGTTTCCTTGCCGTTGTATTTAACGGGCACCCTTATTTTTCCTCTGGGGTAGACTTTTTGCCCCGTATATGTCTTCAAGACAATGGACGTGTCCTTCAAGGGTATGTGTGAGAATAGCCGCTCGTAGTCTCATTGATTCATGACTGTTAGGGCTGATCCTGTGTCCAATTCCATCTTTACTTGGGACCCTGCTATCATGAGGGTGACCCAAATGGTTCGGTGATCCTCCTTTGCGATCACGTTGTGTAACTTTAGACAACTTAGTCTCCTGCTCCTGGAGTCATTATCACTCTTCTGATCTTCTGAACTACTGTCCATCATCTTTTGTACTTTCTTGTACTTTTCCTTAGTAGTTCTTTTAGTGTTGGTTTTCTTTCCCGACCTGCAGACTCGTGCTATGTGTCCCACTTTTCCACATTGCCTGCATACTTTGTCCTTAAACCAGCAATCCTTCTGGCCATGGGTTGTTCTGCCGCAGCGATAGCGCTTTTCTGCTCCATATGCCATTTCATTGGTGCTATATTCTTGCGGTTTCTGTTGTATTTCCGCAGCTCCCCGTGCTGCTGCTTCGTAGGATACTGCCACGCTGAAAGCCTTTTCCAGCGTCAGGTCCTTTTCCGAAAGTAGTCGTTTCTGGGTTCCTTCACTCTGGAGCCCGCAGACAAACTTATCCCTTAAGGTATCTGCCAGTCCTGCTCCGAAATGGCAGTGTTTCGATAACTTGCGTAGTTCCGTAAGATAGTCAGCATTACTCTCATCTTTGTGCTGGTTTCCTTTATGGGTATTTAAGGGTATTTAAGAATAATATTAATAAATTTAATTAATTACATAGAATGGGAGATCAGGTGATGTGTTGCTGCTGCAATATGTGGGAGCTGGTGGACACCATTGATGCTCACGGTGATCACATTTGCAGTAAGTGTTGGCTGCTCGAGGAATTCCGGCTCCGTGTTGAAGAGCTGGAGTCCGAGCTTCAAACACTGAGACACATCAGGGAGGGGGAGAGTTACCTGGACTCTGTGTATCACAAGGTATTCACACCAATTAGATTAATTAATTCAGATGTAGTCCGTGGCCAGGGTCAGGATGGTGTGACTAGAAGTGAGGCAGGTACGGGGATCCAGAAGTTGGTGTTGGAGGAGCCGCAGCCCTTGCACTTGTCCAACAGGTTCGAGGATCTTACTCCCTGTGAGGATGGGAACAGGGACTGCGGGGAGGATGAGCAACCTGGCCACAGCACCGTGGAGCGGGGGGCCATTCAAGTGGGGGGAGTTAAAAGAAATGTTGTAGTGGTAGGGGATAGTATCGTTAGGGGGATAGATCGAGTACTTTGCAGCCGAGAGCGAGAGTCCCGAAGGCTGTGTTGCCTGCCCGGTGCCAGGGTTAAGGACATCTCCTCTGGACTGGAGAGAAACTTGGAGTGGGAGGGGGAGGATCCAGTTGTCGTGGTCCATGTTGGTACCAACGACATAGATAGGACAAGGAAGGAGGTTCTGCTGAGGGAGTTTGAGCAGCTAGGGGCCAAATTAATAAGCAGAACCACACGGGTTATTACCTGAGCCACGAGCGAATTTGGCTAGGACAAATAAAATTAGAGAGTTAAATGCGTGGCTCAAAGACTGGTGTGGGAGAAATGGGTTTTGCTTCCTGGGACACTGGCACCAGTACTGGGGCAGGAGGGAGCTGTTCCGTTGGGACAGGCTTCACTTGGCCAGTGCTGGGACTAGAGTCCTGGTGGATCATATAACTAGGGCTGTAGAGAGGGCTTTAAACTAACTAGTGGGGGGGAGGTTCCTAGAGAGCAAATAATAAAAATGACAACAGAGAAGGTCATAGGCTTAGGTAGCAGTGGGGAAATTAAAAACCAGAGCGTGTCAGGAAGGGGCAGAAGGTATGGAGTAAAAGGTAAAGTCATAAAAAGGGCAAAAGCAGGAACTAAGTGTCACAAAACATATTTGAAAGTTCTCTATCTGAATGCACGTAGCATTCGTAACAAAATAGACAAGTTAATGGCACAAATAACTACATATGGGTATGATCTTGTGGCCATTACAGAAACATGGCTGCAGGGTGACAATGCCTGGGAATTAAACATACCAGGTTATTTAACGATCAGGAAGGACAGGCAGGAAGGAAGGGGAGGTGGGGTGGCTATGTTAATAAAGGAAGGAATCACTGTAATACAGAGAAATGATATTGGGTCAAAAGATCAGGATAATGAAACAGTTTGGGTGGAGGTAAGGAATAATAAGGGGAAAAAAACACTAGTGGGCGTAGTCTATAGGCCTCCGAACAGTGGCAACTCTGTTGGACAGAGTATCAATCAGGAAATAGTTGAGGCTTGTAATAAGGGAACATCTATAATTATGGGGGATTTTAACTATCATATTAATTGGACAAATCAAATTGGGCAGGGCTGCCTTGAGGATGAGTTCATTGAGTGTATTAGGGATGGGTTTCTTGAGCAGTATGTAACTGAACCGACCAGGGGGCAAGCAACCTTAGATCTGGTCCTGTGTAACGAGACAGGATTAATTAAAAATGTCCTAGTAAAGGATCCCCTTGGAATGAGTGACCATAACATGGTTGAATTCCATATTCAATTAGAGGGTGACAAGGTTGGATCTCAAACAAGCGTGCTAAGCTTGAATAAAGGAGATTGTAGTGTATGTAACTTGTACTACCTTAAGAGGATACCTTAAGGTGATGGACTACTTTTTAATGGCTCCTGTACATTGTAGTACCGGTGGTGACCACACCGGTATATAAACCCCGCAGAGCAAAGTGTACCTCAGTTCCGCCCTGACCCTCAATCACTAAAGACCTGTTTACTTACTTCTGTAGTCTGTGTCCTGTTATTCAGTATAACTGCACTTGTAAACACAGACTCAACAGTGGCGACGAGGATGGGATGGCCAGCACATGGCGACCCACTGTTACCAGCATTCTCAGACAGACGAGAACAGCTGTCCGTATGTCAAGGAACATTGATGTATGGAACAAGGGTGATTATTCCTCCTAAATTAAGGGAGAGACTTCTAAAAGAATTGCACGAAGGTCATCTGGGGGGAGTCAAGATGAAAAGCCTTGCTAGGGCTTATGTGTGGTGGCCAGGTATCGACAAACAAATAGAGGATCTGACTAAAAGCTGCTCAGGGTGCCAAAAAGTTCAGAACGCACCTCCAATTGCACCGCTGCATCCGTGGGAATGGCCTTCAGCCCCATGGCAATGTGTACATATCGACTTTGCAGGTCCATTCATGGATTCCATGTTTTTGATAGCAGTAGACGCACATTCTAAATGGCCAGAAGTGATTAAGATGTCGACCACTACCTCTGAGAGGACGATTGCAGTTCTAAGAACCATATTTGCAAGGAATGGATTGCCGGAGCAAATATGTTCAGACAACGGACCACAGTTCGTGTCAGAAGAATTCCAGAAATTCATGAAAAAGAATGGGGTGAAACACTATACATCTGCCCCATATCATCCGGCTACAAATGGGTTGGCCGAGAGATTTGTACAAACGATCAAAAAGGCGATAAAGGCCATGAGTGAAGATCATATTCCACTACAACACAAGGTGGACAATTTCCTAATGGCGTATTGAAACGCCACGCATGCAGTGACAAATCAAAGCCCTGCCATAATGTTCTATAACAGAAGGTTGCGGTTCCGGTTGGATTTGTTAAAACCCAATGTGCGACGGGAAGTCGAAAACAAGCAATTCCAGCATGTAAATAAAAAGGCCACTCGTAGTTTTGAAATAGGACAACCAGTGTTGGCCAGGGACTATAGGGATGATAAATGGCAACCTGGGACAATTCGTGCACGACAGGGACCCTTGATGTACACGGTAGACGTTGGAGAGAACGTAATACGACGTCATGCTGACCAACTTGTGGAATCGAGAACAAGGGTCGACCCCATGTCTACGGCAGAGGCACCAGTTGAAGAACTTATTGAGACTGTAGCATCTACCTCAGACTCGAACGTATTGGATGATGTTGAATCCATAGGAGATCAAGTGGATGAGTCACCCCAGCAACGGGAACCAGAGATCCCTGAAAGGCGTTATCCGGGCCGGATCAGGAGGCCTCCCCAGAGACTGAATCTTTGAACAGTTCTTGTGTGTAAATTGTATATATGTTATCCATGTAGTGTATTAATTGGGGGTGTCCACTGTTAAGCTAAAAGAGGAGGAATTGTAGTGTATGTAACCTGTACTACCTTAAGGTATCCTCTTAAGGTAGTACAGGTTACATACACTACAGAGACTATGAAGGTATGAGAGCGGAATTGAGTAGAGTGGATTGGGAAAATAGATTAAAGGATAAGACGATACATGATCAGTGGTGTACATTTAAGGAGTTATTTTACAACTTCCAAAAAATATATATTCCACTGAGAAGAAAAGGGTGTAAAAGAAAAGACAGCCATCCGTGGCTAAGTAAAGAAATTAAGGATAGTATTCGACTAAAAACAAGGGCATATAAGGTAGCCAAATCTAGTGGGAGGATAGAGGATTGGGAAAACTTTAAAAGACAGCAAAAAATAACAAAAAGATTGATTAAGAAAGGGAAGATAGATTATGAAAGTAAATTAGCAAAAAATATCAAAACAGATAGTAAGAGTTTTTATAGTTATATAAAAAGAAAAAGGGTGGCTAAAGTAAATGTTGGTCCCTTAGAGGATGAGACCGGGAAATTAATGGTGGGAAATATGGAGATGGCAAAAACACTGAATGAATATTTTATATCAGTCTTTACAGTAGAAGACACTAAGAATATCCCAACACTGGACAAACAGGGGGCTAAAGGGGGGGAGGAGCTAAACACGATCAAAATCACTAAGGAAGTGGTACTCGGTAAAATAATGGGACTCAAGGCGGATAAATCACCTGGACCTGATGGCTTACATCCTAGGCTCTTGAGGGAAGTGGCGGTAGGGATTGTGGATGCATTGGTAATAATTTTCCAAAACTCCCTGGACTCGGCAAAGGTCCCGGCAGACTGGAAAACTGCTAATGTAACACCCTTATTTAAAAAGGGCAGTAGACAGAAGGCTGGAAACTATAGACCGGTTAGCCTAACATCTGTGGTAGGTAAAATTTTGGAGTCCATTATTAAGGAGACAGTAACAGGACATTTGGATAATCATAATTTAATAGGACAAAGTCAACATGGTTTTATGAAGGGGAAGTCATGTTTGACAAATTTGCTGGAGTTCTTTGAGGAAGTAACATATAGGGTGGATAAAGGGGAACCAGTGGACGTAGTGTATTTAGACTTCCAAAAGGCATTTGACAAGGTGCCACACAAAAGATTATTGCTTAAGATAAAAAATCACGGGATTGGGGGTAATATTCTGGCATGGATAGAGGATTGGCTATCTAACAGAAGGCAGAGAGTTGGGATAAATGGTTCATTCTCAGACTGGCAATCAGTAACTAGTGGTGTTCCGCAGGGGTCAGTGCTGGGTCCCCAACTCTTTACAATCTATATTAACGATTTGGAGGAGGGGACCGAGTGTAACATATCAAAGTTTGCAGATGATACTAAGATGGGAGGGAAAGTAGTGAGTGAGGAGGACATAAAAAACCTGCAAGGGGACATAGACAGGCTAAGTAAGTGGGCAGAGATTTGGCAGATGGAATACAATACTGGAAAGTGTGAGGTTATGCACTTTGGCAGGAAAAATCGTAGAGCAAGTTATTATCTTAATGGCAAGAAACTGGAAAGTACTGAAGTACAAAGGGATCTGGGGGTCCTGGTGCACGAAACTCAAAAGGTTAGTATGCAGGTGCAGCAAGTGATTAAGAAGGCCAATGGAATGTTGGCTTTCATTGCTAGGGGGATAGAATATAAAAATAGGGAGGTATTGCTTCAGTTGTACAAGGTATTGGTGAGACCGCACCTGGAATACTGCGTACAGTTTTGGTGTCCATACTTAAGAAAGGACATACTTGATCTCTAGTCAGTACAAAGAAGGTTCACTCGGTTAATCTCGGGGATGAGGGGATGGACATATGAGGAGAGGTTGAGTAGATTGGGACTCTACTCATTGGAGTTCAGAAGAATGAGAGGCGATCTTATTGAAACATATAAGATTGTGAAGGGGTTTGATCGGGTGGATGCGGGGAGGATGTTCCCGATGATGGGTGAAACTAGAACTAGGGGGCATAGTCTTAGAATAAGGGGCTGCTCTTTCAAAACTGAGATGAGGAGGAACTACTTCACTCAGAGGGTGGTAGGTCCATGGAATATGCTGCCCCAAAAAGCTGTAGAAGCTACATCATTACATAAATTTAAAACAGAAATAGACAGTTTCCTAGAAGTAAAGGGAATTAAGGGTTACGGGGAGCGGGCAGGAATTTGGACATGAGTCTAGGTTCGGATCGGTCATGGCCCTGTGGGTAGCGGAGCGGGCCCAGGGGCCATGTAGCCTGATCCTGCTCCTATTTTGTGTGTCTAATTCTGTTAGATTCAGGAGATGGTTCTGTGATAGTGGATTGGCGGTTAGGATCAGATCAGCCATGATCTTATTGAATGGCGGAGCAGGCTCGAGGGGCCGATTGGCCTACTCCTGCTCCTATTTCTTATGTTCTTATGTTCTTATGGAACTTGAATCTTTCTGCTATCAGCAGCGGTGTAGGGTTTAGATGTTCCTGTAAGATAATGACAATCTCTTCAAAGCTTTTCTCCATTGGTTTAGCTGGGGTAATTAAATTCCGCAATAGGCCGTATGTTCTCGCGCCCATCAAATTCAATAATACCGACGCCTTCTTTTCATCGGCCACCTCATTTGCCTTGCAGTACACTTCAATTCTTTCCACATACGTGGTCCAGTCTTCTATTTCGTTGTCGAAAGCAGTGATGCTGCCACTCTTCAGCATCTTGGGTGGTTTAAAATGGCGCCTCCCGCGCTTTTCCTTCTTCCCCAATGGATTAAAATGGCGCCTCCCGCGCTTTTCCTTCTTCCCCCTGCTGCCAATGCTGCTCCTAGCGTTCTAATAGTAATGGCGGTGCCCCGCGGCTTCTGCGCGTCTCTCTTTTGTTAATTAATTTTCTTCGTTTTATTCTTCTTCGACGCTGTCCACTGCGCGTCTCTTTTCCTTCCCCCTTTTTATTTTCTTTAACGCTGCCTGGCTCTTGAGCACCGACCGCGCCCTGTGCGCTCCACCCTCTCTCTCTCTTTTCCTTCCCGACGACGCTGCACGGCCCCCTTGCAGAGCCGCTCGATCGAGCTCTAGCCCGCCGCAGTCCGGAAGGGTCAGCGCACTACCTGCTACCAGCACGATTTGCTGGAACACCTTGACTGGAGAGCCAAGCCCTGCTCTCCACAGCTTCCCCTGCGATTCTCTGAACTCCGATGGATCACTGGGCGGTTGCCCACGGTCGACGCCCGTTGCTCTGGCTTCGACCTCCAAGAAGCTTCTTTTCAGGGATGGATCCCCGTGAGGTGATGCAGTACTGCAGGTAAGTTTGAACCTGCTCGTCGCCACTGTAGTGTCCGCGTACCAATAACACACGGACTGCAGGAGAACGGTAATAACAGGTGTTTACTGAACAGAGGGTATGCTGGAACTGAAAGTACAGAAGCCTGCTACGGCTTTATATACAGGTGTGGTCACTGCCGGTACTACAGTATAAAAGCAGTTCTCTCTTAAAGGTACATACACAACAAGTGTCTCACCTCCTGACTCCCCAAAGCCTTTCTACCGTCTACAAGGCACAAGTCAGGGGTGTGATGGAATACTCTCCACTTGCCTAGATGAGTGCAGCTCCAACAACGCTCAAGAAGCTCGACACCACCCAGGACAAAGCAGCCCGCTTGATTGGCACCACATCCACAACCTTAAACATTCACTCCCTCCACCACCGGCGCACTGTGGCTGCAGTGTGTACCATCTACAAGATGCACTGCAGCAGCTCGCCAAGGCTTCTTCGATAGCGCCTCACAAACCCTCAACCTCTACCACGTAGAAAGACAAGGGCAGCAGGCACATGGGAACACCATCACCTCCAAGTTCCCCTCCAAGTCACACATTATCCTGACTTGGAAATATATTGGCATTCCTTCATCATTGCTGAGTAAAAATCCTGGAACTCCCTCCCTAACAGCACTGTGGGAGCACCTTCACCCCACAGACTGAAGCAGTTCAAGAAGGTGGCTCACCACCACCTTCTCAGGGGCAATTAGGGATGGGTAATAAATGCTGGCCTTGCCAGCAACGTCCACATTCCATGAACGAATAAAAAAAAACAGACATGCTTTTAAGAGAAGGATGCTTTCTGAGCATCAGGGAATGCTGGAGTCATTGAAATCTGTGCCAATCAGTCATCAAACTATGACAACTATTGTGAAGGATAGCACAACCACCTGTGTTGTTGAATATAATACCATGGAGTATCTGGCAACTCCAGGGATATCTGCAATGGAGCCTCCCCGTAACAGAGTCCATAAGATCAATTGTGGCATCTCTTCATGACTGCTCGGACTGCTGCTATAGAGGATCAATGTGCTAGAAGCTGCCTCCTTCACCTTGGATTGGCTTAGCACTTACACGGAGAGAGCTGTGAAAAAGAGGCTTTAACAATCTCATTGCTGCCATCGGTTCTGTTTTTTCCCCAAAAAAGCTGTTGAGGCTCGGTTAATTGAAAATGTCAAAACTAAGATTGCTAGATTTTTGTTATGCAAAGGGTATTAACGGTTTCGGAACCAAGGCGGGTAGATGGAATTATGATACAGATAAGCCATGATCTAAATGAATGGCAGAATAGGCTCGAGGAGCTGAGTAGCTTAATCCTGTTCCTTTGTTCCTACCTATGCTGCCACCTGATTCAGTGAGCATGGTTAGGTAATATCTAATAGCAGGGGTGGAATGGGCATGCGTGATATTGTTATCTTTAAGAATGACAACTCATCCAGACCCACTAACATTATTATAATTAGGCTGACCCAGGAAATTCTCCAGTGTCAGCAGCAGCCAAATTGGGTGGATGCAAAGCCCACCCTGTCAACATTACAGTGGGTTTCCGTCAAAGAGGAAAATCCTGCCTCATGACTGTTACTGGAGAAGCAAGCATTGACCTGCATAATCCTGTGCAGATGGTCAGAGGTGAACTGCACATTGATGGAGTGGTAGACGTTACAGTTAATGAATGTACCACTACAGTAGGCAGGAGCACATAGGGCCACAAACTCCGTTCCCTGGCCACTGACTCCACCCCTCTCCCTGGCCACTGTCTGAGGCTGAACCAGACCGTTCGCAACTGTGGCATCATATTTGACCCTGAGGTGAGCATCCGATCCCATATTCTCTCCATCACCAAGACCACCTACTTCCACCTCCAAAACATCACCCATCTTCGCCCCTGCCTCATCTCATCTGCTGCTGAAACCCTCATCCACGCCTTTGTTACCTCTAGGTTCAACTATTCCAATGCTCTCCTGGCCGGACTCCCAGCTTGCACCCTCCATAAACTTATCATACAATAGTACAGCACAGAAGGAGGCCATTTGGCCCATCGGGCCTGTGCCGGCTCTTCCGAAGAGCAATCCAGTTAATCCCACTCCCCCGCTCTTTCCCCATATCCCTGCAATGTTCTCTCCTTCAAGTATTTATCCAATTCGCTTTTGAAGGCTACTATTGAATCTGTATCCGCCACCCTATCAAGCAGTGCATTCCAAATCCTAACCACTTGTTACGTAAAATAGTTTTTCCTCATGTCGCCTCTGGCTCTTTAGCCAATCACCTTAAATCTGTGCCCTCTGGTTACTAGAATTGGATACAATACTCCAGCTGGGGCCGAACTAGTGTTTTATACAGGTTGAGCATAATTTCCTGGCTTTTGTACTCTGTGCCTCTGTTTATAAAGCCCAGGATCCCATATGCTTTATTAACTGCTTTGTTAACCTGTCCTGTCACCTTGAAATATTTGTGCACAAACACCCCCAGGTCTCTCTCTTCTTGCACCCCAGTGTTCAGCGCCATTCACAACTCCACAGATAATGAAGCAGTCCATGCCCACATGCAACAAGACCTGGACGACGTTCAGGCTTAGGCTGATAAATGGCAGTTAACATTCGCGCCACAGAAGTGCCAGGCAATGACTATCTCCAACAAGCGAGAGTCTAACCACCTCCCCTTGACATTCAATGGCATTACCATAGCCGAATCCCCCACTATCAACATCCTGGGGGGTCACCATTAACCAGAAACTTAACTGGACCAACCACATAAATACTGTGGCAACAAGAACAGGTCAGAGGCTAGGTATTCTGTGGCGAGTGTCTCACCTCCTGACTCCCCAAAGCCTTTCCACCATCTACAAGGCACAAGTAAGGAGTGTGACGGAATACTCTCCACTTGCCTGGATGAGTGCAGCTCCAACAACACTCAAGAAGCTCGAAACCATCCAGGACAAAGCAGCCCGCTTGATTGGCATCCCATCCACCACCTTAAACATTCACTCCCTCCACCACCGACGTACCGTGGCTGCAGTGTGTACCATCTACAAGATGCACTGCAGCAACTCGCCAAGGCTTCTTCGGCAGCACCTCCCAAATCCGCGACCTCTTCCACCTAGAAGGAAAAGGGCAGCAGGTGCATGGGAACACCACCACCTCCAAGTTCCCCTCCAAGTCACACACCATCCTGACTTAGAAATATATCGCCGATCCTTCATCGTCGCTGGGTCAAAATCCTCTATCTCCCTCCCTAACAGCACTGTGGGAGTACCTTCACCACACGGACTGCAGCGGTTCCAGAAGGCGGCTCGCCACCACCTTCTCAAGGGCAACTAGGGATGGACGATAAATGCTGGCATTGCCAACGATGCCCAGATCCCATAAACGAATAAAAAAACATTTTTTTAATTGTACCATTTAGCTTGCATTGTCTCTCCTCATTCTTCCTTCCAAAATGTATCACCTCACACTTTTCTGTGTTGGATTTCATCTGCCATGTGTCCACCCATTCCACCAGCCTGTCTGTGTCCTCTTGAAGTCTATTACTATCTTCCTCACTGTTTACTAGACTTCCAAGTTTTGTTTCATCGACAAATTTCGAAATTGTGCCCTGTACCGCCAAGTCCAAGTCATTAATGTATATCAAAAACAACAGTGGTCTTAGTACTGAACCCTGGGGAACTCCACTCTATACCTCCCTCCAGTCTGAAAAACAGCCATTCACCACAACTCTCTGTTTTCTATCCCATGGCCAATTTTGTATCCATGCTGCTACTGCCCCTTTTATCCCACGGGCTTCAATTTTGCTAACAAGCCTAGTATGTGGTACTTATCAAACACCTTTTGGAAGTCCATATACACAACATTAACTGTTCTGTCCTCATCCACCCTCTCTGGTACCTCATCAAAAAACTCCATCAAGTTAGTCAAACACGATTTTCCTTTAACAAATCGTGTTGGCTCTCCTTTATTAATCCATGCTTGTCCAAGTTAATTTACTCTATTTTCTCCCCGATTATTGTTTCTAAAAGCTTCCCCACCACCGACGTTAAACTGACTGGCCTGTAATTACCAGCTTTATCCTTCTCCCCTTTTTTAAATAAGGGTGTAACATTTGCAATCCTCCAGCCCTTTGGCACCACCCCTGTGTCTAAGGAGGTTTGGAAAATTGACTTGAGCTCATCCAAAACTCTGCTGCCCATATCCTAACCCGCACCAAGTCCCGTTCATCCATCATTCCTGTACTCATGACCTACATTGGTTCTCAGTCCAGCAACGCCTCAATTTAAAAATTCTCATCCTTGCTTTCAAATCCCTCCATTTCCTCCCTATCTCAGTAACCTCCTCCAACCCTACAACCCCTTGCGCTCCTTCAATTCTGGCCTCTTGCACACCCCCGATTTTCATCGCTCCACCATTGGCGGCCGTGCCTTCAGCTGTCTAGGCTCTCAGCTCTGGAATTCCCTCTTTAAACCCTTCACCGTCTCTCTCCTCCTTTAAGACACTCCTTAAAACCTACCTCTTTCGTGTCCTAATTATCTTCTTATGTGGCTCAGTGTCAAATTCTGTTTGATAACACTCAAGTGCCTTGGGACGTTTTACTACACTAAAGGTGCTATATAAATGCAAGTATAAAAGCAAAATACTGCAGATATTGGAAATCTGAAATAAAAACAAAAAATGCTGGAAATACTCAGCAGGTCAGGCAGCAACTGTGGAGAGAGAACCAGATTTAACGTTTCAGGTCGATGACCTAGTTCGTTAACTCTTTCTCTCTCCACAGATGCTGCCTGACCTGCTGAGTATTTCCAGCATTTTCTGTTTTTATTATATAAATGCAAGTTGTGTTGTGTGCAAACAGAGATGCCCTGGACTTTGGGAAATCCTGCCATTTGGGAGCGATCCAGTCACATCTCCTATTATAAAATTTTAGGTCTGTAGCCTTCGCTTTCGTCAGTGTTCTGACAAAGGATACACACCTAAAACATCATAATGGGGTAGATTTTCAACTTGCCCTTCAGACATAATACTGGTGTTGCAGATTCACCGCCCGTTATTGAAATTAAAGGAAGCGCGAGTTTACAACCGGGCAGAAAGTTGAAAATCTACCCCAATCTCTTCTCTTTATTGATGTTGAGTTATCTGCTATGTATTTTCAGCATTTTCTGTTTTTGTTTAAGTTTTCTGGCAGTTGCAGTTTTTCCTTTTTCTCTCTCCTATTGCTGGTTCTCCAAAGGAAAACAATGAAATTCTTGCGCTGGCAAACCACATGTCAGTCACCTGCTTAATGAATTTATGGACTGCAGATTGACATATTTTGTCCCTTG
Organism: Somniosus microcephalus; assembly: GCF_052327205.1. Taxonomy (NCBI): domain Eukaryota; kingdom Metazoa; phylum Chordata; class Chondrichthyes; order Squaliformes; family Somniosidae; genus Somniosus; species Somniosus microcephalus. Next base: position 292,487,736 of record NC_140989.1, read on the forward strand.
TGGCTAACATTTATCCCTTGATCAACACCACCAAAAACAGATTAACTGGTCATATATCTCACTATTTTTTATGGGACCATGTGCGCAAATTGGCTGCCAATCTTGCCTACATAACAACAGGGCCCTCACTTCAATTTGGTTATGAAGCACTCTGAGATGCCCTAAGGACATGAAAGTTGGTATAAAAATAAAAGTTGTTTATTTTATTTTCTTTCCCATATATCCAGTCCGTTACACCTAATTGTGTACATTTATGGGGCATTATGAGGACTTGAATCATCCATAATGATGTAATAATTTGTTTGGAATTGAATCTTTTTATTCTCATTTGCTGCAGGTCAATGCACAGACTTACACAGATAGATCGATTGGACCTGGGCAGTAACGAATTTACAGAGCTGGTAAGAAGAGATTAACAGATGTTGGTTTGTATGGGTCAGGTACTAATAGTCAATGATATTTTGTTTTCCAAAAAAAGAATCCATTCAATGTTGTAAAGTCCAATGTCACTTTATTACATGTTTTTATTCAAACACTGAGGCTGCAATTTTCTCGGCACTTAGAGGGTGGGTTTGGAGGCGGGTCTGAGGTTAAAATCATTTTGATTGACAGCGGCCTCCAAACAATTTTCCCAAGTGCCGGGTGTGGGAGTCCCAATCGATCCTGCCACCAAGTGGCGGGAGAGACCCTTAAGGCAGTTAACAACTTGTTAACTGCCTGGATAAGCCGATTTTAACAGGGTATTTCAATTTTTATACATTTTCAGCATGTTCCAAGCCGTTCCCAAATCACGCCAGCTGATTGTGCCGGGTTCAGCAGGTGCCTGACTTCTTGACAGCTGCAGCTCCAGCATAAAAACAGAGCTCTAACATGGCTGATTTACAGATTACAGAACTTTGTTTTTTCAGGTGTTGGAACACTTTTTGCAGGTCTACTGAGCTTGTTGGTGGTGAAGCTGAGATCCATATACACTGTGATCTCTTGGGAAAACCCTCTCCCCACATTGACTGAGCGCGTACAACTCCTAGTCCTCAACTGAGATATATACCAGCGGAATGGGAACCATTTATACCCTCTCATCCTGGTCCTCAGATTCGGAGGAAGAGCAGCCACGGCAACAGCAGAACCAGGCACAACAGCAACAGCAACAACAGGAGCGCCAACCTCCTCCTCACCCACCTGATGCTGCACAGGGCAGAGGGCGTCAACGCAGGGCTGCCCCTCACTGCAGGAGATACCCCCAACACAGGGTTTACAGGCAGAGGATGAGCTTCCTCAACATGACTGAGCAGCAGTGCCAAAGGAGGCTGAGACTTTCACGAGAGGTAGTCGCTGACATCTGCACAATGCTGCACCAACACCTGGAGCCCTGAGGAGCGGGTGGACACCCCTTACCAGTGGCTGTCAAAGTCACCACCGCCCTCAATTTTTTTTCTTCAGGGTCCTTCCAGGGATCATCAGCAGATATCAGTGGTATCTCCCAGTTGGCCGCACACACTTGCATCACACAGGTTACCGATGCCCTCTTTGCAAAGCTGCAAAATTACATCCACTTCTCCACAGATGAAGCAAGTGTAACCGTGCATATGGTTGGCTTTGCAAATATGGCAGGCTTGCCAAAGGTGCAGGGCGTCATAGACTGCACACATGTGGCCATTAGGGCACCCAGTCACAACCCAGCTGTACTTGTCAACCGCAAGGGCTTCCACTCCCTTAACATCCAGCTGGTGTGTAACCATCGGAACATCATCATGCATGTTTGCGCCAAGTATTCTGGCAGTTGCCATGACTCATTCATCCTGCGGCAGTCAACTGTGCCTCCGCTCTTCAATCCGCCAACCCAACTTTCCAGATTGGCTTCTTGGAGGCAAGGGCTATCCCCTGAAGACATAGCTGTTGAGGAGGCCATCAAACGAAGCTGAGGAGCACTACAATGCCAGCCACATTTCCACCAGAGCCATCATCGAGCAAACCATCGGCTTGCTCAAAATGCATTTCAGATGCCTCGACAGATCAGGTGGAGCCTACAGTACTCAGCAGCCAGGATCTCCAGAATCACCGCGGTCTGCTGTGCGCTGCACAACATCGCACAGCAGCATGGCTTCCAGCTGCCTGAGGAACAAGTGGCTAGGCGCATAGCCTCCTCAGATGAGGAGGAGGAGGAGGAAAAGGAGGAGGAGGAAGATGTTGCGGAGGCCGATGCACCAGTTCCAGCAGCATGCGAGCACATTGATACCTGTGATGCAAGGGATGCACTAATCTATGCCAGATTCGCTTAAGTAGACGAAGCAAACACATGTGGCTGGTACCTTCTTAACACACCATACACAATGTACAAGAACCTATGGGTTCTTATGACTCTCACCACCATAATTACAGATGAAAGGCACCCTGGCACCTCACTGTGACACTTACATTTCTGGGAACACATGCGCCAACTCTTTGAAAGTTTGCCATCCCATTTCTTTATTGTAATTGAAATGGCGATGATTATATTAAAAATGGCTCACATCAAAACACCCAAGTGACTACCCTTGTGATTATAGATGCTTAATCTTTCTCTTACGTGTGTTTCTACGTGGTGCTTCCCTTGTGGCTTCAGCAGATGTGGAGGCACCTTGCTCACTTGCTGCTCCTGATTCGACAACTTTGGTGGGCGTCCTCTGGGTTTGCGAGCCTGGGAGGGCTCGGCAACAAACTGCTCCTCCTGCGGCTGTGCAGGGGCTGAGACGCCCATCTCAGTTGGGTGAGGAGTCTGGTGGGGCTCTGACCGAGGGCTTTGCAGTGGCATGGGAGTGTGAGCGCTTAGAGAGGAGCCCACACTTCCTTCTTGCCTGCCACCAGCATCCCTCTCATGGGTCAGCTGCACTTCAGTGCTAGCAAGTGACTGGACAGCACCTTGCTGCACATCATGGGGCCATGAGGACCCGTACCTGCACTGGCAGTCCTCCTCAAAAGGACTTTCATGAAGCTCTGGTTTCTCTGCTCAATAGCTGCCCATCGCTCCTCCAGAGATGTCATTCTATTCTGAACATTCACTATGTTTTCCTGACTTTGGCGACTTATTTCCTCCATGACCATAGCCATCCTTTCCTCTGACGTAGCCATCCTTTCCACGGAGGTTGCCATCCTTTCCACGGAGGTTGCCATCCTATCCGTGGTGGTGCGTTCATGCACCATTGCCTCCACAAAGGCACTGCTCATATTAGAGATGGACTCCTCCATCCTTTCCACACTCAGTTACCCTGGATGCAAAACCTGTCAGAGACTCCTGCACTTGTTCCTGGTTGCATTGAGGTGTGCATATCTGTGCTGGTGCTGGGGGTGCTTAATCCTGCTGAGGCTGCGTCCTCAGAGGTTGCAGCTTCCTCTGAGGAGTCTTCTGGCTCTTCCTCCTGGACAGTGGTGAGGGGGGCTCTCGATGGTCCTGTGGGGGAGTAAAGGCATGAGTTAGACATGTGATACTAACATTTCATGCACATCGAATTGTGCAGGTGATCATAACTCAATCTGTATGAGTATCAGATGCCATATCAGTCACTCATGCAATGTAAATGAGAGAGATGCAAATCTATTCTGTCACCAACTTGCTCTGCTGCACCCGTCTGTCCGTCCCCCACTTCCAGATCCTCAGCACCTCCTATGATCTCCAGAGCAGCCTCTTCAGCAGTGGTGAGGTGGGCAATGGAAGGTGGCCCTCCTCCTGTCCTGGCCCTTTCCCTCTTATTGTGCTCTCTCTTTTCCTGCAATGAGAGACACAAGTGGAGTTTGAGTGAGAATGATGGAGTGAGTGTAGAGAATCCATAGCATAGATGCTTAGAGGGAGACAAAGATGGAGTGAGATGCCAATACCAAGGGCCCTCCCTGTGCGTTATTAGTTGTTGGCATTGCATACCAGTGATAGCGAGTGTGAGGGGTGCATAGTAGAATAGTGAAGTGATTCTGTACATAGAGAGAGAGGGATGGTTAATGGTGCAAGGGTTGTAAGGATAAAGTGGGATGTGCAGGAGTAGGTTGACAATGCAGAGTGCTGGTGATGAGAGGAGATAGGGAGCAGATTGAAGGTAAGTGTGATGTTATACTCACTTTTCCTAAGCATACCAGGTCATTAAACTGTTTTCTGCACTGAATCCAGGAGCGAGCACAGACAGATCTGGAGCTGACCTCCTCAGCAATTTGCAGCCAGGCCTCTTTGCTTTGCCGAGGAGGCTTCCTCCGTCCAGATGATGGGAAGAGTACCTCCAGGCGCCCTCTCACTCCATCCATAAGAGCATGGAGGGAGTAATTATCAAAGCGGTGAGAGGACTTAGCTCTTGCAGCAATCATGTCTACAATTTGCAAACGAGAACCAGCAGAAAAGGATGAAAATGAAACAATGCTGCATGGGCCCCTTAAATACAGCTGGCTGACAAACTTCAGCAGAGGCGAGCAGCAGACCTGAAACCACTAATTGGGCCGGGTAGCGCGCACGCAGAGATTCAATAGGCCACTTAACTCAAAATCGCAAATCCTGACCGGCTGAAAGCGGAGGCAGGCCTGGAACCCGCCGACCATCGAACCCGCACCCAACCCGCCTCCATTGATAACATCTCGGCCGGAGTGTTCGGGGGTGGGAGGGGAGGAGAGAGAGATAGAGATAACAAAGTAGAGAGGACAGGGACCAAGAGATAAAAATAAGAGGAAGCAGAGAGAAACAGAAGAAAGGAGAGAAAAAAGAAGAGGGTGAGAAGGGATAGAGAGAAGTAGAAAGGAAGGAGAGATTGGAACACAGAATAGAGTGAAGAAAGACAGGCACAGGGATTGAACTTTCATGGTCTATAAACATCAGCAATGCCTCATGTACCATAGATTTCCAACTTGTCTCAGGTCTCTCTTCCACCTTTCATCTCTGTTTCTCTTTTCTGTTCCCTGATTATTACTCAATTAGTCACTATTCAATTTATTCTCTCACAGTAGCCATTGACAATATGCCTCTAGGTGCTGTTGACTTTTTTCATCTATTTTTGCTCCAAATAAATGTTACAACATTTTTAGAATTTTCAGCTTTAAGGGTGAACTCTAGGGTAAAATTAGACATTTAATTGAAAAAAGTTTCTAATGGGATTTAAACTATATACTTAATTATTTTTAAAGGAATACTCCAGGATAAAGCCCCACAGTGGCCTTCTGGTTGAGTACTCATCTGATAAATGCTAATTTATTAAAAGGTAAAAAAGAAATTTAAAAAAGGAAAGGGTTTTGCCTTCAATTATCTTGCTATTTGATTTCTCCCTGTCCAACAGTGAGAAAATTGCAAACTTAATGAGCATTTTCTTTTAATTATTCACAAATGCTAATTCTGGTGTTAATTTAAAAATTATACATAAGCATTAAAAACAGGACAAAACTGAAATTTAATAATTTACAGGACTTCTGGAAATGGTGCCTGTCCCATAAATAATGTTTATGTCACAAAAATGTCAATTAGATTTCATTAAGTTTCTATGTTTAGCATCAATAATGAGGAATGGAGATGCCAGGGTCTAACTAATTGAAGGAACTAATTTTATGAGGCCTTGCCTGACCTTGCTGAAGGCAGGCGTGTGCCGTAAAATTGAGTGTGTGACCTCATAAAGCCATGTCTGCCCAATTTGCTGCATTCACATTTTAGGCTGGCCAATTTGGAGCAAACAAAAAATTGAGACTGCACTACCAGACTGAACAATTTAAATTGAACAATTATTTTAAATTGGCCTCAAGTTGAATCTTGCAACTTGAGGCGAGGCTCTGCCCACAGTGTGCATTTTGTCCTGTTCAAGCAGGTTTCTTAAAGCGAGATGGCAATTTCAATTGCTAGTAAAACTCTTTTATCTATTTGAGTTTTAATTATATTTTGCTGCATTTAATTTCATTACTTTTAATATAATTTAATTTATTTTTGCCTTTAGGTATCTTACTGGGAAGCCCACCATTTTTACACTTTTGTGGGGTTTTTTGACAATACTTTCTTTCATTACTCATGGTTGCAATTGCCATTTAAACCATGCATCTCAGTGTTGAGCATGGGAGTCTTGTCGGGAATTTTGATTTAATTTCATTGAAATGAGGAAAAGAAGTTTATGAGGAGCTATTAACTGCATGTGCAATGACATCTGAGACATTTTGTCCAAACCTTTGGGATACCTTTGGGATAAAAACAGAAAATGCTGGAAATACTCAGCAGGTCAGGCAGCATCTGTGGAGAGAGAAACAGAGTTAGCATTTGAGGTTGATGATCTTTTGTCAGAACTGGAAAAAGTCAGAGATGTAACAGGTTTTAAGCAAGTACAGAGGCAGGGAAGTGGGGGGCGGGGGGGAAGAACAAACTACCTTGGGATCTGTGTTTATGGAGCCCTCCACATGTACCTGCATCTGTTAGAGGAGACCTGTCTTCACTTCTACTTCATAAGGCAGGCTGTCACAGAGTTGTACTATCTGATGCAGGATGACGTGCAGAAAATGTTTAGAACAAGGATGGCTCTTTTTTTATAAAAGTGAAAGTTACTACAGCACTAAGTTTTTATACTACTGGGTCCTTCCAAGCCACCCCAGGGGACTGGTTAAAATGGGCTTCACATGGAGAGAGTAGTATTAATGAAAGTGTTTATGGCCACATGGAGGCAATCTACAATTTCTTCAAACTTGGAAACTCTTGCCGCTCAGTAAAATCACACCATCATGTACACACCAATTGTCCATACGAAAGCTTATGAAATTACCAACTCTAGAGAACAATGCATCCGTGACTTGCTTGATACAGGTGTCAGCCTTGACTCAGTGGTAGCATTCTCATCTGAGTCAGAAGGTTGTTAGGTTCAAGCACTAGTCGAAACTTGAGCACATAATCTAGGACACTGCAGTGCTATAATGTCAGAGGTGTCATCTTTTGAATGAAACATTAAACCGAGGCTCCATCTGCTCTTTCTGGTAGATGTAAAGGATCTCCATGGTATTATTCAAAGAAGAGCAGGGGAGTTCTCCTGGGACTGTGCAGTGCACAAATTGGCTGCCACATTTGCCTACATTACATCAGTGACTACACTTCAAAAGTACTCCATTAGCTGTTAAGCACTTTGGGATATCCTGAGATCATGAAAAGTGCAAGTTCTTTCTTTGTTTACATCTGTGTAAAGCTGTTTGGCTTATGTCACAGATGTGCCTAGTGCCTAGTGCCTAGTGACTGCCTGGAATGATCCCAAAGAAATTAAGGGCAGTAGTGATCTTAACAGCACTGGCAGAGCGGTGCAGTGATGGAATAACAACAGAAAATGCTGGAAAAACTCAGCAGGCCGGGCAACATCCGTGGAGAGAGAAATAGAGTCAACATTTCGGGTCGAAATCCTTCGTCAGGACTGAAAAAACACAGGAAATGAAACAGATTAAAAGGCCAGTTTGGGGGCTGGGAAATGGCGATGAAAGAACAAAAGAGAAGTGAAGAGACATTAAGAGGTATTCAAAACGAGACGAGATGGTGATAGGACTAGTAAAGAGACAAGAGACAGCTCTAGATTCCCAGCCCCCAAACTGGCCTTTTAATCTGTTTCATTTCCTGTGTTTTTTCAGTCCTGACGAAGTGTTTTGACCTGAAACGTTGACTGTATTTCTCTCTCCACGGATGTTGCTTGGCCTGCTGAGTTTTTTCAGCATTTTCTGTTGTTATTTCGGATTTCCAGCATCCGCAGTATTTTGCTATCGTGCAGTGATGGAGATTGGCCGCAGTTCTGCTTGCAGCATAACTCTGTGACAGCATCCTTTGGAAAGCAAAGCCTTGTCATGCACTGCTCCTCAATCAAATGGGGATAATAGTCTCTGCTTATATACTCTAGTGTGATGGCATCGGCGGGCCATTGGTGCAGCCTCACCAGACAGACCACTCTCTATTTCTTCTCTTCTTCATTCAAGAAAGAAAGATAAAGGAAGTTCCTGATGGACATATCGTTGTGCCCTGCCTGTAAAGTGGGGCTGGGAAATTGTCAGGCCCTCAGCCAATGGTACAAAAGCAGATGGCAAAGGAGGTGGCAACAGCAAAAAGGATTTTAAAAATCAACAAAACTACAAAGTTTTTACTGCATCTGTAAATGTAAACCTAGTCCCTTCTGCTTTGAACCCTGGCAGCCAGTTTTATACTAGCATTGTTAAGAAAGAATGTAAAAGAGACAGAAATTTTGGAAAATAGGACATATGGCATCATTGTGTCTTTACTGACAGATTTAAATGCATCAACCTCTAAATGGGTGGATGCTTCCATGTGCCATCGGAAATGACAGCAGAAAATTGGGCAGATACAAAAGTGGGCAGGGATTCGGCATTATCTGCCCCATTTCCCAGCACCCGCCTGCCCAATTAGTGCCACAAAATCAGGTGCACAGTGGCAGACACTCGAGGTCAATCACTCCTAAATCTCTTCAAAACACTCTGCTCACTAGGACTGGGTGGTTCTGAGCCAGCCAATCCTATATTTACTTGTACTGAGAATACATCTCTGAATTACTGCTATATTTTAGCAGCCAGTCTTGCATGAGTAGTGCAGAGTTATTTCTTCCAATCTGATTTCAGAGCAAAGACTCCCACCGTCTTGACATCAAAATAGTCTGGAGCTCTGGCGTGGGAGTTTCACTTGAGGCTGAAGTAAACACAGATGTATATCTCCTGCTGATTTTATCTAGAAATCAATATCACCAGATGTACCAAGCAAGTAAATTAATACTGAAGAAAAACAGACCCTGAGCTTTAATCCAAGAGGAATTACATTTATTTAGGAATAAAGATCCATAGGTTATCCACATAGATAAATTGTTTGCCCCGATCTTCTGGGTCCCTTTCATATACTATTCCATAGGATTCAGAGGATTCAGAGGATTCAGAGACTCTGAAAGATGCCAAAATGGGAATGGCTTTATGCATATGTAAAATCCTGTTTAAATAAGAAAAGAATATTACTCAGGTGATTCATGCTGTCTGAAGGAAAGCCTTGCCACACATGTAAATACCGCTATTGACAGCCTCCCATTTCAGGAATCTTTCTTCCGCAGAGCAGCTGTTCAAAGAACTGATGTTAACCATTCGCTTTTATATCTGAATAGGAGTGTGGTTTGGAATGATTTGGAATATTCCTGATTGGTGTGTATGCATGATCTTCATCCTAAGTTTTCAACTGTACTTTTGAAGATAACTCTTCTTCGGGGACAGTGGCCCGGATCTTACCTGAGGAGGCATATTGGGGGTGGAACTGCTGGTTTCTGGGTTCTATTCCCGCCCCCAGCAACATCTGATGACCTGACGCTATTTTCCCCTGATTGGCCTTGTTAAGCCCACTCTGCGGGCTTGCTGGCCAATTAAGGGAAAGCCAGTGTCAGATGACGTCAGTGCATGACGCTTCATCTGCTGGTTTTGTTAAAGTGACAGGCACCATAATTTTTTGACAGATGATTTGACAGTGTTTGACAGCATTGAGGTGCTGTCAAACACTGACAATAACTGTCCAAAGGTGAGCCCTTGCACTCAGGCTCACCAATGACTCCTTAGGAGAAAACAGATGGCAGCTGCATGTGAGATTGCAGAAGCCATCTGTCAATTCTCCCGATCAGATGAGGCTTCCCAGAAACATCAAATCTTGTCACCTGCAGATATATATAAACAAAATAAAAATATTTCTCACTACATTCTCTCACCTGTCATACTTACCTGTGCACCACTGCACCCATCACACTACCTCTGCAGCTGTCATTTGCACACTTACACTGCAGCAAACCCACAGCTCACCTCACTGACCCTTGCGGGGTTCCCCGACGTCGGGAAGTCCGCATCAGCAGGCATAAAATGGGGAAAAGCCTCTTAACTGCATGTTAACAACCTGTTAACAGGCAGTTAATTTGCTCTAATCCCCTTCCCGCCGCTAGGAGATGGGTCCCTGCGTGAGTCAGGGACCCACCTCCCGGGAAGATGGTTGGGAGGCGGGTTGGGAATGGGGTTGAGACCCGCTCCCAATTTTTCCCATTTTCCCAGCAGTCCTGCCTCCAAACCCGCCTCCTCAGGGCTGGTAAAATCCAGTCCAGTGTCTACAGATATTTTCTGAGGTTTTCCCTTGTTGTAAGGAAGGTTATGGAGATGTGAATCTTCTACTAAATTCAGCACTACATTGAATTAAGGTTACACTTCTTGGATGAAGTGCAATATTTGCAGCCAGTGTGAATTACACTTTTGGCCAGAGGTCCATGTGGTATGGATTAGGAGAAGGCCACACTTCAGACCACCCAATCCTTTTGGCTAGAAAAGAATAAACAAAAGAGAGGAGAGAAATAGCTCAAGCCATACAACATTCCTTCTTTTGCATTATCCTTGGAGCAAATATAGAATTTGTCAACATTCTGGAGCTGAAAATCCACACTCTTTTGGCAAGATGGAGCATAATATAGGCACAGCAACATTTTCAGGTTGGATTGTTGGGCGGTTCTTGTATCTGATGATTGTATGCCACATTTAGATTTTACTGAAATTTTGCTCAGAGTGGGTAGAGCCTTTTTCTCTATCTGTCCCTCCGCCAATGCGCAAATGAGATGAGTGTCATAATGTGTCAGAATTCCCAACATTTCTGCTCCCATTGAATTCGTGTTAACTTATATGTAGATAAATGAGGCATAGCCTTATCATAATCATATCCCCTCTATGGAAGTGATCCATTTAAAGATGATCACTGACTGGACAACTTTTGCCCATTTCTCAGAATTGCCTGTGTTGCGTCCGTGTATAATAAGACACAGACTGCGGAGAACGGTACAACAGGTGTTTACTCAACGTGGCTCACACTGCAACTGCCTGTACAGATTACTACTCAGTGCTATATACAGGTGTGGTCACTGCCGGTACTACAGTATACATGAGCTGTAAAAAGTAGTTCCCCCCTTAAAAGGCATATACATTACAATTCCTCCCCTTTTAGATTAACAGTACCATAACACTCATTTAACAATTAAATATCAAACTAATTACAATTAACACTTTTAACATGCAACATTAGCTGAAAATAGTCTATTTATATATTCAGTCTTTGGGGAGGCTTCCTGATCCTTTCTGGATAGCGCCTTTCCCGAGTGTCTTGCTCTTGGTGCGGAGGCGATTCTGGCCCCCTGTCGTCGGTTGGTTCATCAGCTTCCGATGCTACTGTTTCTGGGGTAGATGCGACCTGTACGTCGGGTTCATCACCAGGTACGTATGGGCGAGGCATGGGGTTGACTTGTTCCTGTGACTCTAGGATCTGGTCAGCATGGCGTCTCACGATGCTCTCCCCAACGTCCACTGTGTACATTAGTGGGCCCTGCCGTGTGCATATCGTTCCTGGCTGCCATTTTTCTGTTCGGTAGTCGCGGGCCAAGACTGGTTGCCCTACATTGAAGCTCCTTGTTGGCTTCTCATGGATGTGCTGGAATTGCTTACTCTCAACACCTCTTCGTACGTTTGGTCTGAGCAAATCCAGGCGAGATCTTAACCTTCGGTTAAAGAACATCATGGCTGGGGCCTGGTTGGTGACTGCATGTGTCGCATTCCGGTAGGCGAACAGGAAATTGTCCACCTTGTGCTGCAGCGGAATGTTATCATTGTACATAGCCTTTATTGCCTTCTTAAAGGTTTGTACGAACCTCTCAGCGAATCCATTTGTGGCTGGATGATACGGGGCAGATGTGTAATGCCTTACCCCATTCTTTTTCAAGAACCTCCGGAACTCTTCGGACACAAACTGTGGTCCGTTGTCGGAGCAAATCTGTTCTGGTAAGCCATTCCTGGCAAAAATGATCCGTAGGACTGCAATAGTTTTCTCCGTGGAGGTGGAGGACATTTTGATGACCTCAGGCCATTTCGAGTGCGCATCCACGGCTATTAAAAACATTGAGTCCATGAATGGACCAGCAAAATCAATATGCACCCGTTGCCATGGAGATGAGGGCCACTCCCATGGGTGTAGAGGGGCCTGTGGTGGTGCATTTTGGACTTTCTGGCATCCTGAGCAGCTCTTTGTCAGGTCCTTGATTTGTTTATCTATTCCCGGCCACCACACATAAGCCCTGGCTAGGCTTTTCATTTTTACCCCTCCCAGATGACCCTCATGAAGCTCATTGAGCACTCTATCCCTTAACTTGGGTGGAATTACCACTTGGGATCCACACATCAAGGTCCCCCGGCACACTGACAGCTGTTCTCTCCTTGTCGAGAATGCTGGCAACAGTGAGTCGCCATGTGCTGGCCATCCCTTCACCGTCAAATCATATACCCGAGACAGTGTCGGGTCATTTCGGGTTTCCTTTTCGATACAAGCATTAGTTACCGGTAGGTATTCAACTATAGTCGAATGGAATATTTCGACAGGATCCACTGCTGGTGCTTCCTCCGCAGTAGGCATTGGCAGGCGTGATAGCCCATCAGCATTTCCATGCTGTTTCGTGCCCTTATATTCAATCTCATAGTGGTGCACCCCTAGAAAAAGTGACCATCTTTGTAGTCGTTGCACAGTCATCACCGGAACGCCCTTCTTTGGATTAAAAATGGAGACAAGAGGCTGGTGATCAGTCAGCAAGGTGAATTTCTGCCCGTGCAGATAGTGATTGAACTTTTTCACTCCCCACACTAGGCTGAGGGCCTCCCTGTCAATCTGGGCGTAGTTACGCTCGGCTGAGGTTAGTGATCGTGACGCAAAGGCTATTGGTCTCTTTGAGAATTTGTGGGACAGCACCGCTCCAATGCCGTAGGGTGACGCATCACATGCCAACCGAATTGGGAATGCCGGGTTGTAATGGGCCAATACCTCTTTCGATGTGATTAGTGTTTTGCTCTTCTGGAAAGCTCGTCTACATTCGTCACTCCACTTCCATGGCACCCCAGTTTGCAGTAGGGTGTTCAGTGGGTGTAGTATTGTAGACAAATTTGGCAAGAACTTATGGTAGTAGTTTACCAGCCCGAGGAACGACCTCAGTTGTGACACAATTTCCGGTGCTAGAGCCTTGACTACTGCCTCAATCTTCTCTGGGGACTTATGTAACCCCTCTTTATCGATAACGTGGCCACAATACGAGATCTGTTTTCTAAAAAACTCGCATTTGGGGCGGTTAGCTCGGAGCCCATATTCCTGCAATCTAGTGAGCACCTGCTCCAGGTTGGCAAGGTGATCACTGTCATTTTCGCCCGTGACCAGGATGTCGTCCAAATAACACTGGGTCCCTGGGATCCCTTGCAGGACTTGTTCCGTTGCCCTCTGCCAAAAAGCCGGAGCTGATGCTACCCCGAATACCAGCCGGTTGTATTGGTAGAGACCTTTATGGGTGTTGATTGTGAGGTATTTTTTTGATGCTTCTTCTACCTCCATTTGCAGATACGCCTGGGCCAGATCAATCTTAGTGAAGCGTTTCCCTCCAGGTAGCGAGGCGAAAATATCTTCAATCCGCGGAAGTGGATATTGTACGGTGTGAAGGACCGGGTTCACTGTTACTTTAAAGTCCCCACAGATGCGAACCTTCCTTGGTTCCCCAGGCGTGCTGCTCAACGACTTTTTCGTCACAGGGACGATGGGTGTAGCCCACTCGCTCCAGTCTACCTTGGACAGTACACCTGAACGTTCCAGACTCTCCAGCTCTGCTTCGACGGCTGGGCGGATTGCATAAGGTACCAGTCTGGCCTTAAAAAATTTTGGGCTTGCGTTTTCTTCAATTTTAATCGTCGCTGTCATGCCTTTTAGTGTTCCGAGTCCTTGCTGGAACTCTTCTTTCGCGTCAGTTAGGATCTTTGACAGTCGCCCAGGTGTGATGTCGTCATCCTTTTTGTCAGCCACAGTCAGTGCCTGTATGGAATGCCAATCCAGTTGTATTTTCCGGATCCATTCACGTCCCAGTAATGGTGGTCCTCCGTCTTGCAATACATACAGGTCTAGTTTTGGTGTTTCCTTACCGTTATATATAACGGTCACCCTTATTTTTCCTTTGGGGTAGACTTTTTGCCCCGTGTACGTCTTCAAAATAATTTTTGTGTCTCTCAAGGGTATGTGTGAGAATAGCCGCTCGTAGTCCCATCGGTTTATGACTGTTAGGGCTGATCCTGTGTCCAATTCCATCTTTACCTGGACTCCTGCTAACTTGAGAGTGACCCAAATGGTTCGGTGATCCTCCGTTGTGATCACATTATGTAGTTTCAGACAACTCAGTTCCCTGCTTTCGGAGTCGTTATCACTCTTTTGTTCGTCTGAACTATTCTCCGTCATCTTATGTACCTTCTTGTACTTTCCTTTGGTAGGTTTCTTATTGCTGGTTTTCTTTCCTGACCTGCAGACTCATGCTATGTGTCTTTGTCTTTGAACCAGCAATCATTCTGGTCGTGTGTTGTTCTGCCGCAGCGATAGCACTTCTCTGTTCTGTATGACATTTCGTTTGTGCCATATTCTTGCGGTCTCTGTTGTATCTCTGCAGCGCCCCGTGCTGCTGCTTCATATGATACCGCAATGCTGAAAGCCTTTTCCAGCGTAAGGTCCTTTTCAGATAAAAGCCGTTTCTGGGTTCCTTCACTTTGAAGCCCACACACAAACTTGTCCCTTAAGGTATCTGCCAGTCCCGCTCCAAACTGGCAGTGTTTCGATAGTTTGCACAGTTCTGTTAAATAATCAGCATTGCTTTCATCCTTATGCTGGTTCCATTTGTGAAACTTGAATCTTTCTGCTATCAGCAGCGGTGTGAGGTTTAAATGTTCCTTTAGTATCGTTACTATGTCTTCAAAACTCTTTTCCATTGGCTTCGTTGGGGTTACTAGATTTTGTAATAAACCATACGTCTTTGCACCCATTAAATTTAACAATACTGACGCTTTCTTGTCATCTGACACCTCATTTGCCTTGCAGTACACCTCTATTCGTTCGACATATGTAGTCCAATCTTCGACTTCATTGTCAAATGCGGTGATACTGCCACTCTTCGGCATTTTGGGTGTGGTTTAAAATGGCGTCTCCCAATGGCTTAAAATGGCACCTCCCGCGCTTTCCTTCCTCCCCCGCTGCTGCCAACGCCGCTCCCGGCGGTTCTCGTGGCAATGGCGGCGCCCTGTAGGTTTCGGGCGCTTCTCCTGCGCTGCTGCCAACGCCGCTCTCGGCGGTCCTCGTGGCAATGGCGGCGCCTCGCGGGTTTCTGCGCGTCTCTCTCTCCCTCTCTCTGACGCTGCTCGGCCCCTGAACACCGGCTGCACCCTGTGCACTCTGCCCTCTCTCTCTCCCCCGTCGACGCTGCTCGGCCCTTTGCTGTGCTGCTCGGTCGGGCTCTAGCCCGCCGCTGTCCGGGAAGGGTCTGCGCACTACCTGTTGCCAGCCCGTTTCGCTGGACCACCTCGACTGGAAAGCCAAGCCTGACTCTCGACAGCCTCCCCCGCAATTCTCGAGTCTCTGCTGGATGACTGGGCGGTTGCCCGTGGTCGACGCCCGAGTCTCTGACCTTGACCTCCAATCCACTGATCTCCAGGAACGAATCCCCGGGAGGTGATGCAGAGTTGCAGGTAGGTTCGAACCTGCCTCGTCGCCAATGTTGCATCCGTGTATAATAAGACACAGACTGCGGAGAACGGTACAACAGGTGTTTACTCAACGTGGCTCACACTGCAACTGCCTGTACAGATTACTACTCAGTGCTATATACAGGTGTGGTCACTGCCGGTACGACAGTATACATTAGCTGTAAAAAGTAGTTCCCCCCTCAAAAGGTATATACATTACAGCCTGCAATATCAGAATTTGTTTTGCTTTAGAGAGCTTCTAAGCTGCACTTCAAACTGACAGAGTTGGGGACTTCCTAGTAAGCAGACTGTCTTTGACCTTTATCCAAGTAAGGGATATCATAGACATCATAGGTTACTCTGTGGGGATACCCCTGTTTTCAGCATTGATGATGGAGGAGGAGGAGAACGGAAGCGAGCAAAGAAAAATGAGGCAGCATCAAAGGAGGATGAGACCAACCTGCTATTAACCCCACAATGGGTCTGTATGTCCTAGAGATCTTATAAGGGATTAGACAAGGAACTGTGCATTTGCCAACTTCACCAAGGAAGCCTTTGATGAACTATGTCACCTTTTACATGCTGATCTGAAGCCCAGATCAAATGCCTGAACAGCTGTGTCAGTGGCTGTCAAAGTTAGTACAGCTCTCTTCTTTTATGCCATTGGCTCCTTCCAGGCTACTAGGGCAGACTTATGCAACATCAGTCAGGGTGCCATGCAGTCTTGTAAACGACAGATCACCAATACCATCTTCAGGAGCAAAAACAGAAAATGTTGGCATTACTAAGCAGGTCAGGCAGCCTCTGTTGAGAGAACATAGTCAAGATTTTGGATGCAGAAGTCCTTCCTCAGAACTGGAAGATATTACAGGTGAATAACATTTAAAAAGGAACAAAATAAGGGAACGGGGGAATGGGAAGGAGAAAGGGGAAACAGGGAGGAGAACAAAGCACACACAATGACCAGATACACAGGGTAAAAGAAATAGAATGAGCTGTAAAGTGTTATCTTTCCACTAGTCACTTTGCAGACCTCTGGCCTTAAATTGACTTTAATAACTTCAGACGTTAACTATAGCTCCCATTTTCTTTCTAACAGTAGGTTCTGAAAATGTTGAATGGGCATGTCGACTTCAGAAAGGGGAGCTGGTTGGTGCTTTGGGGTGAGTGCTGTTGGACCACCGTGCTGGCTCCACCCTTGGTGTTGACCATTTTTTTTCTTCACCAGATTCCTGGCCCACAGGAGCCTGCTCCACATTATCCTAAAATGTAGTCATCCTAACAGCCACCTAGGCGGTGGTCACTCCTACCAATACTGCCATGGACAGATGTATCTACGACAGGTAGATTGGTCAGGACGAATTCAAGTAGGTTTTTCCTTTCTATTGGTTCTCTCACCACCTGCTGCAAGCCCAGTCTGGCAGCTATGTGCTTCAGGACTCGGCCAGCTCAGTCAGTAGTGGTTCTACCGAGTCACTCTTGGTGATGGAGATTGAAGTCCGCCACCCAGAGTACATTCTGTACAGGTAGAAGATTGCAAATTGACCCCAATGAGGTGGGGGTGGGAGCAAAAGCACCATTAAAAAGCGATGTGTGAAGGAAGCCTTTGAAGTCAGAGAGGAGGTGCTAAGTAGAGATGCTGAGGTGTGGAGCTCAAGAGGGTAGGGACAAGGGGGCTGAAGGTGCAGCCACCAATGGTAGAGTGGAAGAGTTGGGAAACTAAAAGTAGGTTGGTTTTGGAGGATGTGTGCAGAAAATTTTAGTTGAGATTTCATTGTACAGAATTATCATACCCTGAGTTCAGTGGCATATCTACAAGGTAAGGAGTTTCTCAGTTAGCTTGGAGATAATCTATATTACGTTATAATGAGATCAGTATGTTGTACAGCTGTATTGAATCAATCTAAAATTCTGATCTCAATGCAAATGGACTAATGGCTATACACAGTATTCTGTTTCTTTAGCCTGAAGTCCTGGAACAGTTACAGAGCCTGAAGGAGCTATGGATGGACAATAACTCAATACAGACATTACCTGGGGTAAGAATCTGCACCGCAGCATCAGAATTCTATTACCTTGCTGTCTGAACACTTATTTGTATATAGCTTAGGTTATTTGATACTTTGTACCTTACCCTTCCTATGGACCTGCCTGTAAGGAATATTTTTTTTTAATTCAATGATTATGTACCACACCGTACCACCACACCCACCATGGTACCACCAATCCTATCTGCAAGCCCAATCATACCTACCTGGCAATATCTGTGGGGAATTGACTCTAAGTTCCAGATCAACATAGGGCCATATACAGATCTGTTCCCTCTTTTGCAAGGACATCTGCAGCCTACTTGCTCCATAGGGTTGGCATTGCAGTAGGGGCAATGTTTTTGCCTCTGCTTCCTCCCAGTCTAGGGATCATCTCAACTATAAGTCAATGCACTGTCCACAGAGGTATTGAATACGTGTCTGATGCGTTGATCAGCATAACCAGCTATTTTATCTCCTTTGCTGCTGACTAGCGTCAGGAGCATGATTATCAGCGTACTGCTGTATTTCCCAAAGGACCAACAGCAGATGTGCAACAAGTTGCTTGGGAACACTTCATGGCATACATACTTGAGTCATGTACCTAGTAAATGATATCATTGGCAGCTTCCTTAAAGTTTGCCATCTTCTTCTGCTCCCAGATCTTGCAAGTATACACTTATTGTTGACCCTACCCACTATTTCCTGGCAGCCATACTGCAGTGCTGTATTCTGGGAAAAGTGCCCTGGAATTCTGAACAGGGCAATCTTCCTCAGACACACCTCAAGCAGCATTACATCCATCTTTTTACCCATCAGACAGGGGATTCAGATAGTGCACTGTTTCATCACTTGAGCACAGACACCTTTTCCTGCCTCTATATATATTTTGGCTGACACTGATTTTTGACCTCTATAATCTTTATAAAGGCGTTTAAAATTTTTACATATTTCATGCAGTCTTTATAAAGGCTTTTAAAAAAGTTACCTTTATCAGTAGAACCTTTATAAAGACTGTAAAAATTTATATCCCCATATATATGACCATTTGCCTTTAAGTGGCCACATCCTTTTTCATTTTCCCGCAGTGCGATTGGACGAAATCCTGCCTCCCAATAAAGAGCTCCTAGTGCCACACCCAACATAGGCCAGGAATTCACCTACATTAATCTGAATATATTAAATCGGTTGATCATGAGAAATCCTGCCACGTCGGCATTCAGTTAAAGTGGTGTGTGCAAAGCCTACTGCACTTCAGTCCAACTTATTTAGTGACACTGCATACAAAATCCCCCCTCATATATTTATGAACCTTGCAGTCTTCCCCAATAAAATTCCATGTTGTTTTCATAATCCCTTCAACATCCGAAATCTGGATTTTCAGCTAAAATGCCTGGGAATTCTGCCTTTTTCTGGAACAGTATTAAACAATGCATTCTTAATAATTGAAAAGACTATCAAAATTGTTTTTTATATATATTTGGAAACGAGGCAGAAAGCCATGTATCATGGTTGTCATGGTAATAGCATTAGAAGGGTAGGAGTGATCCTTTTCAACCTGACTAAGAATCATCACGCAAATGCTTGTAAGAGAATGGATAAAAGGTTCAGCAAACACTTTTCATAATAGACAGTATCCCTTTAATATACACTTAAATTTTATTGTTCATTTTATTACTTGAGAATTAATTGAAAATGAAAAACCTATATTTTCTATTTATGAATTCTCATACCAAAATATACAGATAATTTTATTTCATTTACACAGCAGTGACAATGTTTTGCATTGCACTCTGCAGGCTAATTTTTCCCAAAAGCCGATTCATTCTTCTTAGCTTCTCTTCCTTCTCCCTTGCTCAAATTTGTGCAACATATTCTGCTGAAGTGCACCATGGTGGAGGTGTGGAAATCACTTAGGACGTTCAGTGCAGACATATGTCTGTGAAATTTCATTGAAATTATCCAGTAATTGCTTAAGAAAGATATGAATAAATATTTGACCAAATGGAGACTGGGTAGTTCAGTGGTTTAGCACATTATCCTTTCACCTCTAGAATTTGGGTTCAAATCTCACTGAGAGAAAACACAAGGATGATTGCTATGCAAAATGAAAATGTTACACTGGTACAGCCGGAAGTGCTTTTATAAAGCAATGGTTAAGACCAGAGGTAGTTTTACTTTACATCCAGTTGTACTATACCTGTTCCAGGATTGCTTGATGATAACACTTAGGGGAAAAATTTGGTCGCGCCCCCTTTGGGGCGCTAACGTCGCCGGGGCGCTACCTTTAGCGCCCCGAAAAGGTTAGCACCGCTGCGCCATAAGTTGAGTGTTAGCGCCCCAAACAGGAGGCAGGACGCTACTGGAAGCACTCCCCCTCCTTCCTGGGGTGCTACCATTCAATATTGTGGCGCTATGTGCAACTGCGCCACGCGCGTCGGCATGTAGTGCCACGTTATTGCAGGCCTCCCTCCCCTGATTAAAGGGGAGGGGCCTAGTGCGAACCAGGGCCCTGCTGGACCACCAGGAAGCGGAGTGTCGGGCTGACCGATCGCGGCCAGCACCCAGCATGAGGAAGCGCAAAGGGGCAGGTGCTGGCAGGCGGCCCAAAAAAATGGCCGCCCGGTACCTGCCCTTTAATTTGCGCTGCCGTGGCTGCAAAAACGCCACCCTGACCCTGTCGGACATATCATCCGGGGGTAGGTCAGGGGGCGCAATTGAAGTTTGCGGCCAGGGCGCGAGCGGGGCACTGTGCACGGCGATGATGTAATCGCCGGAGGTGCAGCGCCGCAGAGCGCTACCAGCTACCACCGCTGAATTTCATGAGAGACGTTAGCGGCACCATGCCCAGGCGCTAGTGGCTTTGCGCCCCGTTTCTGCCCCCCCGGAGGTGCAATGCAACCCAATTTTTCCCCCTTGGTAACAAAACTGCAAAGGTGATCCATCTCAAAAAGATGTAAAATAGGGGGGAAACCCTGGGCAATCCTATCTTTGATGAACACATAAAAAATTCCCAAAAATTGTATAGTTGAGTCCTGAGATATGGAACTTTGATATATTGAATATTCAATATATTGATGTTTTGTCCTGCTCTTGGTCTATCAGATCAAATTATATGAATTTTGCTTTGATATGTTGAAGTAAAACCTGAATATATTGAATTTGTGGTTGCACTCAGCTGCTGCGTTCACCTGCTCCTGGGCCAGACCCTCTATCCTCGACTTTCCAGCAGGTCTCACAGTGTCCCAAGCTGCTACACCAATCTGCACTGTTATAAAACCTGACCTATTTTGCACTGTATAAAGGCTGTGTTCTCCAACCTGGGCTGATAACTGCTTATGTCCCAATGGGGATAGTTGATAAAATTCAAGGTTGTAGTAATGAGTTACACAGACTAGGAAGCTCCCAGAAATGATCCCAGCTTGGTTACAGTTTTGCTAATCTCATCCAGGACATCCCTAGGGACAGTACAATTGGTCACAGTATCCCTAGGTGAAGGAAGGGAAAAATCAAATATCCCATTTCTGACCACTGGCCAGTAACTCCCACTGCAGATTGTGTGAGGACAGGGTCATGCCTACCTGTAAGGGGAGTTGTACTCCTCTCCTTTCAAGCTATTTCTTTCTCTTTGAAAAAAGCTGATCACGCCAAATTGGCTATTTCAAAATTCAAAGTTTGTGTTTTCAAATAGATTAAGGAGAGTGATCCCTAGTCTGTTGTGAATTAGCCAGAGTAACAGCTTCAGCAACAATTCAAACCAGATTCAAACCAGATACAGCTGAACAAGATGAATGTAGGGAAAGCAGCTTTAAAATGAGCCTAGATTTTTGTGCTCAAGTCTCTGGAGTGGAACTACAAGATTATGACTGGTTTGGATAGGCTAGACGGGGTAAGGTTGTTCCCACTAGTTGATGGTAGAAGGACTTGGGGACACCCATTTAAGGTTTTGGGCAAGAGATACAGGGAGGGATGTGAGGAAAAACTTTTTTACACAGCGAGTGGTGATGACCTGGAATTCGCTGCCGACGGAAGTGGTGGAAGCGGAGACACTCCTTGTTTTCAAGAGGTGACTGGATAGGCACTTTTGGGAAATAAACTTGCAGGGCTACGGGGAATGGGACTGACTGGATTGCTCTGCAGAGAGCCGGCACGGACTCGATGGGCCAAATGGCCTCCTTCTGTGCCGTTATGACTCTATGAACTCTATGAATACCAATGACAGCAATTTGCATTTATATAGTGATTTCAACATAGAAAATCATCTCAAGGTGCTTCATAGAGGTGTAAAGAGAAAATGGGCATCAAACCAAAGAAAGAAACATTGAAGTGATGACCAAAAGCTTGGTCAAAGAAGGGTGTTTTAAGGAGGGTCTTAAAGGGGGAGGGGGAGATGTACAGGCAGAGATTTACACTGAGAATTCCAGAATGTGGGGCCTAGACGGCTACAGGCACAACCACCAATGTTGGGTTGAAAGGACGGGTAATGCACATGAGGTTGGAGTCAGGGGAATAGAGAGTTTTGCTGGGGGAGGTTACAGAAATAGGAAGGAATGGATTTAAAACACAAGGGTGAAAATTTAAATTTGAGGTGTTGGGGGATCAGACGCCCATGTAGATCAGTGAGAACAGGGGTGATGTGTGAGTGGGACTTGATGCAGGATAGGATACTGGCAGCAGTGTTTTGGGAGGGTTAGAGACAGGAGGAGCAGCAAGGATTCTACAAATAGCCTCAGTGTCATTGAGCTAGGCGGAGAAAAAGCTCACCCAGGGTCCCTGCTGCTGATCACTATCCAGTGACATGTATAGGACATGTGGTCGAGTGTATCCTGTCGACACTCACTGTCTAAGAACATACTCAAAGACTGGCCACTTGGTTGAGGTACCAGATGCTGGGATCTATACCCCAGCAAAATTCACAGTCTTCAGGAGATGGGGAAAGAAAGGGGGAGGGGGGAAATAAAAGTAAAAAATGATTTTAAAATGGACATGAAATATATTACATATCTTTACGTATTTTGCATTTTCTCAGCCTCTAGCAAAGTTGAAACATCTGACATACTTGGATATGTCGAAGAACAGACTAGAAACCATTGAGTCAGATATTTCTGGATGCGAAGGCCTGGAGGACCTCCTGCTTTCATCCAATATGCTGCAACAGCTGCCCGACTCCATAGGTAGGAACAATGTTACCATTTTGCATTAATTTCAATCAGCACCAATTCTGAGTCCATGACTGTTTAAAAAAAAAATTAGAGAGGAAACGGAGAATGACTCATAGGCACCATGTACATTTTAAAACCTTTGTGAAGATTTTGAAAGAAGAGCACAACACAGTAATGTAAAAATTTCAGTGTTCCAGAGTTATAACAAAGGAACCATTTTTAATTGTGCAACTTAACTGAATTAAAAAGAGTGTACAAAAGGCAGTCTCATCAGACTCTCCCAGCAGATAAATGCAACGCCTTCCTAATGCATACAGATTAGGAAAATCCTATGTTTGGTCTCTGGCCTGTTCTGAGTTCAGTGATTTCAGATGGGGTACCAGCAAGGCTGCTACAGCTGGCCACACACCACTCAGTTAAGGAGGGGGAAATCAGAATGGGTTGAGAATGGAATCAGGTTCATCTGTGATACCACCCCATGGTCAAATAACTTGAAGACAACCTCTACGTCTGGGCTCATGGATAATGATGAACCATACACTCCAACATGAGTCAGCAAATTTAGTACAGAAATTGAATTTTTTTTAAGTTTATGTTTTTATATACAGAACGACAGATTGAATTGTCTTACAGGACAGTAGCTACAAGTTAAGATTGGGACAATATTAATAAACTGCTCAAGCTATGCTGTCATAGTTTACAATATTATGTCAGCCCACATCCATCCCTTCCCAATGTGTTACTGACTTGTAACACACTAAAGACTGTAATCCTATTATATGTAAAAGAAACATAGTGGTGAGACATTTTTATACATTTAAACCATTATTTGAAATACAGGTGAAAATTGGTTGCTTTGTAATGGCACTCTTTTATTACATGATGAGGATGAAACTTAATAGTAGAAGAAAAATAGGAAGGGACTACAACTATATGAATATAAATTCATAGGAGGTGCACAGCTGAAAGCAAAAGTGCTAGAAATTCGACCCCATAGCACCCGGTTTTTCGGCACTATGGGTGCTGCTTTGTGTCCAAACTGGCGTCCAAGCAGTGTGTGAAAACTTCTTGTGTGGGCCATGCCGGATGCAATTTTAGTGTAAACATAGAAACATAGAAGCTAGGAGCAGGAGTAGGCCATTCAGCCCCTCGAGCCTGCTCCGCCATTCAATGAGATCATGGCTGATCATCCAAATTCAGTACCCTGTTCCTGCCTTCTCTCCATATCCCTTGATCCCTTTAGCCTTAAGAAATATATCTAACTCCTTCTTGAATATATTTAATGAATTGGCCTCCACTGCCATCTTTGGCAGAGAATTCCACAGGTTCACCACTCTCTGGGTGAAGAAATTCCTCTTCATCTCTGTCCTAAATGGCTTACCCCTTATCCTTAGACTGTGACCCCTGGTTCTGGACTCCCCAATCATCGGGAACATCCTTCCAGCATCTAGTCTGTCTAGTCCTGTTAGAATTTTATAAGTTTCGATGAGAGCCCCTCTCATTCTTCTAAACTCCAGCGAGTACAAGCCCAATCGACCCAATCTTTCCTCATATGTCATTCCTGCCATCCCAGGTATCAGCCTGGTGAATCTTTGCTGCACTCCTTCCATGGCAAGAACATCCTTCCTCAGATAAGGCGACCAAAACTGCACACAATACTCAAGATGTGCTCTCACCAAGGCCCTGTACAACTGCAGCAAGACATCCTTGTTCCTGTACTCAAACTCTCTCGCTCCGAAGGCCAACATACCATTTGCCTTCTTAACTGCCTGCTGCACCTGCATGCTTACTTTCAGCGACTGGTGCACAAGGACGCCCAGGTCTCGTTGCACTTCCCCCTCTCCCAATCTATTGCCATTTAGATAATAATCTGCCTTCCTGTTTTTGCTACCAAAGTGGATAACCTCACATTTATCCATGTTATATTGCATCTGCCATGCTTCTGCCCAATCACCCAACCTGTCCAAATCATACTGGAGTTTCTCGGCATCCTCCTCACAGCACACACGCCCACCCAGCTTTGTGTCATCTGCAAACTTGGAGATATTACATCTAGTTCCCTCGTCCAGATCATTAATATATATTGTGAATAGCTGGGGTCCAAGGACCGATCCCTGTGGTACCCCACTAGTCACTGCCTGCCACTCGGAAAAAGAGCCGTTTATTCCAACTCTTTGCTTTCTGTCTGCCAATCAGTTCTCTATCCAAGTCAATACCTTGCCCCCAATCCCATGTGCCTTAATTTTACACGCTAATCTCTTATGCGGGACCTTATCGAAAGCCTTTTGAAAATCCAAATACACCACATCCACTGGTTCTCCCTTATCTATTTTACCAGTTACATCCTCAAAAAATTCCAGTAGATTAGTCAAGCACGATTTTCCTTTTGTAAAGCCATGTTGACTTTGTCCGATCCGGTTACTTTTTTCCAAGTGCTCTGCTATTACATCCTTTGTAATGGACTCTAGCATTTTCCCCACTACCGATGTCAGGCTTACCGGTCTGTAATTCCCCGTTTTCTCTCTACCACCCTTTTTGAACAGTGGGGTAACATTGTCTACCCGCCAATCCATGCGTGCTGTTCCAGAGTCTATTGAATTTTGGAAGATGACCAGCAATGCATCTACTATTTCTAGGGCCACTTCCTTAAGTACCCTAGGGTGTAGATTATCAGGCCCTGGGGATTTATCGGCCCTCAATCCCATCAATTTCCCTAACACCATTTCCCTACAAATACTGATTTCTATCAGTTCCTCCCTTTCATTAGACCCTATATTCCCCGACATGTTTGGGAGGTTATTTGTGTCCTCCTTTGTGAAGACAGAACCAAAGTATGTATTTAATTGGTCTTCCATTTCTTTGTTCCCCATTATAAATTCCCCTGATTCTGACTGCAAGGGACCTACGCTTGACTTCACCAATCTTTTTCTCTTCACATACCTATAAAAGCTTTTACAGTCAGTTTTTATGTTCCCTGAAAGCTTACTCTCATACTCTATTTTCCCCCTCTTAATTAATCCCTTTGTCCTCCTTTGTTGGATCCTAAACTGCTCCCAATCCTCAGGTTTACTGATTTTTCTGGCCAATTTATATGTCCTCTCCTTGGATCTTATGCTATCCCTAATTTCCCTTGTTAGCCACAGTTGAGTCACCTTTTTTGTTTTATTTTTATGCCAAACTGGGATGAACAATTTCTGTAGTTCATCCATGTGTACCGTAAGTATGCAGAGTCGGCAGGTTGTGACATCAATCAGTGTGTAATGCTGATTTGACGCCAGCGCTGCCACTTTCGACCTCAACGTTGGAGCTAATGTCCTCTCTGAACCTCGCATAGCTGAGCATGCGTTCAGCAGCAGGAACGACCCCTGCCAATGCTATTCAAAGGGAGCATCACCTACTTACAGGTTAGTTGCTGAATGATTTCTATTAGCTGTTGCTAAGTTTGTACAGGTGTTTTGTGCTTGCTGGACTTCTTTAAAGTTGCCTAAAGTCTACAGGGAGTGGTGTGGCACGTGCTCAAGTACTTGGTACTGACGTGTAAGGAGCCTGCTCAGACCAGTTGCTCTCAGACATGGGTGTAGTAGTTTGTATCCCCTTGGCCTGCAGCATAACAGGGAAAATGAGGAGAGGTGACACAGAGCAGGACAAGCTGCTAGAAGAGGCAGGAGGAGGAGAGGGAGAAGGGCTCTCAGCAGGAGGCTATATCCACCTAGGGTCTTCAGGGAGCAATTCTCCTACCTCAATCTCAGTGAGGAACAGTGCATGCGATGTCTCCGTTTTACAAAGGAGGTGCTCACAGAAATCTGCCACCTGCTGCTGGCAGACCTGCAGCCACAGTCCAGGGTGAGGACGGCATTGCCAGTGGCTGTAACGGTGACCGTGGTATTGAACTTCTTCGCGTCGGGCTCCTTCTAGGCAGGAACAGGTGACATCTGTAAAATCTCCCAGTTCGCTGTCTACTCCTGTATAAGAGAGGTGAGTGAGGCTCTGTATGCAAAGAGAGCTGAATACATTTCATTTTCTCTTGCCAGGGAGAAACAGGCAGAGCGAGCACGCAGCTTCACCAGGATAGCAGACTACCCCATGGTGTGGTGTGCCATTGACTGTACACATATCGCTTTGTGGGCACCGCATCTCAATTTGGAGATGTACCGTAATCAGATGGGATTCCACTCCCTCAATGTCCAGCTGGTGTGCGACCATACTCACCACATCATGCAAGTCAATGCTTGGTATCCTGGCAGCAGCCATGATGCCTTCATTCTCCGGCAGTCCACTGTACCATCAGCATTTGAGCCACCACGACAAACCAGAGGGTGGCTACTGTGCAACAAGGGATATCCGTTGACCGCCTGGCTCTTGACTCTACTGCTCTACCCAACCACACGTGAGCAGCATGCATATAACGAAAGCCATGCTGCCACATGGCATTTGATAGAGCAGACCATTGGCGTCCTCAAACAACGCTTCTGCTGCCTAGACCGCTCTGGAGGAGTCCTGCAGTACTCACCAGAGCACATCGCAAGATTCAATGTGGTCTGCTGCATGCTCCACAACCTTGCCATCATGAGGGCACAGCCCTTGCCACCAGGCATACGGCAACCACCTGAGGAGGAGGAGGAGAAAGTGGAGGAGAAGAAGGAGGAGGAAGAGGCGGAGGAAGAAGCGTAAGAGGAGGATGAGGAGGTGGAAGAGGAGTAAGCTGAAGGGAGGAGGCAACCCAGACAGTCCCTTTCTGCCCGGACTGTCCGTGATTGAAACATCCGACTGTGGTACCAGTGAACGTAACCCCAATTCAACAATAGTCTCACACCTTACCTTCTCTCTGATGCTGACTATCACAGTGTCCTCTTGGCCACAATGCTGCAATAAAAGCCACCTCAAAACAAACATTCCAAACCAATTTTATGAATCACACCATTACAATATTTCAATCAAAAGTCAACTAATCACCCGTGTGTATTCCCTTAGTACCTATCTTCAGTGTGCCTTTGCCTGTGCTCCTATGCAGTGCTACCCCAGTGGCTGCAGCATGGCTAGTGGAAGGCTGCTGACTTTCAGTGAGGAGACTGCAAATGATCTTCCAGGACGACCTTGAGCAGCTCTGTGCCTAGAAGGCCTGGCTTCGGACTGCATCACCTCAGCATGGGCTGGCTGCCTGACAGGCAACAGCAAGGGTACTGGCGGAGTGGCAGTGGTGGGAGGATGAATGCTGTCATCCTGAGAGAGGACAGCAGGTTCATGCTCCACAGAGCCACTGCCACTGCCCAGGGTGGCGACTCAACAATCCTAGTAATCTGCTGGAGAACAGAATGCTGGACTACTGTGACACCCTGCAAACCCCTTTCAATACTGGTAAACTCGACCATGATGGTAGCAGTGTGTGCTTGCATGGCTTCAGTCTGAGTTTCCATTGCAGCACTCAGACATTGGGTGGCTTCTGCTTGTGCTACAATGGAAGCTGAGACATCAGCCATCAGATGATGGTTGGGTCCACAAGTGCGCTAATGAATCTGCCCACCTCTTCCACGCTGGAAAGTGTAGTGTATGTACCCGTCTACCTTTAAGGGAACTATTGAATGTAACGGTTCACCTTTAAGAGAACTACTTTAGGTGTGGCACTATTTGTTTGGCTTCTGTATACTGTAATACCGATAGTGACCACACCAGTATATAAGTGTTGTGGCAGGATTGCTGGGGCAGATTCGCCCGGACCTTCGAATAGTAAAGACCTGTTTGTTTGTTACTTCTGAAGTCTGTGTATTTATTAACTGCACAACCCACAGACTTTACAGTGGCGACGAGTCCGATCGTACCCTGCGGCAAGACTACCAAAGCAAGAAGAGCGTCGAAGAGAGGCAACCGCCCTCGTCGTGCTGCTGGAAGAAAACACGAGGCTGCAGCAGGAGAAAGGTGGAAGACTTTAGCAACAAAAGCTTCCGTCTGCAACAGGCACTGACTACCCCTCTACCGCGGTACAGAGTGAGCCGATCAGCAGGGAACAAGGCGGCCGAAGAGACTGTGAGTAGGGGAAGGTGTAGAGAATATCTGGAGGATAAGGGCAGAGCACTCGACCTCGGTCGAGGGGGAGCTGAGCCGGTCAGAAGTCGGGTCCAACGGCGTCGGGTGACAGCCGGACCGCGATCGGCGGGAAAAGCCGGGCAGTGCCGCAGCCACGAAGCGCTGAGACTGGGAGTAGGCGCGGGAAGAGAAACCCAGCAGCAGCCGGGGAGGGAAACACCGGTCTGCGAGAGGGCTGGGAGGCGAACAGGAACCGTGCGGGTGGGAGAGAGAGACAGAGCCGAGCAAGGGGAGAGAGACTGCGCGAGAGCCAGTCCAGCGGCTGAGCTGTCCTCCACCAACGGGGTACCCAGAGCCGGTAGAACCGAACGTGCGGGAGAGGGAGAGACAGAGCCGAGCAAGGGGAGAGAGACTGTGCGAGAGCCAGTCCAGCGGCTGAACTGTTCTCCACCAACGGGGTACCCAGGGCCGGTAGCACCGAACGTGCGGGAGAGAGAGCGACAGAGCCGGGTACGGAGAGAGAGACTGCGCGAGAGCCAGTCCAGCGGCTGAACTGTCCTCCGTTAACGGGGTGTACCCAGCGCCGGTAGAGCCGTGCGGGCGGGAGGAAAAGACAGAGCCGAGTAAGGGGAGCTGTGCGGAAGCCAGCCAGCGGCTGAACCTGTCCGCTGTGGGGGAAGCGTACCCCTTCCACCGGGAAGAAACGCGGGAAGCCGCCATTAGGCGGAGAAGACGCCAGAAGTGGGAAACCGCCATTGAAGTGGGCGGGGCGAGAAAGGAAGAGCGGGAAACCGCCATTTTCGCGGGAAAACCGCCATCTTAACTGACATACCGCCATTGAAGTGGGCGGGGAGAGAAGGAAAGAGCGGGAAACCGCCGATTTCGCGGGAAAACCGCCATCTTAGAAACAAACAAATAAATAAGAATACTTAAAGAAATACTGGTGCTGCTCCCAAGGGAAGAAAGATGCCTAAGCGAGGGAATATTAACGACTTTAATTCTGAAATAGAAGACTGGGCCACGTACGTGGAACGCATAGAGATCTATTGCGAAGCCAACAAAATAGAGGAAGACGACAAGGCGATAACATTGCTAAACTCGATGGGGCAAAAACATACGGGCTCTTGAAGCATCTAATAGCACCAAATAAACCAGCAGATCAGACCTTCGAAGAGATTGTGGCTGTGCTGAAGGACCACTTGAACCCCACACCGTTGATGCTGGCTGAACGATTCAAATTCTACGCAAGAACGCAGAGGAAAGACGAAAGCAATGCGGAATACTTGGTCGAACTGCGTAGGCTAGCGAAATACTGCCAGTTCGGAGGGAATCTGACAGAAGCGCTGCGGGACAAGTTCGTATGCGGATTGTCCAAAGAAGGGACGCAGAAGCGACTACTGGAAGAGAATGACCTCACACTGGACAGGGCTGTCCTTATAGCTGCATCGCACGAAGCTGCAGCGAAAGGAACGGCGGAAATGCAACTAAAGGCGGCGGCACTCAGGGTGGACCAAATTACTTCAAGCACAACAAAATGCTACCGTTGTGGGAAGACAATGCATGACCAGAATCAATGCTGGTTTAAGAACCAAGAGTGTAGGAAATGTGGCAAACTGGGTCACATCGCGAAGGTATGCCGGTCCGGGAAAAAGACCAACAATCAAAGGAAGCCACCACAAGAAAAGTACAACAAGGTACACAAGGTGGCTGAGAAGAGTTCAGACAAACAGAATTCAGACTCAGACCCAAACAACCAGGAGCTGGGTAGTCTGAGAATCCACAATGTGGGTAAAGGAGTGGATCTACAGACCATCTGGGTCATACTAAAAATAGCTGGAGTCCAAGTAAGAATGGAGCTGGACACTGGATCAGCTCTATCAGTCATCAACCGAAGGGACTACCACCAGCTATTCTCTCACATACCTTTAAGAAATACCAAGTTCGTATTACAGACATACACGGGGCATAACGTATACCCCGTGGGGAAAATAAGAGTCAAGGTGAGAGATAGGGGTAAAGAACACCCAAGGATGAACTTGTACGTATTACCTGAGGGAGGACCACCACTTCTAGGACGGGAGTGGATTAAGAAAATAGACATGGAATGGCATTACCTAAAAGCCATAATGAGGGAGGACTCGGTGCAAGCTATTAGCTCAGATTCTGAAATGGATGATGATAAGACCAAGTCGAATATGGAAGACAAGGCTAAAAGGGACTTGCCGACGATGGGGAAGAAAACGAAGACATGCAGAAGGACTTATGGTACCAAGAAGAATAAAGCTGCAGAGCAGAACTCCAGGTTGACAGAGAATTCTGAGCCTGTTCAAGCAAAGGATTCATCCACGACGGAGGAACACCGAGCTCGGACGCAAACTTATGTCAAAGTACGACAACAATTAGAACAGTTGAGTGACCGTCTCGTACAAGAGATGAAAAAGATGGAAAAGTTCTGGGACACCGAATGGGAGAACCTGGAAAGACAACAGAGACAGCTAGCTCAAGCAGTGAGCGACCATAGAGCCATTGTGGCCAAATACCAATCACATTCCCCTGATGCTGTTCAGGAACTAGAATATTTACAGAACGAACCAAAGGAAGAGGAATCTTCAGGAAGCCAGGATTTTATTCCAGTTCTTCTCTACGACTCCTTACAAGCAGAGTGTGAGAAGTTGAAAGAACAGTATGAACAGGCCCAGGCTACAATTCTGGAGGGGGTTAACTCGGCAGCCTCCGAAAAGCTAGTTTCAGTAGAAGCATATGAACAACTAAAGGTTGAACATGAGCAAGAAGTCCAAAGGCTGCAGGAAATTCTCGATGAGCTCAAGGCCAAGACAGACTCATCGGTAGAAGTTCCATCCATAGATGAGAAATTAGAGGTGAAAAACATGGCAGAGCATGAAAGGCAGGATGTCCAAGAACTCATAAAAACATTGAAGGACACCCAAGACAAATATGGGGCGGCAATGACCGAGGTTCAACAACTTGAAGAACAGATTCAACTGGGAATCCTTTCAGTGGAAGAAAAGGAAGCTGTAAGAAACTCAGAGACTGTAAGAATGGTCCCTGAACATGAACTAGAGAGCATCAGGGCGCATCTTTTCCGAGCGCTGAAAGCCAAAGTTCAAGAGGAACGTAAGGTGGAAGTATTGGAGAAAGAGGTGGATGAAATGGAGAAGACTCTGATCCACCGTGTTCCCAGGGAAGAGTTAACGGTCAGCCAACTCCTTCATATGCTGAAGGACAAGACTCTGCAAGGGGAACAATCTGAACACGAGCTTCAATCTTCAGGGGGAACGAATTCGGAGCTCTCAAAAGTCACGGAGATAGCTGAGGTGGCAACACAAATTTTACAAGGATGCCAAAAGTACGTTGAATCACGTCAAGGTGAACAGAAGAATGTGGAAACCGTTACTTCAGTAGAAGGTTTAAATAGCCTGATAACGCAATTCCCGATGGAAGGGAAGGTATTGAACTCACAAATGAGGTCCGTCGTGAAGGAATGGCAGATAACCCAGGAAGAGCGGGATGAATATGAATGCATGAAGAAGGCTTTTCAAGAAAGATGTCTAGGGAAGGAACCACCGTCAGCTAACGTCCAGACGGGTGAGGAGGAAGAAGGCTCTCTCGCTGGCCTAACTCAGGACGAACCTGAATATTACCATGACCTGTTGAGTGACACTGAATATTACGAGGATGTGGTCTGCCCAGCTTGTGATGAAAACTCCCAAAGTGCTGAAATCCGGATGAAGCACTTAAGGTCTAAGGAACATAGAGAGTTGGTGGCGCTACAGCTGGCAGCCGAGAAAGGAGCTCCGAGAGTTTCAAAAAGGCAGAAAAGAAAAAGAAGAAGCAGAAGATAATAACTGTCTAAAATATTAGCACTTCTACCATTCCAGGCGGGACATTACGAAAGGAGCTAAATTAGTTGAAAAACTGGAAAATGTCAAGACAGCCAGTTGGTTGTAAAAGTCCGCACTGCTGGTTCAACAGGACGAAAGTTCAAGCTGTTACGTCAAGGAAAAGGCTATGGAGGAGTCACGCTAGCCAGGTGAACCGGCTACCCCAAAGAAATGTTGTTCGGAACGAGTCAAGATCAGAGACTGAATCTATGAACTGTTTCCGCAGAGACTGAACCTGTGAACTGTTCCCACCGAGATTCTATCTGTAAATTGTTTTATATGACATTGACTCCACCGAGATTATATCTGTAATTTGTTTTATAGGAAGTTGAAGATATGTATGTTTAACGGGGACTCTGTAAGTAATAAGCTAAAAAGGGAGGATTGTAGTGTATGTACCCGTCTACCTTTAAGGGAACTATTGAATGTAACCGTTCATCTTTAAGAGAACTACTTTAGGTGTGGCACTATTTGTTTGGCTTCTGTATACTGTAATACCGATAGTGACCACACCAGTATATAAGTGTTGTGGCAGGATTGCTGGGGCAGATTCGCCCGGACCTTCGAATAGTAAAGACCTGTTTGTTTGTTACTTCTGAAGTCTGTGTATTTATTAACTGCACAACCCACAGACTTTACAGAAAGGATGGGCTCCAAGCTGTGTGCAAAGCCCTGTGCAAGGTTGGTGCTGGACTCCTCCATGCTCAGGATTTCTGGCCGGCTTGCCAATGCACCAAGCATTTAATTGTGCATACCCATCAGACTTCTTCTGTCGGCCGCCCCATTGAAGTCCTCATCTAAGTCCTGTGCAGCAGAACTCGTGTGCAACTTCGCCATCCGGCGAGCTGGCACCTGTGCTACCCTTTCCCCCTGCCTTGGTTGCAGGCCACTCATGCCTGGTGTCTCACCACGTGCAGTTCCTGGATCTAATTTATCCTCTAAAGTATGCGGAGTGTTAGTATCTGAACTGCTGTCCGGGAGTGTGAAATCAAGTGACGGTGCTGTGTGTTCTGCATCATTGCGTTCTTCCTCTTTCATGCTCCTCCACCAGTGCCTGACCAGGTTATAGTTCTTGGCTATCTGAAAGGAGAAAGGCAAAAGGGTAAGGTTGTGGTGGGGGGAGGGGCGGGGAAAGCAAGAGGTGCATGCTTACAGCATCTGCAGCTTGTAAATCAGAAGAGATTATGGGATGAATGGGAAGTGCGATGTGAGAAGGAAGATTAGGTATATGGATAAGGTCATCTTCAATTGATTCAGCCCCGCCGCTGGCCACGGCCTCAGCAAAGACCCTCCCAATAATGGCCAGCACTGTCTCCTCCATCAGGTTAAGGTTATGCAAGCATGCCTGTGCCCCTTTGGGTAGCCCCTTCTGTCTCCTGTTATGCGCCACCTTCTCCTGCAAAAAAGAGGGAAGTGTGTCATTGAGTGTGATACAATGTGTTTGGGTGATGTGACTGTCATGGTTGAATAGCTGGCAGTGTGTGCATGCCGTGAGATGTGGGTGTGAGGCTTGCAGTAGTGCAAAGTGTGTGAGGGTGAGGTGAAACTATGAATGTTAGAGGTATATGAGTTGTGATTGATAGAGATGGTTGGTAGATTAGTGAAGGGGGTGGTGAATTGAGCAATGTGTGAGCCTAGTGGTTCAGTTGTAAGGATATGGCATTTGAAGTGGAGTTCACTGACCTTGACCACTCATGTGAGGTCATTAAACTTCTTGCGGCACTGCATCCAGATCCTCAGGGCTACACTGTTCGCATTGACCACGACAATTACCTATTCCAATGCCTTCTCACAGTTTGTCTGCCGGGCCTCCTGGCCCCCCGTGGATAGAGGACCTCTCTTTTCCTGCCCACCTCCTTCACCGAGATCCCAGTGCTACATCTGAAAATCTGGGAGCTCTCTCTCTGCCATGTTGTGCCATCACTCAGTTTTCTTGCTCCTCAGTCTGTTTCCAAGCCACTTCCACCACCTGATGAAGTCAGAATCCACCTCCCCTTTAAGAGGTGCAGGCTGCCTTTAAGAAGTGCATGCTAGCTTTAATTGGTGTTAGCCTCGCACAAACTTGTGACCCCTGCTGAGGTGCTAAGCCACTGAACAGCCCGTTTAGTGCTTCCTTACCGCTGCACTCATTTTAATTAGCAGGAAGCACGAAGTTTGCCTGCTGCCTGCATCAGACTCAACAGGCGCGGGCTAATCGTGCATCATGATACCCACACTCGTTTTTGGGCCTTATCCAATTTCTAGCTGCAAGCTTATTAAAACAGCGCCATCTGTTGGTTTAGTAACATTTTTGTAACCAGAGATTATGAGATATTTTTGCAGTATTTGCAGGGTTTCTATACATTGTGTGTACATTATGTAGAGCTGACGTCCTGTCATTTCTATGCATTACCTGCGCAGATTGGCTAATGTAAAAGGAGCATGCTGGTGATGCAGGGTGGGCTATCTAGCGAGTTAGCAGCTCTTAAAGGGCTGTTTTAAATTTAAAGTTTTCCTGATAACAGTTCAGTACGGCAATAAGGGGGAGAGGAGCGAGTGTGCTCCTCTTGAGAACGCAGCTCTGGAGGTGTTACTCCGGGAGGTGCTGCAAAAGAGGGTTGTCTCTTTCAAGCTGTGGGCCACCCTCCAATCAGGAGCACAGTTTGAAATTGTGGTATCTTGAGGTGGCCATAGATGGAGACAGGCACAGGTTAACTCCTTAACATGGTTCAATCAACACTTGCACATAAAAGCTTCTGCCATGAGGCAGCAAAAACAAAGAGTACAACCAGTACAGATCAGACTTAACTCAGGAGAGCAATTGCCACAGCACCACCTGGTGGATCAGGTTACTCATAACCTCCCAGGTTACTACACTCCTCCCCTCTTAAGATTGCCGTATGCAATTCTTAAACAATAACCCTTACTAGGTACTACATTTTAGTTAACCAATATGCTCTAACCATGGTTAACCCCTGACTAATTTAACAGGTTTGTATAAGTCTTTCTGGTTGCTTGCGAATCCTTTGTGAACGTCTTAATTCCACTTGTGGTGGATTCTCAGGTTCATTCGCACTTGAGATTGGAGTAGTCTCTGATGTTGGTTTTACTCTGTCCCGCTGTGGCCTGGCAGTACCAGTGTCCACTGGCACCTTATAAGCCATGCTGGGTCCTGGAACAGCCTCCTCTACTGCCCTTTGTTCCACCTGAGGCAGTTCCCCCTGCTGCCGGCTGAAAAGCTGATCCACATGCCGACAAACCCCTCGACCATCCCCTAGTAACACGGAGTACGACACAGGTCCTGTAATGTCCTGGATTAGTCCTGGTATCCATTTAGGTCCATAGCCGAAGTTCCGGGTGTACACAGAGTCCCCTATGGCGAAATGGTGAGCTTTAGTATGTTTGTCATGGTACGCTTTTTGGTTTGTTTGTTTTGTCTCAACCTTGCTTTTGAGATCTGGGTGTATCAGGTCTAACGTGCACCGCAACTTTCTCCCCATCATCAACTCAGCCGGAGAAAGCCCCGTGGTAGCTTGGGGTGTTATACGATAACTAAACAAGGCTCTCTTGAGCTTGGTCTCCAGGGTGTCACCTGAGCTCTTCCTCATGAACTCCTTAAAAGTCTGCACGGCTCGCTCGGCTAACCCATTTGAGGCTGGGTGATATGGAGCCGAGGTGACATGTGTGATTCCATTCCTTACCATGAATTATTTGCTCCCTTCACTAACAAAACACTGTGCATTGTTGGATACAATCATTTCTGGAATACCATGCGTGCTGAAGCTGTTCCTGAGACAATTCAGTGTGGCATCAGTCGTTGCAGAGCTCACTGGATAAATGTCAATCCACTTTGAGTGAGCGTCAACCAGCACCAAAAACATTTTGCCCATAAAAGGTCCCGCATAGTCGATGTGAATTCTCCTCCAGGGTTTGCTGGGCCACTCCCAGGGATGGAGTGGTGCCCCGACAGGTGCTTTCCTCTGTTCCTGACATATAGTGCATGACTTTACCTTTGATTCAATTTCAGCATCCAAGTTAGGCCACCACAGGTAGCTCCTAGCCAGTCCTTTCACTCTAGTCAGTCCTGGGTGCGATTGATACAACTGTTCCATCAAAGTAGAGCGTCCCCGCTCTGGGACTATGATGCGTGCTCCCCATAGCACACATCCATCTTGGACACTGAGCTCGTGCTGTCTCTGTCTGTACGGCGCGAACTCCGGTCCCTCACGGTGATCTGGCCAACCTTTCAACACATACTCACGGACCCTTGACAGAACGGGGTCCTTGGCTGTCCAGCCCTGGATTTGTGCTGAAGTCATCAGGGGACTGATCTCCTGATCCAGCATCAGGACGTGCTCCTCAGGGGAAGTACTGCGAGGAGATTTTGAGAGGGGCAGGCGGCTGAGAGCATCCGCGTTCCCGTTTTCCTTGCCGGCTCTGTACGTGATCACATATTCATAGGCTCTTAGTATTACTGCCCATCTCATTATTCTCTGTGATGCCATTTGAGGCACCGCTTTCATCTCATTCAGTAAGCTAATAAGAGGCTTGTGGTCAGTACTGATTACAAACTTCCTCCCATATATGTACTTATGGAATTTCTTTACTCCAAATATAATGGCCAACCCCTCTTTATCAAGCTGTGAATAGTTCTTTTCCGCAGCTGTGAGCGTGCGTGAAACAAACCCGATGGGCCTTTCCGCTCCATCTGGCATGCGGTGGGCCAACACTGCCCCCACTCCATAGGGTGATGCGTCGCAGGACATTATCAGCTCCTTCTTCTCGTCGTAATGCACTAACACCCTGCTGGACTGAAGTAGCTCCTTTGACTGCTGAAACGCTTTCGCTTGCTCTGGCCCCCAACGCCATGGCTCCTCCTTTCTCAGCAGTTTGTGCAGGGGTGCCAGCAGCATCGATAAGTTTGGAAGAAACCGGTTATAATAATTCAGGAGCCCTACATAGGCTTTCAGTTCAGTCACTGAGGTGGGTGCCGGTGCATCCTGCACTGCCCGCACTTTCCCTGGTAATGGATGGAGGCCTGTGGCATCCACCCGATGTCCCAGGAATGTAACTTCCTTCTCCATGAAACTACACTTACTCCGTTTCAGGCGTAGCCCCGCCTCTTCCAGCCGCTGTAGCACTTTGTCCAGTGTTTTTAAGTGATCCTGATCGTCACTTCCTGTTAGCAGAATATCATCTAAGTACACGGCCACCTTTGGAATGCCCTGCAGAATGCCCTCCATAGTCCGTTGGAATATTGCTGGGCTAGAACTGACACCAAATGGTAACCTGGCATACGTGAACAGCCCCTTGTGCGTGTTCACCGTGACAAACTTTTTTGATTCTTCATCTAGCAATATCTGCTGATACGCATGACTCATGTCCAGTTTGCTGAATCTTTCTCCCCCAGTGAGCGATGTTAACATGTCCTCCATTCTCGGAATGGGGTACTGTTCCAGTGATGATACTCTGTTCACTGTTAACTTATAGTCACCACACACCCTTACATTACCGTCGGGCTTCAATACCGGGACTATTGGTGCCGCCCAGTCTGAAAATTTCACTGGTTCTATTACTTTGTCCTTTACCAGGTGATCTAGTTCCACCTCAACCTTGGTTTTCATTGCAAAAGGTACCGCCCTTGGTTTAAAGAAACGAGGCGTGGCATCACTGGCTACATGAATCTTGGCTGTGGCTCCCCTTAAGGTGCCCAGTTCGTCCTTGAACACTAACTCATGCTTCATCAGCACTTCTTGCAGTGCCTCTGTACTGTCCTCCATTTTATTCATTGCCTGCCAGTCCACACTCAACTCACTGATCCACCCTCGCCCTAACAGGTTTGGCCCTGACCCTGCTACCACTACCACCGTAAGCTCTTTGGTGACTCCTTTGTGTTCCACTTGTACTTCGGCTGCCCCCAAAATGTCCACCTTCTGTCCTGTGTAGGTTTTGAGACTAATGGGGCATGTACCTAGCTCTGGTACTTTTGCTTCCCCCCATAGCTTGGCGTACTCAGTCTGCGACATTATGTTTACACTACATCCGGTGTCAATCTCAAACTTTACTTGACCTCCGTTCACTATCAAATACTGAGTGAGAGGGGGTACGTTGGGCCTTGAAGTGTCTATACTGTATATAGTGAAAACCTCCTCACTAGACTCACTAGACTCTTCCTCTTGTATGTAATTTGCCCGCTTTGTGTACTTCTCCCTCCCCCCTTTAGCATGCTTTGCCCCTTCAGCACTGCTTCTCTCACTCACTGCCCTTTTACAGACTTTCTTTAAGTGCCCTATTTTTCCACAATTGTGGCACTTTGTCTTTGCAAACCTGCAGTCCTTTGCATAATGGCTCGTCCCGCCACATCGGTAGCAATCCCCAACCCCGACTGGTGGACTTTTCGCGCCAGCTTCCATCTTGAAAACAGCTCCTCCCACTGGTTTACTCCATTTCTCCTTGCTCATACTGTTTAAGTCCTTAATGTCCTTGTTAGCCATCTCCATGGCTTGTGCTTTTTTAAGTGCCGTCTCAAACGTTAATCCTTCTTCTGACAGCAACCTTTGCTGTATACTGTCGTCGTTAACTCCGCATACTAGTCTGTCCCTTAACATGACTGTGAGCGCATTTCCAAAATTACAGTCCTGTGCGAGCTTCCGAAGCTCCGCCACATACTCAGTAATGCTTTCTTCCGGCCTCCTAATCCTCGAATTGAATTTCCATCTCTGTACTATTTCACTAGGTTTCGGATTGAAATGATTCTTTAGTAGACTCACCAACTCGTCAAAAGATTTTTCTCCTGGCCGCTCCGGGCTCAGCAGATTCCTCATCCGTGTATAGGTTTGCGCTCCCACACAACTCAGTAAAATGGCCCTTTTCTTTTCAGCACTGTCCACCTCGTTTGCCATAAAGAAATGGCCCAGTATTTCACAATACTCCTCCCAAGACTGCGACTTGCTGTCAAAAAGTGCCACGGAGCCTAGCGTTCCTGCCATCCTTGGAGTCCGGTCACTTCAGCCAAAAAATCAAACTCCGTTTCGACTCCCGCGGCCTAGCCTCGTGCTTTTCCGACTAGTTTGCTAACCAACCCGAGCACCTCTTCCGAATACTCCAAAACTCTTCTGTCCTTTATTCTCGTCGCCATATGTGGTATCTTGAGGTGGCCATAGATGGAGACAGACACAGGTTAACTCCTTAACATGGTTTAATCAACACTTGCACATAAAAGCTTCTGCCATGAGGCAGCAAAAACAAAGAGTACAACCAGTACAGATCAGACTTAACTCAGGAGAGCAATTGCCACAGCACCACCTGGTGGATCAGGTTACTCATAACCTCCCAGGTTACTACAGAAATGATTCAACAGAGCTGGCCATATCAGTTAATAAAGTTTTCTGGATTCATAAAGATTGCCACAGTAAGTGTACTCACACTTTGTCTACTTTTAGTAAATTGCTTTATGATGAATGCAAACAAGAGTTCACTCTTGCATTGGTGCTACTTCATTGAGACAGCATGCAAAGCACACAGGCAACCTTTCAGCTCTTTGACACATGCAGGACCAGGCAACCATCACAGCATTAGATGTGGTGCAAGCAGATTGAGTCAACAAGAATACAGAGCTTCAACAAACTCATTGATGCCCAATGGCCTGTTTCTACACAAATCTCTGAATATGCTAAGGGTATGCCTACCAGAAGGGGAATGACAGGAGCTGGCATGGATGATGGAGATGACATCCAACATCCTCCCATCCCCCCTCACACAAGTACAGATGTATCACCACTGCAGTGTTAGAAGTGTCACCAGCAATTGCAAGGCTATCAAATGATCCAGCACTGGACTACCTCCTTCCAAGAGGCATGCATTAATACACAACAGCCAGCCATCACATTCTTTCTTCCTACTGAGGAATCACTGAGACAGATTGCTAGGTTAGGGAGTAAAAGATACATACCATATACGTGCACAAAGGGGATGCACTAGAACAAGACACATTGAGCACACATGTATTCACAGTGTTGGGGGAATAAAATGAATTGATTTTTTTGAACTGTGTCCTGAAGCTTCACTTGGTATGCAGTGGAATAAGATAGTAGAAGGCAGTTGTTGCAGGGCAGAGGGCAATGTAAGAATAGTATATTGGTCCACTTTATTATAAGAGTAAGGACATCTTGCTACAATTGTACAGGGCCTTGGTGAGACCACACCTGGAGTACTGTGCACAGTTTTGGTCCCCTTATCTAAGGAAGGATATACTTGCCTTGGAGGCGGTGCAACAAAGGTTCACTAGATTGATTCCTGGGATGAGAGGGCTGTCTTATGATGAGAGATTGTGTAGAATGGGTCTATACTCTCTGGAGTTTAGAAGAATGAGAGGTGCTCTCATTGAAACATACAATATTCTGAAGGGGATTGACAGGGTAGATGCTAAGAGGTTGTTTCCCCTGGCTGGAGTGTCTAGAACTAGGGGGCATAGTCTCAGGATAAGGGGTAGGCCATTTAAAACTGAGGTGAGGCAGAATTTCTTCACTCAGAGGGTTGTGAATCTTTGGAATTCTCTACCCGAAGGGGCTGTGAATGCTGAGTTGTTGAGTATAGTTAAGGCTGAGATAGATAGATTTTTGGATTCTAGAGGAATCAAAGGATATGGAGATCTGGCAGGAAAGTAGAGTTGAGGTCGATGATCAGCCATGATCTTATTGATTGGCGGAGCAGGCTCGAGGGGCCGTATGGCCTACTCCTGCTCCTATTTCTTATGTTATTATGTTAATAATTTGCCAATTATGAGATACTGAATTGTTGTCTTTTCTACCCACAAGGAATATTGAAAAAACTTACAACATTGAAGGTGGATGACAACCAGCTAAACATTTTACCCAACACGATTGGAGGGTAAGTGAATGAGAACAAGATCATGCTCTGTTGTGGTGCCCTGTGGCCAAATGTCCTGCCAATTGTCCCCAATATTCCAGTCTGTTTTTTGCAACATTAATATTGTAAGGGGTTAGGGTTAAATTGCTATCCTTGTGTGTTTCCATTCTTCAGATTTGATCCCTAATACCATGGAAGCAGAGCTGAACCTTGACTTAAATTTAAGTGATGTAAATTAAGTGTGATGATAAGGGCCTGGAGTCTCCGCTAGGTTGCGTTGTTTTTTCAGCACAATTCTCCCAAAATCGGCTAAACCAGCACAAAAGATTGCGGAATTTCAAGCACAAATTACGTCCAGTGCAAATCGAGTTTCCGCGATCTTGTGTGTTTATTTAAAAGCATTGCGCTAGAAGCCAAACCTGACCACAGAACTGGCTACGCCCCAGATCGCATTAATCACCATTGGGAGTTTCCACTAATTGCTTTGTTTGCGAGACTTCGAGGAGGCTCTAAAAATAAAGTTGGTTCTTTTGGGGGCAAGGACACTAATCGGCACATTTTAAAAGCTTTTAAATATAATTTTTTTAAATTTACTAAGAAACTGACTACTGTACCCCAATATAACTAGCAAATGGTTCTGTATAGTTTTTTAAAGTCATTTTCAGTCATTTAAAAACAGGCTGCTACACAAGGTGGTAGATTAAAATGCTTATTTTTTTGTGTTAAACCCATTTTCAGCTGTATTAATCAAACTGCACCAAGTTAAAAACTCTTGAATATATCAAGGAATATTTTTTAAAGCAAAAAATTTTTTTTTTTTAATTACTTTCTAAAATGCTGCCCGATTGCGCTAGTTCATGGCAGATTTTACATTCAGCGATATGCAAATAAGCTTGAGTAGAATCTTGAGGAAAAAAAACACTTCTCAAAACTCTGCGCAATTTTGGGTGCAATTTGCCCCTGGATCGCCGATCGCGCCCAAAGCGAAAACTCTACCCCATTGTCTTTAGTCGTGTGACTCAATCATTTGGATTTTGCAGCCAGCCTTCACATTGGACTTCATTTATCTAATCTGCCATCCTCTATGTTTAACTTGGATGGTCTTATGCACACTGCAGGCCTTAGCCCTTCACTTAGACATTTCTCATTAAAAAGTATAAATGATCATGTTATTCAAGGGTAGGTTAACTATGTTTTCCTCTTTGTACCAGTCTTTCTGTCTTGGAGGAGTTTGACTGTAGCTGTAATGAACTTGAATCTCTTCCCCACACCATTGGATATCTGCACAACCTCCGAACCTTCGCAGCTGATGAAAACTTCCTGATAGAGCTGCCCAGAGAGGTGAGCTGGCCTTTGTATAACTGCACAATTTTACTGAATTATTATTAAGCACAGCTTGAAATAGACATAACTTTTAACCTTTGAGGACTAAATCCCTTTTTGTGTTTTAAAAACTAGAAACTACAAGCATGCTAAACTAAAAAAAAATGACAATGGAGTATTATTTAAATTATTTTGGTGAAAAACTGCTAAATCGAGGCAATGATTTTCTGCTTTAGCATTCCTGCCACTAGCTAGCAGCACATATCAGAAATTGCACACCCTCAGCCTGAAGTTTTCCATTCAAGCAGAATTTTCACCCCATAATTCCTGAAGTAAATGTTACATCTTGATGTCTGGTCTGATATGAAGGCAACATTCTGTCATTCAGCACTTCTAAGCTTCATTCCACCATTTCCTATTCTAACTCATTCTTCTCCGGTACCTAAAAACTGTGGAGCTCTGTCTCCCTTAGTCTTCCCTTCCTCCTACAATCTGCGGGCTTTGAAAAACCCAAGCTTGGTATCACATTATTATCTCGTCATTTATCTAATCTGCCATCCTCTATGTTTAACTTGAATGGTCTTATGCATACTATAGGCCTTAGCCCTTCACTTAGACATTTCTCATTAAAAAGTATAAATTATCATGTTATTCATTGCATATAGATTAGTAAATCCTTAACATTCTAGCAATCAAAAGCCTCCCTAAAATAGTCAGGCCCGTAATATTCAATAAACAAGCATTGTCTGTCCTAAATAATAATTGTGTCTTTAAAAGTCCTTAGAGTCACACTCAGGAATCTGCAGTATTTTAAAATTCAAAAGTAACAAAACTTCTAAAACTAAAAATTCAGAAATGAATATTTGAGTTTAGTAGAAAGTTAGCATTTTCTACTAATAATAAAACAATCACAAGTGTACACACTTTGTTTTGTATATCTGTATTAGTTACACCAAGCAGGCAATATCAATCCAGGCTTCTGCCAATTCCATTATATAATGGGCTCCGAAGAATTGCAAAAGGGTAGCCTCGGAAGAATTTCCACACCATTTCCCTT
The DNA here is from genome assembly GCF_052327205.1 of Somniosus microcephalus. NCBI lineage: Eukaryota > Metazoa > Chordata > Chondrichthyes > Squaliformes > Somniosidae > Somniosus > Somniosus microcephalus. The sequence goes on from NC_140989.1 coordinate 292,531,606, forward strand.
CATCATTGTGGCGATAGCAAATTCTGGATTGGGAAGTGGCCATGTTGGTAATCACAGATGTGAACTTATGTCCAACCACCTCCATGGCACTGCATATTTACTATAATGAATAAGTTTCAGTCTGCTTGCCACAAATGAAAGTAAGAGGGGAATTTTAACCTGGAGGAGCACATGGGTTTGGGTGTGGTTGTGGGGGGGGGGGGTTAAAACTGGCAAAAATGTGAACGCGTCGGAAGCCGGCTCCAACCTGCCGACTTTCACATTTAACTCTAGTGTTTTAGGCTGTTTACGCGCAATGATCTCGGGAGAAGCGGGTTGCCTATTAACATACGCTAATCGCTCAATTGGAACAATATTTCAACACACTTTTAAATTTAATGTCACATCTATGGGTTTCCCAGGCTTCCTGAAATGCTTAAGTGAAAGCAAGGCGAGAACACAATGGCAATTGAGGGGCTGATTAAAACTCATGGAAATACTGCAATAAATATTCAGTACTCAGCTGCTTTCCTACCTAATAGTGAGAAAAAGTTTGTTCACCGTACTTTTGCTCAGAGTTTACTTTCTACACTTTGGAGGTTTTCTGAATCACATCAGAATGGGTGGCGCCTTGGCTGCCTTAGATTGGACCTCGGACGAGGAGCAATATGACCAGCACCAGCAGCAGCCTGCAGTTGAGAGTCCTGCAGCTGGACGTCAGAGAGGGGAGCATCAGAGAGGGGAGCAGCAGAGTGGTGCAGCTCTCAGGAGGCACTACCCATGACACAGGGTTTCCAGGCAGAGTTTGAGTTTCCTTGACATGTCAGTACAGCAGTGCTTCAGGAGGTTTACGTTGTCGCGTCAGGTGGTGGCAGACATCTGCAGTCTCCTAGAAGAAGACCTGCTCCCTGCTGCATCTGGTGACCATGTGTTACTAGTGGCTCTCAAAGTGACCACCGCCCTCAACTTTTTTACCTCCGGATCTTTCCAGGGCTCTGCCAGTGACATATCCAGGATCTCCCAGTCGGTGGCCCACAAGTGCATGAGTCAAGAGACTGATGGCTTGTTTGCCAAGGCCAGCAATTATGTGAACTTCGCCTGCGATAACGCCAGTCAGAATGAGCAGGCACTCAGGTTTGTGTCTCTGGCTGGCTTCCCACAGGTGCAGGGTGTCATAGACTGCACACACATGGCAATTCGCGCCGCCCCAGATCAACCAGGAGTATTTGTGAACCGCAGGGGCTTCCACTTAATCAATGTGCAGCTGGTGCGCAACCACAAAAAGATATTTCTGCAGGTGTGCTCAAGATTCCCAGGTAGCTACCATGATGCTATCATTCTGCAGCAGTCCAAGCACCCTGATGTCTTCGGACCTGCAAGCACACTTAAAGGGTAGCTGCTAGGAGACAAGGCATACCACCTTCAAACTTGGCTGATGACACCTGTCAGAAATCCGACCAATGAAGCCCAAGAGCACTGCAATGAATGCCATATGACCACCAGATGTGTGATCGAACAAGCCATCAGCAAGCTGAAGATGCGCTTCAGGTGCCTGGACAAATCTCGAGGTGCCCATCAGTACGCACCAGCCAGGGTGTCCAGAATGATCGTGGTGTGCTGCGCTCTGCACAACAGTGCGCAGCAGCGAGGATTGGACCTGCAGGAGGAATAACGCGCTAAGTGCAGATCCTCTGCAGACGATTCCAAGAAGGAAGAGGAAGACAAGGAGGATGAAGGTGATGAGGGCAATGCAGCACCAGCTGCTCACATTGTTGCCTGGGATGCCCTTATTAATGCAAGAGCATTAGGTTGCTGTGTCACACCAGTGGGCTGATGTCACATGCGGTCACTCTTTCTGCCCCCACCACCCACCCAATGCCACTGACAAAACCAACCACCATTTGTACATCCCCCAATGGTCCCCGTCAATTCACCTCCTTCCATTCATCATCAAGCAAGTTAAAAAGTGACTTTACAACCAGCAACCAAGAATAGGAAAAATAGGAAAGTGGTGCAAAATAATAAAATTTATGTGATTCTACTAAAGAACAGAAACTTCACAATATAACATTTTCTCATACACCCATGTGCATAACAATGTTTCCTCTAAGCTGCGCAACCGTAATGGGAAAGATCCTGTGCAGACCGCTCACCGGCTTTTCCATTGTACATATCGCACATGTGCAGAAATTTAAACAGACCGCACAGTATAAGAAATAGGCCACACAGAACAAAGCACAGCTTATAGGGAACATTGGTGCATGTCCTTCTGCAACTACAAAGCTTTACTCATCCTTTTCCTACCATTTATATGTGGTGCAACCCCTGTGGCTTCAGCAGAAGTAGAGACAGGCTGCTCAGATCCCTGCTCTGACTGCTGAGATGCTCTTGGCTGACGTCCTCTGGGTTTCGGAGCCCGTGAGGGCCCTGCCAAAGACTTGGGGGGGGGAGAGGAGGTCAGGAGCTGCAGGGGGAAGAGGAGGTCAGGAATTGTGGGGGAGATGAGGTCAGAAACTGTGGGGAGAGTGGAGGTGAGGAACTGGGGGAGAGAGGAGGTCAGGAACTGGGGCGGGGGGAGAGTGTGGTAAACCACTGTATTGTATATTGCCACCTCTGGGTGGCGCTGTGTATGGAGGCATGCCTCAGCTGACTCCACCCACCACTGTGTGGGTTTCGTTCAGACTTGTTCAGTCACTCACGAAGAAGCATGGTCTCTTCTTAGCTAATAAAAGCCTTATTCATCTCTTCTTTCGACTCATCATCTCTTCTTCGACTCATCACCTTTTATGAAGTAATTGATAAGCGTATCAATTTTATTAGCTAAAAGTTAAATGGCGACACCTGAGGAGCAACAACAGCAACGGATACAGCAGACATTGCTGAGAGCCCTCAGACCACCACGCCTGGACCTCGACCCTCAAGATGTGGGTGCATCAGCCAAGTTTGAACACTGGCTGAGCTGCTTTGAATCCTTCCTCGCAATCTCACAGGTTACAGAGGAGGATCACAAACTGAAAATTTTGACCGCCCAGGTGAGCCATCAAGTATATATGCTAATCCGGGACTCTAATACGTACGTGGCGGCCCTCGAGCTACTAAAAGGGCAATATACGCGCCCAGTGAACACAATTTACGCCCGACACCTCTTGGGATCCCGCAGGCAGCAACCGGGAGAATCGGTAGGGGCATTTGCACGGGCGCTACTGGCACTCTGCAGAGACTGCGATTGTAAAGCGGTAACGGCTGTGGAGCACGCGCAGGGACTCGCCTGTGATGCCTTCGTCAGGGGCCTCCAGTCAGACCACACCCGGCAGAGACTGCTAGAAAGCAAGGAACCCGACCTGAAGACGGCCATTGCCCTTGCGCTCTCGTTAGAGGAGGCCCACCGAAACCTCGAGGCATACCCCCGTAACGGCGCCGAGACATGGCAATCGAAACCGTGGGACACGGGACCGCCGCCCCCGGCACCAACCGCTGCAGCGACCCAACCGAGACAGCAGCCTCCGGTAAGAACTGCTTCGATGCCCAGTAACCAGGCCCAAAAATGCTATTTCTGTGGCCAGTTAAAACATCCCAGAGCGCACTGCCCAGCTAAGACAGCTACCTGCTCGGGCTGCGGGAAGAAAGGCCATTACGCTAACGCCTGCAAGGGGAAGCCAGCCAGCAGCGCAGCGTGCGGGCCGTGGGAGCAGCCATCTTATCCGCCATTTTGTGTACCCCCGGCCGCATGGCATCCGCCGCCATCGTATCCAACGCACTCAACCGCCATTTCGTCACTGGAACCGACCACCGTCTCGGCGGATGACTATAGTGACTCACTAAGCCACATACTGGCCTCCGTGACGCTGGATCAAGGCCACCCTCACCATCTATCCAGCTCCATGATGGATATCGCGGTAAACGGCCGCGCCACCAGTTGCCTGATCGACAGCGGGAGCACAGAGAGTTTCGTCCACCCCGACACGGTACGTAGCCACTCCCTCACGATTCTGCCAACGCACCATCGCATTTCTATGGCGTCCAAGTCCCAGTCAATGGACATCAGCGGCTACTGTGTGGTGACCCTGTCAGTAGGGGGCACTGAATATCAAAAATTTAAACTGCTAGTCCTGCCCCGTCTTTGCGCTGCCGTCCTGCTAGGGTTGGATTTTCAGTGCCACCTTAAGAGTGTCACACTAGCATACGGTGGACCCCTCCCCCCACTCACAGTCTGCAACCAACAACTTTTAAATCGCCCGCTGCAAACCACCTGCAGCCTTTCCACATTAAAAGTCCCCCCCCCTCCCCTGTTCGCTAACCTCACCCGCGACTGTAAACCCATCGCTACCAAAAGCAGGCGGTACAGTGCCGGGGACAGAGCTTTTATCAGCTCTGAGGTGGAGCGGCTCTTGAAGGAGGGCATTATCGAAGGTAGCACTAGCCCCTGGCGAGCCCAGGTTGTAGTCGTTAAAACCACTGCAAAACGCCGCATGGTAATCGACTACAGCCAAACCATAAACCGGTACACCCAGCTGGACGCGTACCCCCTCCCTCGCATATCTGATATGGTCAATCAGATTGCGCAATACAAAGTATTCTCCACCATCGACCTTAAGTCAGCGTACCACCAGCTGCCCATCCGCCATGAGGACTGCCAGTATACTGCCTTCGAGGCAAACGGCCGCCTCTACCACTTCCTTAGGGTCCCCTTCGGCGTCACCAACGGGGTTTCGGTCTTCCAAAGGGAGATGGACCGAATGGTTGACCAGAACGCGCTGCGGGCAACCTTCCCCTATTTGGATAACGTCACCATCTGCGGCCACGACCAGCAGGACCACGACGTTAATCTAGCAAATTTCCTCCGTACGGCCCAACGGCTGAACCTAACGTACAATAAGGAAAAATGTATGTTTCACACCAAGCGCCTGGCCATCCTCGGCTGCGTGGTGGAGAACGGAGTCATCGGGCCCGACCCCGACAGAATGCGCCCCCTAATGGAGCTACCCCTTCCCCACTGCCAAAAAGCACTGAAGAGATGCCTGGGGTTTTTCTCCTACTACGCCCAGTGGGTGCCCCTCTATGCAGACAAAGCCAGGCCCCTCATCAAAGCCACCTCCTTCCCCCTGACACCAGAGGCGTGTGCAGCCTTCACTCTTATCAAGAACGATATCGCGAAGGCCGCAATGCACGCGGTGGATGAGTCCATCCCCTTCCAAGTGGAGAGCGATGCCTCCGACTTCGCCCTAGCCGCGACCCTTAACCAGGCGGGCAGACCCGTGGCCTTTTTCTCAAGGACCCTCCAGGGCCCCGAGACGAGGCACTCCTCTGTCGAAAAGGAGGCCCAGGCTATTGTAGAAGCGGTGCGTCACTGGAGGCATTACCTGGCCGGGAAACGATTTACCCTGCTCACTGACCAGCGTTCAGTAGCTTTTATGTTTAATAATAAGCAGAGGGGTAAAATCAAGAACGACAAGATCTTGAGGTGGAGAATCGAACTCTCCACCTACAATTATGATATCTTGTATCGGCCAGGGAAACTCAATGAGCCCCCAGATGCCCTATCACGTGGTACATGCGCCAACGCGCAGAGTGATAGGCTGCAGTCCCTCCACAATGACCTCTGCCACCCGGGGGTCACCAGGTTTTTCCATTTTATCAAATCCCGTAACCTGCCCTACTCCATCGAGGAGGTCAGGACCATGACCAAGAGCTGCCAAATCTGCGCCGAGTGCAAACCGCACTTCTATAGGCCGGACAGAGCAAGCCTGATCAAGGCCACCCGCCCCTTCGAACGCCTGAGCGTCGATTTTAAAGGTCCCCTCCCCTCCGCTGACCGCAATGTGTACTTCCTCAACATAGTTGATGAGTACTCCCGTTTCCCCTTTGCCATCCCTTGCCCAGACATGACCAGTACCACGGTCATCAAGTGTCTGAATGACATCTTCGCTCTGTTCGGGTTCCCCAGCTATATACATAGCGACAGGGGCTCATCGTTCATGAGCGACGAACTTCGGCAGTACCTGCTAACAAGAGGTATCGCCACGAGCAGGACCACCAGTTACAACCCCCGGGGGAACGGCCAGGTGGAAAGGGAGAACGCGACGGTTTGGAAGGCAGTCCTCTTAGCACTTAAATCTAAGGGCCTTCCGACCTCCCGCTGGCAGGAGGTCCTCCCTGCAGCGCTTCACTCCATTCGGTCACTGCTTTGTACTGCCACTAATGCGACCCCTCATGAGAAAATGTTCGTTTTCCCCCGGAAGTCTACATCGGGAACCTCGCTACCGGCATGGTTGACTTCTCCTGGGCCCGTCCTACTGCGGAGGCACGTGAGGACGCATAAAACGGACCCCCTGGTCGAGCGGGTGCACCTCCTACACGCCAACCCCCAGTATGCCTGGGTGACATACCCAGACGGGCGGGAGGACACGGTCTCCATACGAGATCTCGCACCCTCGGGTACCCCTGAATTACCACCGTTATCCCCCTTACCACCGTTATCCCCCTTACCACTGTTATCCCCCACCACCCCTCCCAACCCAACCCCTGCAGACGGCATGCCAAAGCCCCAGGAATCTTCGCCAACCACCCAGACACCAGACCCGACGTCGGATGCTGCAACACCACCGCCGCCACCACGACGATCAGGACGTCAGACAAGGCCTCCTGATAGACTTAACTTGTAGTACCCTTCACCCCGCCGGACTTCACATTAAACAAGGGGTGAATGTGGTAAACCACTGTATTGTATATTGCCACCTCTGGGTGGCGCTGTGTATGGAGGCATGCCTCAGCTGACTCCACCCACCACTGTGTGGGTTTCGTTCAGACTTGTTCAGTCACTCACGAAGAAGCATGGTCTCTTCTTAGCTAATAAAAGCCTTATTCATCTCTTCTTTCGACTCATCATCTCTTCTTCGACTCATCACCTTTTATGAAGTAATTGATAAGCGTATCAGAGAGGAGGTCAGGAACTGGGGGAGAGAGGAGGTCAGGAACTGGGGTGGGGGGAGAGGAGGTCAGGAACTGGGGTAGGGGGAGAGGAGGTCAGGAACTGGGGCGGGGGGAGAGGAGGTCAGGAACTGGGGTGGGGGGAGAGGAGGTCAAGAACTGGGGCGGGGGGAGAGGAGGTCAGGAACTGGGGCGGGGAGAGGAGGTCAGGAACTGGGGCAGGGGGAGAGGAGGTCAGGAACTGGGGGGGGAGAGGAGGTCAGGAACTGTGGGGAGAGGAGGTCAGGAACTGGGGGGGGGAGGAAGTCAGGAACTGCGGGGGGAGAGGAGGTCAGAAACTGGGGGGGGGAGAGGAGGTCAGAAACTGGGGCGGGGAGAGGAGGTCAGAAACTGGGGCAGAGGGAGAGGAGGTCAGGAACTGGGGGAGAGAGGAAGCCAGGAACTGCGGGGGGCGAGGAGGTCAGAAACTGGGGGGGGGAAGAGGAGGTCAGAAACTGGGGGGGGGAGAGGAGGTCAGAAACTGGGGGGGAGAGGAGGTCAGAAACTGGGGCAGGGCGAGAGGAGGTCAGGAACTGGGGGGGGAGAGGAGGTCAGAAACTGGGGGGGGGAGAGGAGGTCAGAAACTGGGGCAGGGCGAGAGGAGGTCAGGAACTGGGGCAGGGGGAGAGGAGGTCAGGAACTGTGGGGAGAGGAGGTCAGGAACTGGGCGGGGAGAGGAGGTCAGGAACTGGGGGGGGGAGGAGGTCAGAAACTGGGGCAGGGGGAGAGGAGGTCAGGAACTGGGGGGGAGAGGAGGTCAGAAACTGGGGAGGGGGAGAGGAGGTCAGAAACTGGGGCAGGGCGAGAGGAGGTCAGGAACTGGGGCAGGGGGAGAGGAGGTCAGAAACTGGGGGGGAGAGGAGGTCAGGAACTGTGGGGAGAGGAGGTCAGGAACTGGGGCAGGGGGAGAGGAGGTCAGAAACTGGGGGGGAGAGGAGGTCAGGAACTGTGGGGAGAGGAGGTCAGGAACTGGGGGGGGGAGAGGAGGTCAGAAACTGGGGGGGAGAGGAGGTCAGGAACTGGGGCAGGGGGAGAGGAGGTCAGAAACTGGGGGGGAGAGGAGGTCAGGAACTGGGGGGGAGAGGAGGTCAGGAACTGGGGCAGGGGGAGAGGAGGTCAGGAACTGGGGCAGGGGGAGAGGAGGTCAGGAACTGGGGGGGGAGAGGAGGTCAGGAACTGGGGGGGAGAGGAGGTCAGGAACTGGGGCAGGGGGAGAGGAGGTCAGGAACTGGGGCGGGGGAGAAGAGGTCAGGAACTGGGGCGGGGGGAGAGGAGGTCTGGAACTGGGGGGTGAGAGGAGGTCAGAAACTGGGGCAGGGGGAGAGGAGGTCAGGAACTGGGGCGGGGGGAGAGGAGGTCAGAAACTGGGGGGGGAGAGGAGGTCAGAAACTGGGGCAGGGGGAGAGGAGGTCAGGAACTGGGGGGGAGAGGAGGTCAGAAACTGGGGCAGGGGGAGAGGAGGTCAGGAACTGGGGGGGGAGAGGAGGTCAGGAACTGGGGGGGAGAGGAGGTCAGGAACTGGGGCAGGGGGAGAGGAGGTCAGGAACTGGGGGGAAGAGGAGGTCAGGAACTGGGGTGGGGGGAGAGGAGGTCAGGAACTGGGGGGAAGAGGAGGTCAGGAACTGGGGGGGAGAGGAGGTCAGGAACTGGGGCAGGGGGAGAGGAGGTCAGGAACTGGGGGGAAGAGGAGGTCAGAAACTGGGGGGGAGAGGAGGTCAGGAACTGGGGCAGGGGGAGAGGAGGTCAGGAACTGGGGGGAAGAGGAGGTCAGGAACTGGGGGGAAGAGGAGGTCAGGAACTGGGGCGGGGGAAGAGGAGGTCAAGAACTGGGGGGAAGCAGAGGTCAGGAACTGGGGCGGGGGGAGAGGAAATCAGGAACTTGGGCAGGGGCAGAAGGTCAGAAACTTGTGGGGTGAGGAGGAGCCCAGGAACTTGGGTGGGGGGTTGAGGTTAGGTACTTGGGCAGGGGGAGGCGGTCAGGAACTTGGGTGGGCTGGAGGGCCAGAACTCGGTGGCAGGCGGTGGGAGGAGGTCAGGAAGTTGGGTAGGCTGGAGGGCCAGAACTCGGTGGCAGGCAGTGGGAGGAGGTCAGGAATTTGGGCAGGGGGTGGGAGAAGGTCTTAACCTGTGAGATTGACCCCTGTTCTATGTGAGCTCTGTTCTGTCTGGAGTCTTGCAGTCAGAATGGCTCGAATTACACTTTGCAAAGTAATTGATTACGTAGGCAGGCAGAATCTAATTACACATTCCAGAGAAACTGCTGGGTGTGTCTTGTCCTCCAAGGGGACCAATCAGAAATCAGGTCTTGTCATCCAAGGTGACCAATCAGAACTTTGGTGTTGCGAATAGACATGTCCTACATTTTGACACCACAGATCCAAAATTCCGATACGACCGTTCTGTTGGCAGAAATGCAGCAGAGAGAACCCTAAGTCCACAAAATGAAACGGCCCAGACGTCATCCCAAATTACAGGAGGGAGGTGCTCAGCTGCATACTCAGAGTGAGCAGCCCTTGCCTGTAAGGGCAAATTAGTGGCATCTGCCCCAACGCGCCAGCTGCAATTTCTGAGTCATGCCATATTGCTCCAATGGCGTAAAGAAGGTTCAGGAGGAAGCCAAACAGGGAGGTATCAGGGCATATATTTTGGTTCCATGGCTTCTGGGGGCTTTGCTTCATCCTCAGCTGGACTCTTGCCACCTCTCATCTGAGGCCCACTGAGGGCGTATGGGGCAAAATTCCCAGTGTAGCCCATAAACTTCTCCAGACATGCCCCCTTAACGTAGTGGGAGCATGCAAAACAATTGCCCTCTTCCGCTCACCACAAAATTGCTCTAGAATACAAATGGGGCAGAATCCCAGCAGAACTGGGTTCCTCCCCATTTTTTAGCCCCCCAACCAGGGATCCACTGCACTTCCACCTAAGGCCCAATCAGAACTTCAGGCCCCACATTTCTCTAAATTCATGAGCTGTTTGAGCTCAACTTCCCCCTCATCTCCACTCTACACAGTGTTACTACAGCATAAACAGTATGTCATCCTATCTAGGATATATTGCAATGTAATTATTTTAAAATTTCGACTTTAAATTTTGAATAAATTCCAAATATATAAAGAAAGAACTGATTTAGTAACTCAAAGCATAATGTATCCATTTTATGATCCAGCTTTACAAGAAAACAATTATAATTATTTTTTAATACTTGGCAACATAATTGAGCGAATACTGAGGGCTCGATTTTCATTGAGCCGTGGAGGCGGGCTTGGAGGCGTGTCGGGGGTTAAAATCGCAAAAACTGGCGGGCGGGACCCCCCCCCCCACCCCGCCTGGTTCCCGACTCCGAGCAATTTTAACTCAGTCGTGTCTGATGGTCCCAACTCCGTCCCGCATCCAACAGGCGGGACTGGTCGTTAAGGCCCTTAACAACCACTAAATGGCCTTGATAATCCTATTTTGAAAGGCCCTTGCGAATTTAACCCTTTTCCCACATGAAACATGCCTGGTGGGAAACACGAATGTGAAACCTGGCAGGAGCACTATTGGATTGCTGACTATCAGCTGCAGGTCAACCATTAAAGAGGAGATTTGATCAGCCATGATTTGCAGGTGGCAGGACTTAGTGGTCGCAGGTCTGGGGCAACTTTTAGAAGGCTTAACCACACCTGTGGAAGGTTGGAGCCTCACACCCATCTCCAGTATGACCTCCTGGGAAACCCCTCTCCCCACCTTGACTAAGCGCTTCTTCAACTGAGGCATATTCCAGAAGCATGGCAAACATTTAATTCCTTTCCTCCTGGACATCAGATTCGGATGCAGACCAGCCGCAGCAGCAGCAGAACCACAAGCAACAGCAGCACCAACAGCAGGAGCATCAACAGGAGCGGCAAGCTGCTAGTCACCCATCTGAAGATGCATAGGCCAGAAGGCACCAGCACACGACAACATTGCTGCCCAGGATGCAAGGGACACACTCATCCTGGCCAGATTTGCTTAGCCTAGTCAAACAAACATTTTTGCCTCGCAGCTTCTTACCAGAGCATTGACAATGGCCAAGAACCAGAGGATTCCTAGCACTCTGACCACCATACTGACAGTTGCAAGTATGCCTAAGTCCTCAATGTGGAAGTCACACTAGCGAAATGACAGACGATACCAACTGCACCATTTGCCATCAGAAATTTTATGTACATTACCAAAGTGATGGCATTTTTGCAGTAAACACAAAATTGCACCCAAGTGACTACCCTTGTGACTATTTGTGCAGAATTTTCCTCTTACGCGTGCTCCTACGTGGTGCCTCCCCTGTGGTTTCAGCAGATGTGGAGGCCCCTTGCTCACTTTGCTGCTGCTCCTGTCTCGACACCTTTGGTGGGCGTCCTCTGGGGTGGCGAGCCTGTGAGGGCTCATCAACAGTCTGCTGCTCCTGCGGCTGTGCAGGGGTTGAGACGCCTATCTCAATTTGGTGTGGACTCCGGTGGGGCTCTGACCGAGGGCTCTGCAGTGGCATGGAAGTGTGAGTGCTTAGAGAGGAGCCCCACTCCCTTGAGGTCTGCCCCCAACCTGCCTCTCATGGGTCAGGTCCCCCTCAGCGCCTGCAAGTGGCTGGAGAGCACCTTGCTGCACATCAGGGGGGCCATGGGAACCCGTACCTGCACTGGCAGTCCTACTCAGAAGGACTTCCATGAAGGTTTGGTTTCTCTGTTCAATAGATGCCCATCGCTCCTCAAGAGATGTCATTTTATTCTGAACAATGACCATGTTTTCCATACCCTGGCGACTAAGCTCCTCCATGGCCGTAGCCATCCTCTCCTCTACGGTAGCCATCCTTTCCACGGAGGTTGCCATCCTTTCCATGGTGATGCGTTCATGCGCCAATGACTCCACAAAGGCTCTGGTCATGGTCGCTATGGACTCCTCCATTCGCTCCACACTCGCAGCGACCCTAGAGACAAAACCTGCCAGAGACTCCTGCATCTGTTCCTGGAGTTCCATCACCGCTGATCTCATGGATGGACCCAGAGGTAGAGGGTCGACATGCTGCTGAGCCGAGCTGGCAGAGTCCTGCGCTCTCTGACTAGGACTCTCCACTGCTGTCCCCTGTCTCCACAATCTGCTGATGCTCACTTGTGAGCTGTGATACACCAGGTGACAACACTACTCTATGTCCCGAAGGTCCCACCGAGGTGTGAGTGTCTGCGCTGGTGCTGGGTGTGCAGATTTCTGGTGACGCTGCGCCCTCAGAGGTTGCAGCTTCCTCTGAGAAGTCTGGCTGGTCAGCCTCTTCTTCCTGGCTAGGGGGGACGGATGCTTACGATGGTCCTGTGGGGGAGTAAAGGAAAGAGTCAGAGATGTGATGCCAAGGCCACATGCACATTGCTTTTTGCAGATGCTCATAAGTCCATCTGTTAGAGCTTCACAATCATTATCAGCAACTCATGCAATGTCAAAGAGAGAGATGGGAAACTTTTCTGTCACCAGCTTGCTGTGTTGCACCCGACTGTCTGTCCCCCACATGCGCATCATCCTCCAGTCCCACTATTTCGAGTGCCGCCTCCTCCCAGGGGGTCAGATAGACTATAGAGGCTGTCCCTCTTCCTGTTCTCGCTCGCTCTCTTTTGTTGTGAGTTCTCTTTTCCTGCAATGAGGGTGACAAGTGGAGGTTGAGTGAGAATGAAGGAGTGAGTGTTGAGATTGCATAGCATAGATACTTAGAAGGAGACAAAGATGGAGTGAGGTTGCAAGATCAAGGGCCCTCCCTGTGTGTTGTCAGTTGTGTTCAAAGCATCAGAGTGTTAGGGAGTGTGAGGGCTGCATGGCCGAATAGTTATGTGAATGTGAGCATAGAGAGAGAGGGAATGGGTAAGGGTGCATGGATGTCAGTGTCAAGTGGGATGTGGAGGAAGAGATTGCTAAAGCTGAGTGCTGGTGAGGAAAGGCAATGGGGATCAAATTGAGAGTGATGGGAGATTCATACTCACTTTTCCAGTGCGCTGAAGGTCAAGATTGCTGTACCATGGAGCGATGGGATGTGGCTCTAGGCAATTCCCCAAATTGTGAGCTCCTGATTGCAATGCTACTGCAATCCATTGCTAAGTTGAGGTCAGGAACTTCCCCACAGGAAGGAATAACAAAAGCCCTAAAGAAGTAATATCTCCGTTAAAGTTCACCCTTTCATTTGCTGTATAGATAGCCCCACCTCCTAATAGTATTTATTTGCCTTCTCTCATTTGAAAGAAAGAGAAATACAATACAAATGCAATAGCACTGAATTTGAAATCTGTCAATGTACCACACCTTCGCAGGCCATGACTGGAAGCCCAAAGATATACAGAGTAACAAGTCCACTGAGGGCCACAGGTGAAAGTGAGGAGGGCCACAGGTGGTTCCTGAGTTGTATTATAAGTACAACTATGACATGATATTAATTATTATGAGATTTTATGTCACACTTGAGTTCCTAAATGTCAAAAAATAAATAATTAGTCCAGCATGGATACATGAGTTTCATACATTATCATAACAGTGCTGATTAATGAAGGGGCAATCTTATTTGAATAATTATAATTATGGAGACATAAATGTGAATGATTATTATTACCAGATTGTGCCTATAATTGTGATGCATTTTGATTTTAAAATAATGAAGTGATCATTTAAAAAAAATATGATCTCTCATTACAAATAATGTGTCAACTGCTGTGTACTGAAAAAATATGTTCAAATGGAATTATTACTCAGAGGACAGGTTATGTAGGTATTATAATATAATCTCTTGCTGATATCTTTTTAATGCAGATTGGGAGTTGTAAAAATGTCACTGTTATGTCTTTGCGGACAAACAAACTGGAGCGGTTGCCTGAAGAGATCGGACAGATGCAGAAATTGAAAGTGTTAAATTTAAGTGATAACAGGTAATACAAATTCTTGACTTTGTAGAATTTCATTTAAAATACATGTGTGTATTAGTGGTCCAATATGTTGCATGCAGTGCTGCAAAGTCTTCATATGAGGGTACACTTGCACAGCAACTTCTACAGCCCAGGCCTTTGGGACATCAAAGCAGAGCTCACCCTCATGCTACTCTCGTACATCTCATATCACTATCTTAATACAGTCATTGGCAGAAACTATGGAATAGGTTGTATGAAGCCAGTTTCTTCACCCAGGGTAAGAGATGTGATCCTGGGGTACTAGCTGATGAAATATACATTTACAATTAAAGCTAATAATGGTGGCACAGTATGCTCCAATCTGCAGGATGCAAGTTCATGTCCGTAGTTTCTTAAACCATGACTTTTTAAATCTCAATTGTGTTGTTGACAAATGCCAAGTTAATCAAAGGGTAGGGCATGAAACATCAGTCACCTAGTAGCTAGTATTGGGACAGCATTCCAGAGGCCTGACAATTACTGCCCTCTCAGCTGAGGATGATGAGCAGATGATGTGGAGAAATGTGAGAGTGATAAAGGAGAGAAGAAGTTAACCAATTAGGTGGTGCCATACATTACAGCACCAATATAAAAGACTAGGATGCAGGCTAAATCACATTCTACAATGGTAGCAAAGTGCTGAATAGACACCAGATGCCTCAACACACTGAAGGAGGTAAAAGTAAAGGGAGAGTTGTGCCTATGCTGCTCTCGTAGGCATCCTTGCGCAAGTCAAGAGCAGTATAAAGAGCAGAGGCCTGGGAGCATTGCCCTAGTAAGTTGAAAGTTAAAAAAATAGATATTTATTATCCTGAATTTTGTTCAGTGGCGTGAGTGTGGTGTAGCAGAGCGGGACAAGGCTACACCTACACCAACACCTGCACTGATCCCAACATATTTTCAGGGACCAGGTTTATTTGAATTTGTGGATGAGCTCCAGGCATTGGAAATACTCCTCATTGGGAGCCTGCCCATTTCAGGGCAGAAAATAATGTGTTGCTGCAGGAATTAAATGCATGCAGTGGCTCAAAGGACCAGCAGGCCTTTTACTGCAAACCAGGGATTTGGTTGTTTATAAAATGTCAGATAGGTCTGCTGCAGGTCCCCCGGTTCACAGATGCTAATGTGGAAATGATCCTGCAGGAGATTCGGGACAGGAGATGGCACATTTTGACAATGACAAGCAGAGGGCCCCAAGGAGATCAGTAGCAAAGAAGTTGAAGGATACAGCTAGGGCACTCAGTGCTAATTCTGGTATTCAGCGTACAGCCACTCAATGCTGCAAAAAGTTTAATAGCTTTACCATGTCAGGCGAGATAAGAGGCGCCAGCCACATCTTCCAAGAATGTACTGTGCTAAACATATCTGCCACTTACTACCACCTGCTCCTCATTGTGTTAAAATGTTTAAAAGGGGTTTCCACCAAAGTTATAGCAGCAAAGCATAAGAAGCCCCCAAAGAAATTCCAGCGTAACAGTCATCTAAGAAATAAGATTTCAGTGAATCCTTGTAAAATACCTGCTGGGCCATTTAAATCCACTCCTGCACCTAGCAACACTGCATGTCTATTTTATATGGGTGTGATTGCGCTGAGTGGGGTAATGACAGAAAATAGAATGTATGATGTCATCATGTCATTACTGCCTCATTTAATTACACCGATCCATTTTAAGTCAGACGCTTCCGCAGTCTGCCAAAAATTCGGGCAGAAAATCGGGTGGGAGCTGAAGTGGGTAGGAATCCACGTATCTGCCCAGCATAATACCACCCAAAAATCAGGTGGTATTCATTGGAAAATCTTGGTTATCGAATGTCTCTTAGTTACTGTTTGTTGCTCCATTTTATGCTGTAGAAGTGCTGATTAGGGGCAGTCTGAAAGCAGACATTTTGTGCGTAACTTTCCATCATATGACACGGTAGAGTTTCAATGCATTATGAATAGGGAATTCTATCCACAACCGACTGTCCCAATTCATGATGCACAATAAGGGGAGTTCCTCATATAAAACCTCAACAATATTCTGTGAATTAATGATTAGATATCAAAAATGTGTGGTCATTGATACTTCAGTGAATGTGATGTACAAGAAATCCTCAAGAGTATGGCACAGTGACAGCTGGTGTATAGTATGGTTTGGAACTGCCTTATAATATTAGGGCTGTAAACTCACCAAACACCAAAGATAGTCCTTTGAACTGTGTTGGTTTTAATTATTTCAGGTTGGGAAAAAAACTGCATCTTTAATTAGCATATTTTGTAGTTTCTTTTAAAGCTGGTTATAGGGTTAATTTTTATGGAAAGTAAATACAAGCTGCAATGTAACTCAAAAACAAGCACAAATTAAACTCTAAACTCTCATGCCAGTCAAAACATAAAAATGGAAGATATCCTGTGAGTTACCCTTGGTGTTAATTGGTGGGTTGAGAATATGTTCCTGCATTTTTAAGATTTGGGGACATTAACACGTTAAGGCTAATTAATGACTGCCACATTCACTGGGAGATTTATGCAAATGAAAAAATTGGAGTCCTATAGAAAAGAAATGGGTGAATGCAATGTATTTCTAGAAGCCTCAGAAACCTTTGTGTGTTATTTCTTTTTTATTGATAAAACTTGATTCATGTTCAATACCATTAATGGGAATTTGCAAAGTGATAGATTCCTTGGTTACAGAGCACATATATCATCCAGTTACATGGAAATTCTATGACCTCTGCAACCTGGATTGTGTGTACTGCTGGTCAGAAACATGTTGTATTCATTAGTTTGAGTTACCTAGTCACAAGATGATTTTTGAAAAATCAAACCCTACTAAGCCATACAGACCATCAATCTTCATGCTGAGTTAGCTGACCTCAAAATTAGCCTCTGCACTCATAAATTAGGTAAGATAAATCAGCCAAAGTTCCTGCTCCTGATCACTAAACAGCAACCCTTGCTGAGAGTGCACATGTGGAAACCAGGTGAAGAGGAGATTAGATTGCTGCAATATTCCTCTTGATGATTAGCCCACTGATACCCATGAAAAATGGCCACTGTAGCTTGCCCTGTACCCATAAAACCATACCCAGGGATGAATCAAGTCTTCAGGTGAGGAGAGGAAGGGAGAAGATTTGGTATAGAATATTAATGAGAAAGGACACACATTGATTTCACCACAGTGAGGACACTCAGAAACAACATTCTTACTGTTTTTTTTCCATTTTTCTCCCTGATTTTTGCTGGTGTATGACTCCAAGGATGTGGGCTGACCTTTTGAGCCTATACATTGAGTATCAGCAGACTCTTCAACCATAATAGGCATAGTAACATTGGTGTTACAGAAATATGCTCTTGACATTAGTTGGAAAACTAGCCCGAGAGTGCACTGCATTACCATTGGGGGCAATATATAGGTTAAAGAAAATGAGAAAGTTAGGTGGAGGTTAAAAATTAATTTATTTCACAAATCATACATGGGCAGCATCATAAATTTTAATATTAAAACATAGTGTAATAATCTAAATCTTTAACGTAAACTCCACTTTTCTTTTGTGTTGTTTCCTTGGGGAGACGGGACATATGATCCTCTTTTGTATAGCACTATCTTATAGTTGCCAGCCTCCTCTCTTTTCATCTGGAAGGCAATGCAGATAGGCTGAATTCTCCTCCATATCCTCTACTGTTTTTAATCACGACACAGGCAACAAGACCTGGATTTCTCTTTGAGGCAGATGGCCTATCAGTTGCATCACTGGAGGGGAGCCTCTTAAGTGGATGAGGTGAGAAGCGCACAAAACACCTGAAAGATTAGGTTAGTCACCATCGCAGCTTAAACCCATAATCAGAGCAGGTTACCCAGCAGCAATAATACCAGAGTGTTAAACTCTCGACTAGGAGACCTGCATTCAAATCTTGGTCTCTACTGAGACAAATACACAGATTTTCAACTGTCTGAGTTAGATTGTCTGTGCAAGAAAGGAAAATGCTTAATGAGGTCCTACACTGCATTAGTCACACATGCCTTTTGGCAAGTTGAACAAAGTGTATTGGAGATGTCCATAGGGTAAGCCATTTCCCTGACTGCAGAGAATAGCTTGGATATAGGCACCTAACCACAACTATTGGAGAAACTAGGGTATGATTAGGTATGGGAAGCCTAACCATAATGGAGTGACATGTGAATGTCTAAACCATTACCTCAACTTGATTTGAATGTATTTTTCTTTTAGAATATCAGTAGAAAACTACATTTCTTTGAGGGCATGAAAAATTCTTGGCTTTTTTGGCATGAAAGTACTATTTATCTTGTACTTTGCAAAACAATTCCAAAATATCTATATATTTTGGTGTTTGCATTTGAAATATGAATTTCTTTTAAAAAAGCCAAAATCTACATGGGCAGAACAAAGGGAATGTTTTTGTTTGGCATAATGGCATTGAGTGATTTGACTACAATGATTTGTAAGGCATCAGAAGCTTGAAGCAAGTAAAAATAAAAGATAAAACAATGTATTTTGACTGCAATAAACTCTGATCTATAAAATGTTTGCTTTTTTATGTTTTTAGGTTGAAGAATTTGCCATTCAGTTTTACTAAGCTTAAAGAGCTGGCAGCACTATGGCTATCTGATAACCAGGTAATGAATCAAGAACAATGTGAAAGAATGAAGAAAAGAGATGGTTTCTTAAAATAAATTACCTGTGCTTTAGCAACCGAATGTAGGAAAAATCCCTACTCAATCTCCTCTGCTTACCTGAGGCTGCAGCAGGAGAGGAGAAAGCAGGAAGAATGCGTAGTTTCCCATTTCTGGAATAGGCCAAGTTCAACTGCAGTCAAAAGCCTAAGTTTGTTATTATCCAGTGCTGGTAAAAGTAGCAACTCATGTTCAGTAGCTTATTTTTTAATTGAATAACCTAGTTGGGCAAGATACCACCAAGGCTGAAAAAATACAAAATGTATTATCATTGAGAACACGTCGAGGAGGAGCAAGACCTGTTCTGTCAACGGACATAGGCTAGAGTAGGTGGGAGGAAAATAAAGGGCAAGGGAGGGGAGTGAATGGAGGGGGAATGGCAAAGGGAATGCAAGGGGGGAGAAAATATGAGGGGAGAAGGAGATAATTCAAGGGTGAGGGGATACAAGCAAAGGGGAGAAAAGAGGAGAGAGAATGCAAGAGAGGGGAGAGGGAGAGAATGCAAGAGAGAGAAGAGGGAAAGAATGCAAGGGGGTTGGGGAGGGGGACACAATGCAAGGGGAGGGGAAGCGGCAGACTGTATGGCAAAGGGGAGGGGGGCAGAATGCACAGCAAGGGGGAAATGGTTGGGGAAGGGAGATGGGAAACAAAGGAGGGAATGGATGGCAGTGAAAGAGGGGCAGAGTGGATATCAGTGAAGGAGGGAGAAGTGGATGGCAGTGAGGAGGATAGGAAAGGTGGAAGTGAATAGGAGGGGGAAGGGGAAATTGATGGCAATGAAGGGGGATCTAAAAGGATGGCAGTTGAGGGAAATGGATGGTAGGGAAGGGAGAAAAGGATAGTAATGAAAGGAAGAGGGAAAGGGGCAGAAACTGGGAGCAGTACTGGAGGGGCAAGAGAGGAAAAGCTGGAATGTATGTTTTGTCGTGGGGAGAAAGGACAGTGCCAGCATTAACTGAGAAGGAGTGGGGAGGGAGAGTGCCATGATAAACTGAGAGCAGGGGGGAGGCAAAGAGTGCTAGGATATACTCTGGGGGAGCGAAGAGTGGCAGCTTGAATGGGGAGAGTGGAAGGAGAGTACCAAATTAACAAGGGTGGACGAGAGAAGAATGCTAGGTTGAATTGATGAGGCAGAGGCAAAAGAGTGTCAGTATGAACTATGAGGGATGGACAAAAGAGTATCTCTGAAAGGGCAGGAGTTTGTTGGAGTGCCGTTTCCCTGTGATCTGGGTCTAGACAAGGTAGAATGCCATTGTGATCTGGGGCAGAGGGGGTTGGTTGTGAGAGAGTGACTGTTTAGGTAGCTTTTGGATGAGTGATTCTATTGAAAATTCTTTTTTTTAAATTAAAAATCAATTAACTGTGAAGTATCAAAGTGTCTAAGATTAAACAGAATGTATCATTTTTAATGTAAAAATTCAATTTTTTTTCTAGGGACCCTTTGGAAATGCACCATCAATTTTGTGTTTTCAAAATCTGGATTTTTCCAGAGGGCTGATTTTAACTTTTGGCAGTGGCAGAAAATGGGCAGTCGTAGATTGGCCACCTGTTCTAAACACCACCCAATTTGCTTTTCTATGAAAATGAAAATCGGACAGGGTATATAACGGGTGGCTGATCCACTGCTGCCCGATTTCCACCACTTCTAAAAGTTAAAATCAGCCTAATTTTTTTTAATGAATCATACAAAAAAGGACAGGTAAAGACTAGCTGGCCCATTGAGCCTGTCCTATAGTGGCATGGTGTAATTTCGACACTCCATCACAATTCCCCCCCGACACCTGCCCCGCTCATCGCAAACCAATTTTTGTGAGGGGTCCTCAGACAGGCATTTGGACCTTTTGCTAATTTTACTAGTTTGGCATGTATGCTCATGACCTAACTGGTCATCAGTAATTTCCCCCTCTCCCACTCTTTTCAGAACATGCTGGAATCATCATGGAGTTACAGGCATCGCATGTTACAGATCTGACACTGGCAGCATTTTAGCATTATTTTTATATTCATTCACGGGATGTAGGCGTCACTAGCAAGGCCAGCATTTATTACCCATCCCTTGAGAAGGTGGTGGTGAGCCGCCTTCTTGAATCGCTGTAATCCGTGTGATGAAGGTACTCCCACAGTGCTAATAGGTAGGGAATTCCAGGATTTTGACCCAGCGACAAACCGTGACATATTTCCAAATCAGGATGGTGTGTGACTTGGAGGGGAACTTGGAGATGGTGGTGTTCCCATGCGCCTGCTGCCTTTGTCCTTCTAGGTAGTAGAGGTTACATGTTTGGGAGGTACTGTCGAAGAAACATTGGCGAGTTCCTGCAGTGCATCTTGTAGATGGTACACACTGCAGCCATGGTGCGCCGGTGGTGGGAGGAGTGAATGTTTAAGAACATAAGAACATAAGAAATAGGAGCAGGAGTAGGCCATTCAGCCCTTCGAGTCTGCTCCGCCATTCAATGAGATCATGGCTGATTCACCGGCCCTATCGCCATATCCTTTGATGCCCTTAGTAGTCAGAAATCTAGCGACTTCTGTTTTGAATATACCCAATGACTGAGCTTCCACAGCCCTCTGGGGTAGAGAATTGCAAAGATTTTGGTGGTGGATGGGGTGCCAATCAAGTGGGCTGCTTTGTCCTGGATGGCGTTGAGCTTTCTGAGTGTTGTTGGAGCTGCACTCATCCAGACAAGTGGAGAGTATTCCGTCACACTCCAGACTTGTGTCTTGTAGATGGTGGAAAGCCTTTGGGGAGTCAAGAGGTGAGTCACTTACTGCAGAATACCCAGCCTCTAAGACCAGGAAAGGGAAATGAACAATGGGAATCTAAACTAAATGGCTCTGGGCTACAACACACAATATAGAAGAGGGTTATGGGCATATTGGTGGATAGCTTACAATAATATGTGCAATAAAACAGAAATAACTGGAAATACTCAGTAGGTCAGGCAGTATCTGTGGAGAGAGCAACAGAGTTAACGCTTCAGATCAATGACCTTTCGTCAGAACTGGAAAGAGTTAGAAATGTAACAGTTTTTAAGCAAATACAGAGGCAAGCAAAGGGTGGGGAGGAGGAGAGGAAAGAACAAAAGGGAAAGTCTGTGATAGGGCAGAAGACAGGAGTGATTAAATGACAAAAGGGTTGATGGTGCAAGGCAAAAGGGGTGATAATGGGACAAGTAAAAAAAAAAAAAACAAAGATGGGTCTAGAGGAGCTGTAAATGGCAACAGCAGAACCATTACCAACAGCGGCTGTCTGGAAAAAATGGAATCAGTGGTTATGATCATAAATTGTTCAACTCAGTGTTGAGTCCAGAAGGTTGTAAAGTGCCTAGTTGTAAGACGAGGTGCTGTTTCTTGAGCTTCTGTTGAGCTTCATTGGCACAGTGTAGGAGGCCAACGACAAATAGAGCAGAGTGGGAGTGGGAAGGAGAATTAAAATGGCAAGCAATCAGGGTCATGCTTGCGGACTGAATGGAAGTCTTCAGCAAAGTGATCACCCAATCTGCATTTGGTCTCCCCAATGTAGAGGAGACTGCATTGTGAACAGCGAAAACAATATACTAAATTGAAAGATGTACAAGTAAATCACTGTCCACGGCCTCCTACTCTTTACTCCCCTCGCCCCTTTTCCCTGCCTCTGAGCTTAAAAACTGTTACATCTCTAACTTTTTCCAATTCTGACAAAAGCTCATTGACCTAAAATGTTATCTCTGCCTGACCTACTGTGTATTTCCAGCATTTTCTGTTTTTATTTTGGAATTCTAGCATCCACAGTATTTTGCTTTAATAATATATACAATATTGCAACAAACTCTAGAACCATGGGACATAGACTTAAATTTAGAAGAGGGAAGGTGCACAGTCTAGATTTAACTTCCTTATGCACAGTAAGGTGAACATGTGGAATGGACTGCTTGGTAGACAGTGTAGAAAAAATGAAGGGAGAATTGGATAGATATTTGAAGAAATGGGCAATTGAGAGGTATTTGTGTTTTGGGACTCACCAGATGGACTGCATAGTCTTTTCCGGTTTCATATTGTCCTATGTTCCTTTGGAGAGGTAAGTGAGTCAACGGCTGTAAGTGTAATAGTTCTTGTCATTCTTGTTTTAGGGAACCTACACAGAGGATTCCTTTACATCATTATTAGGAAACCTCGTAGAAGAGCTAAATTAAAAAGTGCAGCTTGAAATGAATAAGAGAGATCACAGGAAAAACGTAGTGGTTAGATAATGCCATGTTTGGGATAACACAGGGAAATGAATATGAACAAGTCATACTGAAGTTAGTGCAGTGAATATTTATTTTGTAGGTGCAGTAAGACAACAGTTATGTTCTGCATTTTTTCTTCCACAGTCTTCAGTAATGGGTCATCTATAGTGGAGACTCTAAATGGACATATTTTTCTCTTCTTTTGAAAAACAAGCTAAATGATCAGTTTGCAACATAAATTATGACCCGCTAAAAAAATTAGCTGTGGAGTGTGCAAATTTTATGGTTAGTGGCACAACAAAAATTGAAATAATCCTGATTTACACATTGGGCTGGATTTTCATTGAGGAGGCGGGACTACAACTTTCGGGTCCATCGAGTTCTAGCCAACCCACGCGATTTTGACCTGATTGACCTTGTTGAGCCCGCCCGCCGGGCTCAGCAGGCCAATTAAGGGCCACCCGGCAACAGGTGACGTCACAGATTGATATTTCATCTGTCAAGACCATTGACAGATGAAATATAAGCTGTTTGAAGCTGTCAAACACTGACAATCTGTACTCCAGGTTAATTCCTTCCTCTCAGGATGATTTAGAGATCTCCCCGGAACAGAAAGCTGAATGCTGGAACTTTTGACAGCTCGCGGCCATTCTGCTTTCTGTGCCGGTGAGATGAGGGACTCCCGAGACCTGAAGGAAGGAAGGAAGGCTGTAAAGGTAAGTACATGTAAGTAAAACTTCTTTAAACGCTTTACACACACCAAACACACTTGCCTTTGCACTCATGCACCCATCACTCACCTGAACACCGGACATCTCGACCCCTTCATCCCGACGGCCCGGTGTGGTTTGGAGTCGTCGGGAATCCCACATTTCACCAATGAAAATAGAGATTAGGCTAAATACTGCCTGTTAACTACCTGTTAACAGGCAGTCAATTGGCACTAATCCCCTTCCCGCCTCGGGGAGGCGGGTCCCAGTGCGTGTCGGGTACCTGCCTCCTTTGAAACTGACATGGAGGCAGGTTGGGGGCAGGATGGATTCGTGCCCCCCGATTTCAGGATTTTAACCCCCCCCACACGCCTCCAATCCCGCCTCCACGGCCCAATGAAAATCCTGCCCATTGTATATACTCAGGACCATGTTTGCAACCCAGTCAAGAATGGTTTGCTATTGTTGTATCATGTTATTTAAAGGTAGCCACGCCCTTGCTACAAGAGACCATTTTAGCTGAGAATATTTATTTAATCTTCCTTTCCCAAAATGATTGTCCAATTTCAATTTCTTACTTCCCTTCTAGTCCACACATCAAACTATGCAGCCATTCGCTAATCTATTGCTAAAATTTCTACGGCCTGAATTTTCATTACCTGGGCAGGACAGATGCGGGCGGTTGGCGTGGCGGGTCGGAACCGTGTTCTTTTTATCATCCCGCTCCTCAGACCAACATTCCATTAATGGCGCCCATTAAGGCAGGTCTGCGCATTACCCGGTCCAGTTAAATGGCGCGGGTCTGATGATGTCATCGATGACTCATTTCCAGCAGGAATATTTAAAGCAGCCTTGTCCACATTTCATTTAAAGGTTCGTCCAAGAGAGTGTACAGGGAGGATATCACCAACTGATTATTGCTCAGCCTTGCAGAGATGGTTTCACAAAGACAGAGGGCTGCACCCAGGTTTTCAGATGACTCCCTACATATCCTCGTGGAGGTAGTCAGAGCACGCAGGGAGGTCCTCTTCCCTGCTGATGGGCGCAAGCGACTACCCCAGGAGACAAAAAGAGCCTGACTGCAAATTGCAGAGACGGTCCACAGCAGGGATGTGTTCAGGAAGACTTGGGTGTAATGCTGGAAACATTTCAATGATCTCATGAGATCAGGAAATGTGAGTACAAAGCCACACTCAACTTCATCCTGCTGTGCCTGCCATCACATCCCCATCACTCTGCCTTCCCAAGCCTACTCCAGCACATCATTACTCACACCAACATACCTTGCACGTCTACCCATCCCTCTCTCTCTATCTACATAATCATATCCCCCTCTGACTAACCACCCCTCACACTCACCTCATCCTAATGCAATCATACCAACTAACACCACACAAGGAGGCCATTTGGCATTGGCACTTTGGTATTGGCACCACACTCCCTCATAGTCACCCTCTACAGATGTAACCCACACATTCTTTACACTCATCCCATCACTGTCACTCAAACTTCTCTTTCCCTCCTTGCAGGAGAAACAAGCGCACAATAACGGAGAGGGAGAGAACCAGAGGTGGCCCTTCACCATTTTGCCAGCAGCAGAGGAGGTCACCCTGGAGGTGTCAGGAGTTGTGGAGCAGCTGGCAGTGGGAGACAGAGAGGGGGACCACTCAGCAATCTGGTGTCAGAATTATATCTCATAGAGCCACATGGTATACAGCAGTCACTCATATGGTGACTGATGTCAGCAGCCAGTGAAGGTTCATCATGTGCATAATGGTACCGTTACCCATTCTTAATATAACATTTGTATATCATCTCTTTACTCTCCCACAGGTCCATCAAGAGCCCCCCCACCCCCACCCCCCCGCCGCCCCACTGTCCAGTCGGAGGAGGAAGATGACTCCTCAGAGAAGCCTCCAGCTTCTGAGGATGCACTGTCACCAGACCTATGCGCACCCAGCACCAGCGCAGATACGCACACCTCGGTGGGTCCTACGTGACATTGAGTAGTGTTGTCACCTGGTGTGTCATAACTCACAAAGGGAGCAAGAGCAGATAGTGGGGACAGGGACAGCAGTGGAGAGTCCTCGCCGGAGGGCGTAGGACACTCCCAGCTCTGCTCAGCTGCATTCAGACGCTCAGTATCGGGGGCCATCCAGAAAGAGGGTGATCCTGGAGGTGCAGGAAGAAGTGCAGGAGTCTCCGACAGGTTTTGCGGCTGAGTTGTCCACAGATGTGCAGAGAATGGAGGTGTCCATCTCCAACATGAGCACCACCATGTCGCAGGTGATGAGGATGGTATGCTCTTCCATGGAAAGGATGGCCACCTGCATGGAGCAGCAAATGCACCATTCACATGAGCATATGCTATCTATGGACAACAAATGGCAGAGGCTCATAGACCTCCTCTCTAGAAGGGATGTCAACGTAGACATGGGTCCTCATGGCCCCACTGCTGTGCAGCAACGTGCTCTCCAGCTCCTTGCTAGCAGGGAAGTGCAGGTGGCCCATGAGAGGGATGATGGTGAGAGGAGAAATGGAAGTGGAGGCTCCTCTCAAAGCACTCACACTTCTCCCCCGTTGCAACCCCCTCAGTCAGAGCCCCAGATACCTCCTCGGATCGCGATGGCCAAATCTGCCCCTGCACAGTCACAGGAGGAGCAGATGTTGGCGGGGCCATCACAGGCTCCAAAACCCAGAGGACGTCCACCAAAAGTGTCTATGCAGTCGCAGCTGGGAAGTGAGCAGGCTGCCTCTACCTCTGCTGATGCCACAGGAGTTGCACCTTGTAGAAGCCCGCATAAACGAAAAATGGCACAGAAGTAGATGCACAAGGGTAAGCACATAGGTGTTTAAAGAACTGTTTCTGTTAAAGCTCTGTTACGACACATATAAAACGATTTATTTTCACCACTTTTCGGTCATGCCCATTTTTTGTATGCTACTTTGGAAGTGGCTTAGTGAGTTGGAGGGAATGGTGAGACATAACTTTACCGCCAGCAATGGGGGTCAGTGTGAAAGGAATGTCTTGGTCATTGTAGGGATGTTTATGGTGTTGTGGTGGAGGGGGGTGGGTGCAGACCTGGCACAGCATGTGGCAGCCATCTGGGTGTAATGCAGGAAGTTATGTAAATCTGGCCAGGATGAGGCCATCCCTGGCAGCAATGTGCTCTGGTGCTGCTGGCATCTGGACCTCAGGTTCCTCCTGCTCCTCTTCCTCGTCTTCCAGCTGAGCTCTTCCTCCTCCTCCTCCTCTGAAGAGGCTGTGTGTTGTGCGCCTTGCTCCTCATGCAGCACTAATCCTCGTTGCTGCACTATGTTGTGCAGCGCGCAGCAGACGACAATGATTCTGGAGACCCTGGCTGGTTCGTACTGAAGGGCTCCTCCAGTTCTGTCAAGGCACCTGAAGCGCATTTTCAGCAAGCCTATTGTCTGCTCTATGACACATCTGGTGGACATGTGGCTTTTATTATAGTGCTCCTGGGTCTCAGTACTTGGCCTCTCCAAGGGTGTCATGAGCCACATCTTCAGTGGATAGCCCTTGTCTCCAAGCAGCCAGCAAGTAAGTCTGTTTGGTGGTGCGAAGAGCGGAAGGAGGGTGGACTGGCGCAGGACGAAAGAGTCATGCGAGGGAATCTGGCGCACACATGCATGATGATCTTCCAATGGTTTCAGACCAGCTGGACATTGAGGAAGTGGAAGCCCTTGCGGTTCACAAGCACTCCTGGGTGATGTGGGGGTGCCCTGATGGTCACGTATGTGCAGTCGATGATGCCCTGCACCTGTGGCAAGCCAGCCAGAGTGGCAAAGCCCAGCGCGCGCTCACTAACATTGGCTTCATCAGTGGCAAAATTGAAAAAATTGGCTAACTTGTCAAGCATGGTATTGGTGATCTGTGTGATGTATCTGGGCAGCCGACTGCAAGATAATCGCAAATGTCTGCCGCAGATCTCTGGATGGAGCCTGAGGCGAAGAAGTTGAGGGCGCTGGTGAGTTTGACAGCCATTGGTAAGGCGTGTCTACTGGGTTCTCTGGGCTGCAGGTCTTGCTCCAGCAAGCTGAAAATGTCTGCAATAACCTGGCGCAATAGCCTGAACCTCCTTTGGCACTGCTGCTCAGTCATGTTGAGCAATATCATCCTCTGCCTGTATACTCTGTGTTGAGGGTATTGCCTCTGGCGCGGTGCAGCCCTGCGCTGATGCGCTCTGTCCTGTGGAACATCCAATTCCCTCATCCAGATCATTAATATACATTGTGAACAGCTGGGGTCCTAGGACCGATCCTTTCGGTACCCCACTAGTCACTGACTGCCACTCGGAAAACGACCCGTTTATCCCAACTCTTTGCTTTCTATCCGCCAACCAGTTCTCTATCCAAGTCAATACCTTGCCCCCAATCTCATGTGCCTTAATTTTGCACGCTAATCTCTTATACGGGACCTTATCGAAAGCCTTCTGAAAGTCCAAATACACCACATCCACCGGTTCTCCCTTATCTATTTTACCAGTTACATCCTCAAAAAATTCCAGTAGATTAGTCAAGCACGATTTACCTTTTGTAAATCCATGTTGACTTTGTCCGATCCTGTCACTGCTTTCCAAGTGCTCTGCTATTACATCTTTTATAATGGACTCTAGCATTTTCCCCGATGTCAGGCTTACCGGTCTATAATTTCCTGCTTTTTCTCTACCACCTTTTTGAATAGTGGAGTAACATTAGCTACCCTCCAATCCATGGGTACTGTTCCAGAGTCTATTGAGTTCTGGAAGATGACCAGCAATGCATCTACTATTTCTAGGGCCACTTCCTTAAGTTCCCTAGGATGTGGATTATCAGGCCCTGGGGATTTATCAGCCTTCAGTCCCATCAATTTTCCTAACACCATTTCCCTACAAATACTGATTTCTTTCAGTTCCACCCTTTCATCAGACCCTATGTTCCCCGGCATCTCTGGGAGGTTATTTGTGTCCTCCTTTGTGAAGACAGAACCAAAATATGTATTCAGTTGGTCGGCCATTTCTTTGTTCCCCATTATAAATTCCCCTGATTCTGACTGCAAGGGACCTACGCTTGACTTCACCAATCTTTTTCTCTTCACATATCTATAGAAGCTTTTACAGTCAGTTTTTATGTTCCCTGCAAGCTTACACTCATATTCTATTTTCCCCTTCTTAATTAATCCCTTTGTCCTCCTTTGTTGAATCCTAAACTGCTCCCAATCCTCAGGATTATTGCTTTTTCTGGCCAATTTATATGTCCTCTCCTTGGATCTTATGCTATCCCTAATTTCCCTTGTTAGCCACGGTTGAGTCACCTTTTTTGTTTTATTTTTATGCCAAACTGGGATGAACAAATTCTGTAGTTCATCCATGGGGTCTTTGAATGTTTGCCATTGCCTATCCACCGTCAACCCTTTGAGTGACATTCCCCAATCAATCCTACCCAACTCGCTCCTCAGACCATCGTAGTTTCCTTTATTTAAATTTAGGACCCTAGTCTCTGAGTCAACTACTTCATTCTTCATCTTCATGAAGAATTCGATCATATTATGATCGCTCCGACCCAAGGGGCCTCGTACAACAAGATTGCTAATTAATCCTTTCTCATTACATAATACCCAGTCTAAGATGGCCTGATCTCTGGTTGGTTCCTCGACATATTGGTCCAGGAAACCATCCCATAAACACTCCAGGAATTCCTCCTCCACAGTATTGTTACTAATTTGGTTAGCCCAATCTATATGTAGATTAACGTCACTCATGATGACTGCTGTGCCCTTATTGCACGCTTCTTTAATTTCCCTTTTAATGCCATCCCCAACCTCCGCCTTACTGTTTGGAAGTCTATATACCACTCCCACTAACGTTTTCTGCCCCTTAGTATTTCTCAATTCTACCCATACAGATTCCACATCATCAGAGCTAATATCCTTCATTACAATTGTGTTAATCCCTTCTTTAACTAGTAATGCTACCCCACCTCCCTTTCCTTTTTGCCTATCTTTCCTGAATATCGAATACCCCTGGATGTTGAGTTCCCAGCCTTGGCCATCCTTGAGCCACGTTTCCGTAATCCCAACCAAATCATATTCATTTACCTCTATTTGCACAGCCAATTCATCCACCTTATTACGAATGCTCCTCGCATTAAGACACAAAGCCTTCAGGCTTGTTTTTTTAACGTTCTTAGACCTATTAGAATTATTATTTACTGTGGCCACATTTGATTTAAACCATTGATTTCTCTGACTGCCACTTTTGTTTTTCTCCTTCCTATCTTTTGCTTTTATCCTTGTTTCCCTTTCCTCTGTCTCCCTGCTCAGGTTCCCAACCCCCTGCCATTTTAGTTTAAACCCTCCCCCAGAGCACTAGCAAACACTCCCCCTAGGACATCGCTTCCAGCCCTGCCCAGGTGCAAACCGTCCAGTTTGAACTGGTCCCACCTCCCCCAGAACTGGTTCCAATGTCCCAGGAACTTGAATCCCTCCCTGTTGCACCATTCCTCTAGCCATGTATTCATCTGAAATATCCTTCTATTTCTACTCTGACTAGCACGTGGCACTGGTAGCAATCCTGAGATTACTACCTTTGAGGTCCTATTTTTTAATTTGCCTCCTAATTCCCTATATTCTGCTTTTAGGACCTCATCCCGCTTTTTACCTATATCGTTGGTGCCTATATGCACCACGACAACTGGCTGTTCACCCTCCCCTTCCAAGATGTTCTGCAGCCGTTCTGAGACACCCTTGACCCTTGCACCAGGGAGGCAACACACCATCCTGGAGTCTCGTTTGCGACCGCAGAAACGCCTATCTATTCCCCTTACAATAGAATCCCCTATTACTATGGCTCTACCCCTCTTTTTCCTCCCGTGCTGTGCAGCAGAGCCACCCTTGGTGCCAGGAAGTTGGCTGCTGCTGCCTTCCTATGATAAGCCATCCCCCCTAACAGCACTCAAAGTGGTGTATCTGTTTGAGAGGGGAATGACCACAGGGGACCCCTGCACTACCTGCCTGCGCCTAGTACTCTGCCTGTTGGTCACCCATTCCCTTTCTTCCTGTCCAACCTCTACCTGCGGTGTGTCCAACTCTGTAAATGTGCTATTCACGACTTCCCGAGCATCGTGAATGCTCCAGTATGCATCCAATCGCAGCTCCAGCACCGCAATGCGGTCTGTCAGTAGCTGCAGCTGGATGCACTTCCTGCACATGTAGTTGTCAGGGACACAGGAAGTGTCCCTGAGTTCTCACATATCGCAGGAGGAGCATACCACGTGGCCAGGCTGTCCTGCCATGACTTACCCTTTAATTAATTGAAATTAAATTAAATCAATCAATCCTACTAATTACAGTACAGTTAAATGGTTTACCAACAGTCCCCGCTACACCAGAGAGACCTTAGCAACTATAAACCAGAGTTAAAGTTTAAAAAAGTGAGAAATACTCACCAACCAATCACTTACCTGCTTCCTGGTGACGTTACACTTTGATTACTTTTTACCTGTCTCCCCCGCTGCTGAATTGGTGTGCCTCGTTCGCTGCTCCTTTTATCCTCCACCTCGCCTCGTTCCACACACAGGTCCGCTCTGGTCGGGCCACGCCTCGCTGCTCCTTTTATCCTCCGCCTCGCCTCATTCCACACACAGGTCTGCTCTGGTCGAGCCTCGTTCGCTGCTCCTTTTATCCTCCGCCTCGCCTCGTTCCACACACAGGTCTGCTCTGGTCGGGCCTCGCCTCGCTGCTCCTTGTATCCTCCGCCTCGCCTCGTTCCACACACAGGTCCGCTCTGGTCGGGCCTCGCCTCGCTGCTCCTTTTATCCTCCGCCTCGCCTCGTTCCACACACAGGTCCGCTGTCGAAGAAGCCTTGGCGAGTTGCTGCAGTGCATCTTGTAGATGGTACACACTGCAGCCATGGTTCACTGGTGGTGGAGGGAGTGGATGGGGTACCAATCAAATGGGCTGCTTTGTCCTGGATGGTGCCGAGCTTCTTGAGTCTTGTTGGAGCTGCACTCATCCAGGCAAGTGGAGAATATTCCATTACACACCTGACTTGTGCCTTGTCGATGGTGGAAAGCCTTTTGGGGAGTCAGGAGGTGACACACTCGCCACAGAATACCCAGCCTCTGACCTGCTCTTGTAGCCACAGTATTTATGTGGCTGGTCCAGTTAAGTTTATGGTCAATGGTGACTCCCAGGATGTTGATGTTTGGGGATTCGGCGATGGTAATGCTATTGATGTCAAGGGGCAGTGGCTAGACACTCTCTCGCTGGAGATAGTTGTAAGGGGGGAACTATCTTTTACAGCTCATGTATACTGCAGTACCGGCAGTGACCACACCTGTATATAGCACTGAGTAGTAATCTGTACAGATCAGTTCCAGTGTGAGCCACGTTTAGTAAACACCTGTTGTACCGTTCTCCTGCAATCTGTGTCTTATTATACACGGACACAACAATTGTCATTGCCTAGCACTTGTGTGGTGCGAATGTTACTTGCCACTTATCAGCCCAAGCCTGAATATCATCCAGGTCTTGTTGCATTCGAGTATGGACTGCTTCATTATCTGAGGAGCTGCAAATAGAACTGAACACTGAGCAATCATCATGCGCTCTGTCCTGTGGAACATCAGGTCGTTGAGGAGAAAGTCGTTGGTGGTGGTGTTGCTGCTGCTGATGTGCCTGGTGCTGGGGCTCATCCTGGTCTGATTCGGAGGACAAGGGTGAGACAGTATAAACGGCACCTATGCTGATGTAATAGATGGCAGGTCAAGTAGAGATCAGAGAAGCAATCTGTCAATGGTGTGGTCATAGCAATGAAGTGAGAATGGCTTCCGAAGTTGCAGAAAAGACTTGCAAACTGTAGACACCTAAATCTGTTCTCAAAATACACTCAGCAAGAGTCAAAACAGCCCGTTTGATTGGTAACCTATCCACTCCCTCCACCACCAGTGTACTGTGGCTGCAGTGTGTACCATCTACAAGATGCACTGCAGCAACTCGCCAAGGCTTCTTCGACAGCACCTCACAAACCCACTACTTTACCACCTAGAAGGACAAGGGCAACAGGCACATGGGAACATCACCTCTAAGTTCCACTTCTAGTCACACACCATCCTGACTTGGGAATATATCGCTGTTCCTTCATAGTTGCTGGGTCAAAATCCTGGAACTCCCTCCTAACAGCACTATGGGAGTACCTTCACGCAGACTGCAGCAGTTCAAGAAGGCGGCTCACCACCACCTTCTCAAGGGCAATTAGGGGGATGGGCAATAAATGCTGGCCTTGCCAGTGACGCCTACATCCCAGGAATGAATAAAATTTGCTCTCACATGACACCTGCTTCTGACCTTATGATGGAGGGAAGGTCATTGATAAAGCAGCTGAAGATGGTTGGGCCTAGAACCCTGCCCTAAGGAACTCTTGCAGCGATGTCCTGGGGCTGTGATGATTGACCTCCAACAACCACAACCATCGTCCTTTGTGCTAGGTATGACTCCAGCCAGTGGAGAATCTTTCCCCTGATTCCCATTGACTTCAATTTTACTAGGGCTCCTTGATGCCACACTCGATCAAACGCTGCCTTGATGTCAAGGGCAGTCACTCTCACCTCACCTCTAGAATTCAGCTCTTTTGTCCA
Source organism: Somniosus microcephalus (assembly GCF_052327205.1). Classification (NCBI taxonomy): domain Eukaryota; kingdom Metazoa; phylum Chordata; class Chondrichthyes; order Squaliformes; family Somniosidae; genus Somniosus; species Somniosus microcephalus. Next base: position 292,564,711 of record NC_140989.1, read on the forward strand.
TGTTTGGACCAAGGCTGTAATGAGGTCTGGAGCCGAGTGGTCCTGGCGGAATCCAAACTGAGCATCGATGAGCAGGTTATTGGTGAGTAAGTGTCGCTTGATAGCACTGTCGATAACACCTTCCATCACTTTGATGATGATTGAGAGTAGAATGATGGGGCGGTAATTGGACGGATTGGATTTGTCCTGTTTTTTGTGGACATGACATACCTGGGCAGTTTTCCACATTGTCAGGTAGATGCCATTGTTGTAGCTGTACTGGAAAAGCTTGGCTAGAGACACAGCTTGTTCTGGAGCACAAGTCTTCAGCAAAACAGCTGGGATATTGTCGGGGCCCATAGTCTTTGCTGTATCCAGTGCACTCAGTTGTTTCTTGATATCATGTGGAGTGAATCGAATTGGCTTAAGACTGGCTTCTGTGATGGTGGGACCTCAGGAGGGGCCAAGATGGATCATCCACTTGGCACTTCTGGCTGAAAATGGTTGCAAACGCTTCAGCATTGTCTTTTGCACTCGCATACTGGCTCCACCATCATTGAGGGTGGGGATGTTCATGGAGCCTCCTCCTCCCGTCAGTTGTTTAATGGTCTACCACCATTCACGACTGGATGTGGCAGGACTGCAGAGCTTTGATCTGATCCATTGCTTGTGGGATCGCTTAGCCCTGTCTTTAGCATGCTGCATTCCATGCTCTGCACTAATGACCTCGATCAATGACCACTGAGCTTCCACCTCAGCTTGACAGACGTGGTTCCCGAACTGCGTGATTCCCGTGTCATCCAGTGAAATTCAAAAGGTCTGGTTAAAAACACTGTTAAGGGTCTGACAACAAGGGCTAAATTAGGTCGCCTGCCTCTGCCATTCGGGTCTGTGCTGCACTGGCAAACGCGCCAGAGTTAAAGTCGCGAGGAGGCGGGATGATGGCAGGTTCCCAACACACACCCATTTTTTGCAACTTTTACTCCAGGCCCACCTCAAAGCCCGCACGCACGGCAGCGGGAAAATTACAGCCTAAGACCATAAGAAATAGGAGCAGGAGTAGGCCATACGGCCCCTCGGGCCTGCTCCGCCATTCAATGGGATCATGGCTGATCTGAATCTAGACTCACGTCCACTTCCCTGCCCTCTCCCCGTAACCCCTAATTCCCTTATCTGCTAGGAAAATGTCTATCTCCATTTAATATTTATTTAATGTTGCAGCTTCCACAGCTCTCTGGGGTAGCAAATTCCATAGATTTACTACCCTCTGAGTGAAGAAGTTTCTCCTCATCTCAGTTTTGAAAGGGCAGCCCCTTATTTTAAGATTATGCCCCCTAGTTCTAATCTCACCCATCAGTGGAAACATCCTCACCGCATCCACCCGATCAAGCACAATCTTATATGTTTCGATAAGATCGCCTCTCATTCTTCTGAACTCCAATGAGTAGAGTCCCAACCTGCTCAACCTTTCCTCATACGTCAACCCCCTCATCTCTGGAATCAACCGAGTGAATGAACCTTCTCTGAACCGCCTCGAGAGCAAGTATATCTTTTCTTAAATATGGAAACCAAAACTGCACGCAGTATTCCAGGTGTGGCCTCACCAATACCCTGTATAACTGCAGCAAGACTTCCCTGTTTTTATACTCCATCCCCCTTGCAATAAAAGCCAAGATTCCATTGGCCTTCCTGATCACCTGCTGCACCTGCATACTAACTTTTTGTGTTTCATTCACCAGGACCCCCAGATCCCTTTGTACTGTAGCACTTTGCAGTTTCTCTCCATTTAGATAATAACTTGCTCTTTGATTTTTTCTGCCAAAGTGCATAACCTCACACTTTCCAACATTATATTGCATCTGCCAAATCTCTGCCCACTCACTTAGCCTGTCTATGTCCTTTTGCAGGTTTTTTATGTCCTCCTCACTCACTGCTTTCCCTCCCATCTTTGTATCGTCGGCAAACTTGGATATGTTGCACTCGGTCCCTTCCTCCAAATCGTTAATATAGATTGTAAAGAGTTGGGGTCCCAGCACTGACCCCTGCGGAACACCACTAGTTACTGATTGCCAGCCCGAGAATGAACCATTTATCCCAACTCTTTGTTTTCTGTTAGATAGCCAATCTTCCACCCATGCCAGTATATTACCCCCAATCCTGTGATTTTTTATCTTGATCAGTAATCTTTTGTGTGGAACCTTGTCAAATGCCTTTTGGAAGTCCAAATACATTACATCCACTGGTTCCCCTTTATCCACCCTGTATGTTACATCCTCAAAGAATTCGAGCAAATTTGTCAAACATGACTTCCCCTTCGTAAAACCATGCTGACTCTGTCCTATTAAATTATGTTTATCCAAATGCTCTGTTACTGTATCCTTAATAATGGACTCCAACATTTTGCCAACCACAGATGTTAGGCTAACTGGTCTATAGTTTCCAGCTTTTTGTCTACTTCCCTTCTTAAATAAGGGTGTTACATTAGCAGTTTTCCAATCTGCCGGGACCTTTCCTGAGTACAGGGAGTTCTGGAAAATGATCACCAATGCATCCACAATCCCTACCGCCACTTCTCTCAAGACCCTAGGATGTAGGCCATCAGGTCCGGGGGATTTATCCGCCTTAAGTCCCATTATTTTACTGAGTACCATCTCCTTAGTGATTTTAATCGTGTTTAGCTCCTCCCCCCCCTCCCCATTGCCCCCTGTTTGTCCAGTGTTGGGATATTTTTAGTGTCCTCTACTGTAAAGACTGATACAAAATATTTGTTCAGCGTCTTTGCCATCTCCATGTTCCCCACCACTAGTTTCCCGGTCCCATCCTCTAAGGGACCAACGTTCACTTTAGCCACCCTTTTTCTTTTTATATAGCTGTAGAAACTCTTGCTATCTGTTTTTATATTTTTTGCTAGTTTACTTTCATAATCTATCTTCCCTTTCTTAATTAATCTTTTAGTTATTGTTTGCTGGCTTTTAAATGCTTCCCAATCTTCTATCCTCCCACTAGATTTGGCTCATTTATATGCCCTTGTTTTCAGTCGAATACTATCCTTTATTACTTTACTAAGCCACAGATGGCTGTCTTTTCATTTACTCCCCTTTTTCCTCAGTGGAATATATTTATCTTGAAAGATGTGAAATATCTCCTTTGAATGTAGACCACTGCTCTTGTACTGTCTTACACTTTAATCTGTTTTCCCAGTCCACTTTAGTCAATTCTACTCTCATACCTTCATAGTCTCCTTTATTTAAGCTTAGTACGCTGGTTTGAGATCCAACTCTCCCACCCTCAAACTGAATTTGGAATTCAACCATATTATGGTCACTCATTCCAAGGGGATCCTTTACTAGGACATTTTTTATTAATCCTCTCTCATTACACAGGACCAGATCTAAGATTGCCTGCCCCCTGGTTGGTTCAGTTACATACTGCTCAAGGAACCCGTCCCTAATACACTCTATGAACTCTTCCTCAATGCTGCCATGCCCAATTTGATTAGTCCAGTCAATATAAAAGTTAAAATCCCTCATGATTATAGCTGTTCCCTTATTACAAGCCCCAACTGTTTCCTGATTTATACTCCGACCAACAGAGTTGCAACTGTTAGGAGGCCTATAGACTACGCCCACTAGTGACTTTTTCCCCTTATTATTCCTTATCTCCACCCAAACTGTTTCACTATCCTGATCCTTTGACCCAATATCATTTCTGACTATTGCAGTGATTCCATCCTTGATTAACATAGCAACCCCACCTCCCTTTCCTTCCTGTCTGTCCTTCCTAATTGACAAATACCCTTGTATGTTTAGTTCCCATTCATGATTATCTTGCAGCCATGTTTCCGTAATGGCCACCAGATCATACCCATGTGTAGTTATTTGCACCGTCAACTCGTCAATTTTGTTATGAATGCTGCGTGCATTCAGATAAAGAACTTTCAAATATGTTTTCTGACAATTTATTCCTGCTTTTACCCCTTTTACTACTTTACCTTTATCATTATACATTCTGTCCCTTCCTGACACGCTCTGGTTTTTAATTCCCCCACTGCTACCTTGCTCTATTGCCTTCTCCGCTGTCATTTTTATTTTTTGCTCTCTTAAAACCTCCCCCCCCCACTAATTAGTTTAAAGCCCTCTCTGCAGCCCTAGTTATTCGATTCGCCAGGACTCTAGTCCCAGCACTGGCCAAGTGAAGTCCGTCCCAACGGAACAGCTCTCGCCTGTCCCAGTACTGATGCCAGTGTCCCAGGAAGCAAAACCCATTTCTCCCACACCAGTCTTTGAGCCACGCATTTAACTCTCTAATTTTATTTACCCTAGCCAAATTTGCACGTGGCTCAGGTAGTAATCCAGAGATTATTACCCTTGTGGTTCTGCTTTTTAATTTGGCCCCTAGCTGCTCAAACTCCCTCAGCAGAACCTCCTTCCTTGTCCTATCTATGTCATTGGCACCAACATGGACCACGACAACTGGATCCTCCCCCTCCCACTTTCTCTCCAGCCCAGAGGAGATGTCCTTAACCCTGGCACCGGGCAGGCAACACAGCCTTCGGGACTCTCGCTCTCGGCTGCAAAGAACTCTATCTATCCCCCTAACGATACTATCCCCTACCACTACAACATTTCTTTTAACTCCCCCCCACTTGAATGGCCCCCCGCTCCACGGTGCTGTGGCCGGGTTGCTCATCCTCCCCGAAGTCCCCATTCCCATCCTCACAGGGAGTAAGAGCCTCAAACCTGTTGGACAAGAGCAAGGGCTGCGGCTCCTCCAACACTACCTCCTGGATCCCCGTACCTGCCTCACTTCTAGTCACACCATCCTGACCCTGGCCACGGACTACATCTGAATTAATTAATCTAATTGGTGTGACTATCTCCTGATACAGAGTCCAGGTAACTCTCCCCCTCCCTGATGTGTCTCAGTGTTTGAAGCTCGGACTCCAGCTCTTCAACACGGAGCCGGAATTCCTTGAGCAGCCAACACTTACTGCAAATGTGATCACCGTGAGCATCAATGGTGTCCACCAGCTCCCACATATTGCAGCAGCAACACATCACCTGATCTCCCATTCTATGTAATTAATTAAATTTATTAATATTATTTTTAAATACCCTCTGCCCCGATTCTAGATGATGAATATCGCACCTTAGAATCTATAAACCACAGAGTTTAAGCTTAAAAAGAGAGAAATACTTACCAACCAATCACTTACCCACTTTCTGGTGACGTCACACTTGTATTACTTTTTACCTCTCTCCTTCCCTCTGACTTCGGAGTCTGGAGACTGGTAGGCCTTATCTGGATCTCTGAAGCCTTTTTAAGCCTGTCTTTGCATTATCATTAGAACAGTCTTTGATAGGGTTTACCACCAGCTTCCACTTATAGAACTTGGATTTAATTAATCTTAAATCTGAGATCAGACGGTTCGACATGATTAATGTAAAGCAATGCATTTCGTTTAAGATAGGAAAAATAAAATAAACTACATCATTAGATGTGGGAGACTGGTTTAAGCTTCAGATTTTAATTCATGATTATTTTATTAATTTTGCAATATAATAAATAATGCATGATAATAAGTTAGTTAAATAAAATGGGTTTCAAAGCAAGGTTTACTGAATCACTAAACAATATTAATTTCATGCCTTCAGGACGTCCTAAAGTGCTTTACAGCAATCAATTAGCCTTGAAGCATAGTCAATGTTGTTTTGTAGGCAAATGCAGCAGGTTCCACAAACAGCAATGTTTTTGGTGTAGGCTGAATAACAAATGTTGGCCTTGACACCAAGAGAATTCCTCTGCTTTTCTTCAAAGAGTATCATGGGATCTTTTACATCCATCTGGACAGGCAAATGTGGCATCAGTTTAACATCTATTTCCGAGAGACAGCACCTCCAACAATGTAGCACTCCCTCAGAGCTGCACTGAAATGATAGCCTAGATTATATGCTCAAATGCTTGGTATGGGGCATGATCCCACAACCTTTTGATTCAGAGGTGAGAGTGCTACCCACTGAACCAAGCAGACACTTTGAATAAAAATAATATTTTTGCTGCTAACAGCCTAAAATTATAAAATTCTCTACTTCTTAAAAAATAATTGCTAAAGTTCCAGTGAGGAGTTAGCATAATGAGAATTTGATTAAGGTAAGAACATTCTTATTTAAAACCCTTACCTTTTAAATATATAATTAGTTTCCTGTTGTGTTGCTGATTCAGAAAGTTATTTTTACAACTCTACATATATGTACCATTGCTCACCTGTCTCTACAGCATATCACTATTAATTTTTGAGGCAGTTTCTTTTTGTAGGTAAAGAAAGGTCAATTGAAACTGCTCCATGATGTCACTTTGCCATCTGATGTCATTCCTTGTTAATTCACTTGGTTACCTGGGACCAGTGAGCAGGAGCTACCACAAACCAATGTCCAATCAGATTTTTCAGTCACATTGTTCTCACAAATTAATCACAGAACTCAAAACCAATAAACAGTGATTGCCACAGAATCAGTCAGCTGGTTATCATGAGCAATTATTGAATAAACAGAAGTCACTCCTGGTATTCTGCATTACTGTGATATTTGTACAATCCAGTACTTTAAAAAATGTAATACAAAATTATCATATGGGTGCAGCATAATTTCTTTTCCCAGATAATTAGGAAAGACAAAAAATGGCAGTTTTTTTTAATGTAATAAAGGATAGTATTCGACTGAAAAGAAGGGCATATAAATGAGCCAAATCTAGTGGGAGGATAGAAGATTGGGAAGCATTTAAAAGCCAGCAAACAATAACTAAAAGATTAATTAAGAAAGGGAAGATAGATTATGAAAGTAAACTAGCAAAAAATATAAAAACAGATAGCAAGAGTTTCTACAGCTATATAAAAAGAAAAAGGGTGGCTAAAGTGAACGTTGGTCCCTTAGAGGATGGGACCGGGAAACTAGTGGTGGGGAACATGGAGATGGCAAAGACGCTGAACAAATATTTTGTATCAGTCTTTACAGTAGAGGACACTAAAAATATCCCAACACTGGACAAACAGGGGGCAATGGGGAGGGGGGGGAGGAGCTAAACACGATTAAAATCACTAAGGAGATGGTACTCAGTAAAATAATGGGACTTAAGGCGGATAAATCCCCCGGACCTGATGGCCTACATCCTAGGGTCTTGAGAGAAGTGGCGGTAGGGATTGTGGATGCATTGGTGATCATTTTCCAGAACTCCCTGTACTCAGGAAAGGTCCCGGCAGATTGGAAAACTGCTAATGTAACACCCTTATTTAAGAAGGGAAGTAGACAAAAAGCTGGAAACTATAGACCAGTTAGCCTAACATCTGTGGTTGGCAAAATGTTGGAGTCCATTATTAAGGATACAGTAACAGAGCATTTGGATAAACATAATTTAATAGGACAGAGTCAGCATGGTTTTACGAAGGGGAAGTCATGTTTGACAAATTTGCTCGAATTCTTTGAGGATGTAACATACAGGGTGGATAAAGGGGAACCAGTGGATGTAATGTATTTGGACTTCCAAAAGGCATTTGACAAGGTTCCACACAAAAGATTACTGATCAAGATTAAAAAATCACAGGATTGGGGTAATATACTGGCATGGGTGGAAGATTGGCTATCTAACAGAAAACAAAGAGTTGGGATAAATGGTTCGTTCTCGGGCTGGCAATCAGTAACTAGTGGTGTTCCACAGGGGTTAGTGCTGGGACCCCAACTCTTTACAATCTATATTAACGATTTGGAGGAAGGGACCGAGTGCAACATATCCAAGTTTGCTGACGATACAAAGATGGGAGGGAAAGCAGTGAGTGAGGAGGACATAAAAAACCTGCAAAAGGACATAGACAGGCTAAGTGAGTGGGCAGAGATTTGGCAGGTGCAATATAATGTTGGAAAGTGTGAGGTTATGCACTTTGGCAGAAAAAATCAAAGAGCAAGTTATTATCTAAATGGAGAGAAACTGCAAAGTGCTACAGTACAAAGGGATCTGGGGGTCCTGGTGCATGAAACACAAAACGTTAGTATGCAGGTGCAGCAGGTGATCAGGAAGGTCAATGGAATCTTGGCTTTTATTGCAAGGGGGATGGAGTATAAAAACAGGGAAGTCTTGCTGCAGTTATACAGGGTATTGGTGAGGCCACACCTGGAATACTGCGTGCAGTTTTGGTTTCCATATTTAAGAAAAGATATACTTGCTCTCGAGGCGGTTCAGAGAAGGTTCACTCGGTTGATTCCAGAGATGAGGGGGTTGACGTATGAGGAAAGGTTGAGCAGGTTGGGACTCTACTCATTGGAGTTCAGAAGAATGAGAGGCGATCTTATCGAAACATATAAGATTGTGAGGGGGCTTGATCGGGTGGATGCGGTGAGGATGTTTCCACTGATGGGTGAGATTAGAACTAGGGGGCATAATCTTAGAATAAGGGGCTGCCCTTTCAAAACTGAGATGAGGAGAAACTTCTTCACTCAGAGGGTAGTAAATCTATGGAATTTGCTACCCCAGAGAGCTGTGGAAGCTGCAACATTAAATAAATTTAAAATGGAGATAGACATTTTCCTAGCAGATAAGGGAATTAGGGGTTACGGGGAGAGGGCAGGGAAGTGGACGTGAGTCTAGATTCAGATCAGCCATGATCCTATTGAATGGCAGAGCAGGCCCGAGGGGCCATATGGCCTACTCCTGCTCCTATTTCTTATGTTCTTATGTTCTTATGTAGCAAAGGGATACTGAGCAGCCAACAGGGAATACGGGAAAAAGCTTACGAGGGATATCAAGGACAACACTAAAGATTTTAACCAATATATTAAGAGAAAGAGGGCGGCTAAGAGTAATGTGGGCTCCTTAGTGACAGACGCAGGTGATAGTGTAATTGGAAATCAGGAAATGGCCGACTTACTAAATAGCTACTTTGTATCGATCTTCACAGTAGAGGTTAAGGATAAAATACCACAGATATAAGGAAAAATAAAAAATAAATCAAGGGGAGGAATTAACTAATACAATATAATTTTTTTTTAAGTGGTGATAGAGAAACTAATGAGATTAAAGATAGACAAATCTCCAGGATCCGCTGGTTTATACCCCACTGTATTAAAAGAAGTAGGTGAGGAAATTGTTGATGTGTTAGTCATGATCTTGATTCAGAAATTGTCCCCTTGGATTGGAAAATTGCCAATGTAATTCCACTATTTAAGAAAGGAAAGAAAGATAAACTAGGAAATCATAGGCCTATTATTCTAATGTCAGTTGTAGGGAAGTTACTAGAATCTGTTATTAGGGACAGAGTGACTGAGCATTTGGACAAGTATGAGTTGATCAGAGAGAGCCAGCATGGATTTGTAAAGGGTAAATCATGTCTAACTAACCTAGTTGAATTTTTTGACAAGGTAACTAATATGGTTGATAAGGGAATATCTATGGATGTTATTTAAATGGACTTCCAGAAATCATTCAACAAGGTTTCACATAAGAGACTGTTAACAAAAATGAGAGTGTATGCAATTGGAGACAACCTATTAGCTTGGATAGGGAATTGGTTAGGAGGTAGGAGACAGAGAATAGGGATGATGGGTATGTACTCCAATTGGCAGGATGTGACTAGTGGTGTCCCCCAAGGATCTGTCCTGGGGCCGCAGCTTTTGACTCTATTTATAAATGACTTGGATGAAGAAATAGAGAGCCGTATATCCAAGTTTGCTGATGACACTAAGTTAGGTGGCACCGTAAATAATGTAGATGGGAGCAGAAAGTTGCAAAGGGACATTGATAGATTAAGTGAGTGGGCAAAACTGTGGCAGATGGAGTTAAATGTGGGGAAGTGTGAGGTCAACCATTTTGGACCTAAGAAAGATTGATCAGAGTATATTCTAAATGGCAAGAAGCTAGGAATTATGGATGGGCAAAGGTTTTAGGGGTCCATGTACAGAAATCACTAAAAGCTGGTGGACAAGTACAAAAAATAATTTAAAAGGCTAATGGTGGGCTGGAATACAAAGGGGTGGAAATTATGTTACAGCTGGACGGAGCTCCGGTTAGACCCCATCTGGAGTACTGCATTCAGTGTGGGCACCGCACCTCAGGAAGGATATATTGGCCTGTGAGGGGGTGCAGCGCAGATTCACCAGAATAATGTCAGGGCTAAAAGGGTTAAATTATGAGGACAGGTTGCATAGACTAGGCCTGTATTCCCTTGAATATAGAAGATTAACGGGTGATCTAGTTCAGGTGTTTAAGATGATTAAAGGGTTTGATAGGGTAGATAGAGAGAAACTCTTTCCTCTGGTGGGAGAGTCCAGAACAAGGGGGCAGAACCTTAAAAATACAGCTCGGCTGTTCAGGCATCGTGATGTCAGAAAGCACTTTTTCACACAATGGGTAGTGGAAATCTGGAATTCTTTCCTCCAAAAAGCTGTTGAGGCTAAGTCAATTGAAAATTTCAAAACTAAGATTGATAAATTTTTGTTAGGCAAAGCTATTAAAGGTTACGGAACCAAGATAGGTAGATGGAGTTAAGATACAGATCAGCCATGATCTAATTGAAAGGCAGAACAGGATTGAGCGGTTGAATGGCGTACCCCTGTATCTATGTTCCTAATAGCTGATCAGTGAAGGTGTCAAAATAAATTAGTAATGTATCCCTCATTGCTATGGTGATACTTTAAAATTTCCCCATTGTTCAGCTTACTTATGTCAGTTCAGACCTGGAGTGAATAACCAGATTTTGATTTATCTTTCCAGCACAGGTAAGTTACATAAATGACTTGATAAGCAAACATCAGCTATTTTTGTCACTTTTTGTAAATGCGCACTCTCCCCTTTTTGGAGGAGTCACACTCCAAGGTGAGCACAAAACACAGATGAAAAGTCTGTTAGTGCTTTTCACCAAAGTTACATTTCTTTCTGATTTCTACTACAATTATTGAGTGGAAACATGGGGGATAATTGTGTCAGTGTCCTTGGGCCAAAGTTTTTTTTCACTTACTGGCCATTTTTTCCCCTCCTGTCATTTTCATATGTTTGTAAGGGAACAATCAGCCAGGGGTTCTGCTTCTGACTGCTATCTAGTGATCTCTTGGGAGGTAAGGGTATTAAGAGATAGGTAGAAAAAGCAGGAAATTGAGTTACAAAAGATTAAGCTACCATGGCTAACAAAATGGTGGAACAGGCTTGATAGGTTAAAAGGCCTGTTCCCATTTTCTTCTACTGCAAAGTACATGGATACCAGTTGAGGACAGAGTCAAATTTGGTTGTGATGTCCCACACAGTCAAATAGCCTGGCAACCTCTCTATCTGCACCCACATATGAAGAATGACACTTTAGTGAGTTATCAGAAGACTACCAATTTCCATGTAGCTACACCCTACATGAAACAGCTTCTTCAGGAGAAGATGGGGAGAAAGCCTTAATTAAGCCAAAAATAATGTATTTGAGGGTGAAATTTAACTTCAGAGGTGGCCCAAAATGGACAATAGGGAACTGCTGTCAATTAACATAGAAACATAGAAGATAGGAGCAGGAGTAGGCCATTCGGCCCCTCGAGCCTGCTCTGCCATTCAATGAGATCATGGCTGATCATCCAACTCAGTACCCTGTCCCTACCTTCTCCCCATACCCCTTGATCCCTTTAGCCTTAAGAAATATATCCAACTCCTTCTTGAATATATTTAATGAATTGGCCTCAACTTCCTTCTGTGGTAGAGAATTCCACAGGTTCACCACTCTCTGGGTGAAGAAATTCCTCCTCATCTCTGTCCTAAATGGCTTACCCCTTATCTTTAGACTGTGACCCCTGGTTCTGGACTCCCCTGCCATCGGGAACATCCTTCCTGCATCTAGTCTGTCTAGTCCTGTTAGAATTTTATAAGTTTCAATGAGATCCCCTCTCATTCTTCTAAACTCCAGCGAGTATAAGCCTAATCGACCCAATCTCTCTTCATACGTCATTCCTGCCATCCCAGGTATCAGTCTGGTGACTCTTCGCTGCACTCCCTCCATGGCAAGAACATCCTTCCTCAGATAAGGCGACCAAAACTGCACACAATACTCAAAGTGTGGTCTCACCAAGGCCTTGTACAACTGCAGCAAGACAGCCTTGTTCATGTACTCAAACCCTCTCGCTACGAAGGCCAACATACCATTTGCCTTCTTAACTGCCTGCTGCACCTGCATGCTTACCTTCAGCGACTGGTGCACAAGGACACCCAGGTCTCGTTGCACTTCCCCTTCTCCCAATCTATTGCCGTTCAGATAATAATTTGCCTTCCTGTTTTTGCCACCAAAGTGGATAACCTCACATTTATCCACATTATACTGCATCTGCCATACATCTGCCCAATCACCCAACCTGTCCAAATCACACTGGAGTTTCTCGGCATCCTCCTCACAGCACACACTCCCACCCAGCTTTGTGTCATCTGCAAACTTGGAGATATTACATCTAGTTCCCTCGTCTAGATCATTAATATATATTGTGAATAGCTGGGGTCCTAGGACCGATCCCTGCGGTACCCCACTAGTCACTGCCTGCCACTCGGAAAAAGACCCGTTTATTCCAACTCTTTGCTTCCTGCCTGCCAACCAGTTCTCTATCCAAGTCAGTACCTTGCCGCAAATCCCATGTGCCTTAACTTTACACGCTAACCTCTTATGCGGGACCTTATCGAAAGCCTTCTGAAAGTCCAAATACACCACATCCAGTGGTTCTCCCTTATCTATTCTACCAGTTACATCCTCAAAAAATTCCAGTGGATTAGTCAAGCACGATTTACCTTTTGTAAATCCATGTTGGCTTTGTCCGATCCTGTCACTGTTTTCCAAGTGCTCTGCTATTACATCTTTTATAATGGACTCTAGCATTTTCCCCACTACCGATGTCAGGCTTACCGGTCTATAATTTCCCGTTTTCTCTCTACCACCTTTTTTGAACACTGGGGTAACATTAGCTACCCTCCAATCCATGGGAACTGTTCCAGAGTCTCTTGAATTTTGGAAGATGACCAGCAATACAACAACTATTTCTAGGGCCACTTCCTTAAGTACCCTAGGATGTTGATTATCAGGCCCTGGGGATTTATCGGCCTTCAATCCCGTCAATTTCCCTAACACCATTTCCCTACAAATACTGATTTCATTCAGTTCCTCCCTCTCATTAGACCCTATGTTCCCTGACATCTCTGGGAGGTTATTTGTGTCTTCCTTTGTGAAAACAGAACCAAATTATATTGACTGGAAAGGAAAATTGGGTGGGGTGTATAAAAGGCAGCTGATCCACTATTGGCCATTCTGTGCCCTTGCTGAAGTTGAATTTCACCCCTATATTTGCCTTAACTATGGTTGTATAAAATTTATATCTGCATGTTGTCCCTGCAAACAAAATACATCGGAGATATTTGCTGCTTAAAAAAAGTACTAATTAATGTTATTTGTGTAGATGCATGGTTATGCAGATTCTGATTTAATTTTAATATTTTCCTGTTGTACCTTTTCTCAGTACCAGCATGAAACAGCGTACACCATAAGATCACAGTAAAAAGTGATTAGCCCATCAGACTGGGGTGGATTTGAACACAGATGCCACAAGTGAAATAGCAGTGTGCTCACCCGCTGTACAATCCAGTCGCCAGATATTAACAGAGCCCAGCTATACAGAGGCGGCCATTCATAGTAGGGTGCAACACTTGCAGGGAGTGCTGGTCAGAAAATAATGGGTGCACTGCCCTGATCTTCCATCGATTTAAATTAACAAATGGAAAATTAGGCAGTGTGGCCTGCGATTTCTTGACCAGCACTTCCTGTGATTCCCACCTCCTCTCCGATTGGGAGAATCATCCCTTATATATCTTGTTTTATGTTACAAGGTTTTACAAATTATCCTTTAGCTGCAATGAGAGACCGGGGGGAGAAATTTGGTTGGTTAGTGCCTCCGGGGGGGCGCTAACGACTTACTGCCGGGGCGCGGCAATGTTAGCGCAGCCGGCAAAATTCACCTGCCGGTTTGCAGTGGCACTAAACACTACCGCCATGATCCCCTGCGCCCGGAGATTGTAATGTCATCTAGCCGCGCACCGCCCCGGTAGCGCCCCAGACCGGAAATTCATTTTTGCCCCCCGCCTCAGCGCCTGCCGTTAGGAACAACAGGTAGAGGAGGCGGTTTGCAGTCGGCTGGGAGCTGCAGGAGCACTATTTAAAGGCGTGCACTTCCTGTTTTTTTTTCAGCAAACAATGCTGCCTTGTCACTTTGACAGAAGCAGACAGGCGTTTTCACCCATTTGAGGTTTTCCTGCTTGAAGGAGTTTTGCTCCTGACAAAAATTTATCAGGTTCATCTGTCTTATTTTTGATACTGCAACATTTCCAACACTTAATGGGGGCTGTACTGGCATGGGGCATCACCCTCCAGCTTCACCGTCGGAGGCAGCGGAGGCAGAGAGAAAGATTGGAAAACGTGGCCAGAGGGAGGAGGGCCAACAGGGCTCTCAACAGGAGGCCTTGCCCTCCCAGGGTATTCCGGGAGCAGTTCTCCTACATTTATCTGTCAGAGAAACAGTGCCTTAGAAGACTCCGCTTCAGCAAGGAGGTGGTCACAGAGCTCTGCCACCTCCTGCAACCAGAGCTCCAGCCTCAGCTCAGGACCAGGACGTCTCTCTCAGTGGCAATCAGTCGCTCTCAATTTCTATGCCAGCGGCACCTTCCAGGCTTCAACAGGGGATATTGCAAACATTTCACAGTTTGCCGTCCATTGCTGCATCTGGGAGGTCACAGATGCTCTGTACAGAAGGAGAAGGGAGTACATCTCATTCCCCATGACCAGAGACAAACAACATGAATGCTCATGTGGCTTTACAAGGATAACGGGCTTCCCCATGGTTCAAGGCACCATTGACTGCACCCACGTGGCATTGCGGACACATCATCACAATGCAGAGGTGTTCCGCAAAGGCTTCCACTCTTTGAACGTTCAGTTGGTGTGCGACCACAGACAGCTCGTCCTCACTGTCTGTGCCCATTATCCTGGCAGCAGCCACGATGCATTCACCCTGCGACACACCGATGTCCCAGCATTGTTCCAACCGCTACATGAAGCTCGTGGCTGGCTGCTCGGAGACAAGGGTTATCCACTCGCCACCTGGCTGATGACACCCCTCTGCAACCCCAACATGCCTGCTCAGCATGCATACAATGAGAGCCATAGTGCCACCAGGAACCTGATCGAACAGACCATCGGCGTGCTAAAGCAACGGTTCCGCTGCCTTGACCACTCTGGAGGAGCCCTGCAGTACTCCCCTGATTGAGTCTCCATTTTCATCGTTGTGTGCTGCATGCTGCACAACCTGGCCATTCTGAGGACCCAGCCATTGCCACCAGGGATTGCAGGTCCACCTCAGGAGGAGGAAGAGGGACAGGAGGAGGAGGAGCAGCACCAACGTAGGAGGGAGCCACTCAATGTTGCTTCTGGAAGGGCCATTCGTGAATGCCTCATTACACAGCGCTTCCAATAAATGACAGCGCACATGGCATTTGCGCAGAACAACCACATCATTACAGCCAGCTAGCAGCCCCTATCACCGGGCAAAGCTCAAATGAGAAACATCACAAAATGTGCTACGTCGGAATAAACATTTATTATTCTGCACAACTCCCTTATCAAACACAACCAATAATAAACAAACACAACAATTTATGAACAAACACAACTGGTTCTTAGCAAACGGAACTATTTCTTACCAAACTGAACAATATATTTACAAACACGTCAACTTTTGTACACACACTCCCCCCATTTGCTATTACCATTTTATTTACTGGGCCTTCTTCACTGATTTCCCTCCCCTTTGGAGTACCCCCCTCCCAACCCTACTGCTCCTCCATAATGTGGCCCCAGTGGCTGCAGCAAGGCTGGCGGAAGGCTGCTGAATGTCGGATCCAGAGACTGTAGATGGCCTTGCAGGATGCCCTCGACCAGCTCTGGGCCTGGAGAGCCTGGCTGCAGATTGCACCACCTCAGCATGGGCAGCAGCAGTCTGGGCTGGCTGGGTTACAGGCTGCGGCAAGTGCAATGGCGGGGTGGCAGTGGTGGGAGCAGGAATGCTGTCATCCTGAGAGAGGACAGCACCTTCCTGCTCGACCAACACACTGCCACTCCCCCAGGGCAGAACCTCAGCATCCGGAGCAATCTGCTGGAGCACAGATTGCTGGCCTGCTGCGGCACCGTGAGATCCCCGGTGGACAGTGGGCGACCCAGCGAGGATGGCAGCAGTCAGCGCTTGCATGGCATCAATCTGAGACTTCATGAGAGCAATCTGAGATTGGATGCCACCAACCGCCGACTCCATTACAGCACTAAGCCATTGCGTTGCCTCGGCCTGTGCTACAATAGCTGCTGCCACCTCACCCATGACACGCAGCATGAGGCCTGGGTCCCCATGGTCTCTCTGCGAGTCAACCATCCTCTACAAAGTGCCAAGGCTGGGCTCGAAGGTTTGCGCAGAGATGAGAGCAATGCTGGCGATGGACTCCTCCACGCTCCTAGCCAGTGCATCCATGCTCTCGAGCAGCCTTGCCATTGCACCCATGAGCTCAGTATTCATGCTCATCGCCTGTGTGGTCATCTCCTCAACATCGAGGTCCTCATCTGAGTCATGTGCAGCAGAACTCGTGCGCGCACTCACCCTCCGGGGAGATGGCCCCCGAGCTTCCCTTTCCCCATGGCGTTGCTGCAGCCCCCTGGGTCCCGGAGCTTCACCCACATCAGAGCCATTTCCTCTGCTCCCCTCCAGCGACTGTGTGGTCCCATTATCGGCTGTCTCGCCCTCAGGAGACACAGGCAGTGAGGCTCCAGCTTGGTGTTCCTCCTCCTCTCCCGCGTTGCTGCAACTGGGAGGCTGAGGGGCAGGCTGGTCAGCTGGTGGCTGATTATCTGAAAGTAGGAAGGCACAAGAGTGGGTTTAACGTCAGGGGAGGGGGGCAGGAAGGGAGCAAGAAATGGAGACAGTACACTTAGATGGAAAGTGGAAAGGGCTCGTGTTGTGAGGGGGATGTTGGATGAGAGAGGAGGAAGCTGAGGGACATACCATTGCTGTCCCAAGGGGGTCGACCTCTCCGACTGCCACAGCACCCATGACCTGGGCTGTGATGATTCTGCGCACTCGCTCTTCCAACTGTGTGAGGGGGTGCAGCTCCGCCTGACCACCTCCCGTGCGTTGCTGCTCCCTCCTGTTATGAGCAAGCTTGGCCTGCAAGAAAAAGGACAGCATGTGAGTGAGTGTGCAGCCATTTTTTGGCAGATGTGCCTACCATAGTTGAATAGCTGCTAATGTATGCAAGGTGTGAGATGTGGATGTGACTTTTAGTAGATGGGCATATTTGGTGGGTGAGTGTTGGGGATTTGGCGGTTTATACTGTCTGTGCACAGAGAGGTTGAGATGGTGGGATGTAGAGGTTTTTGAAGCATCTATTCACCCTGACCACCCGAGTGAGGTCATTGAACTTCTTGCAGCACTGGGTGGGAGTCCTTTGGACCAGGCTTCTAACCGAGACATACTGGGCCACCTCCCTCCACATCCTTCTGAACTCCTGCGGCAATGGCCTCCTGCCAGTGTCTGAGAACAGCACTGCTCGTCGGCGTTCCAGAGCCTCCAATGCCTGGTCGCTGAACCGGCGAGCTCTCTCACTGGGCCTCTGATCAGCCATGAGATTTGTGGTTGATGGATTGCACCTCTTTGCAGGCCCAGGTTACAAGCAGCGTTCAGGGTGAGGCTGTGCAGCATGATTGAACCTCCCCTTTAAGAACTGGAAGGCACCAGTCTGTTTGAGTACTTGTAATTGACAGCACCTGAACTTGAGTAGCGCCCCGCTCCCCAACGTTCGCACCCAAAGAAAGAAAGACTTGCATTTATATAGCGCCTTTCATGACCACCAGACGTCTCAAAGCACTTTACAGCCAATGAAGTACTTTTGAAGTAACAACAGAAAATAAAATAGATCGAAGTCAGGGCTGCGATAGAACAAAATAAGTAAAAGAGACGTTAAGAGGTATTCAAAACCAGACGAGATGCTAATAGGACAGTGGAGACAAAAGACGGCTCAGATTAGGTGTGAAGTGTACTGGCAGGATAAGAGACAGCTGCCATGTGGGAGAGGGAAGAGAGAAAAAAAAAGGGAAGGTGGGGGGGAAGGGAAGACCCAAAACAAAGGGGTGGAAAAAAATATAAGTAAAAATGTAATAGGGGCCGAGGTTATGATCTGAAATTGTTGAACTCGATATTGAGTCCGGAAGGCTGCAAAGTGCCTAATCGGGAGATGAGGTGCTGTTCCTCGAGTTTACGTTGAGCTTCCGTGGAACAATGCAAGAGGCCAAGGACGGTGAGGTCCGAGTGGGAATGGAGCGGTGAATTAAAATGACAGGCGACCGGAAGCTCGGGGTCACCCTTACGGACTGAACGGAGGTGTTCCGCAAAGCGGTCACCCAATCTGCGTTTGGTCTCCCCAATGTAGAGGAGACCGCATCGTGAGCAGCAAATACAGTATACTAGATTGCAAGAAGTACAAGTAAATCGCTGTTTCACCTGGAAGGGGTGTTTGGGGCCATGGACAGTGGGAAGGGGGGAGGTATAGGGGGCAGGTGTTACATCTCCTGCGCTTGCACGGGAAGGTGCCAGGCGAAGGGGAAGGGCTGTTGGGGGTGATAGAGGAGTGGACTAGGGTGTCTCGGAGGGAGCGGTCCCTATGGAATGCTGAAAGGGGAGGGGAGGGGAAGATGCGTTTGGTGGTGGGATCACTTTGGAGGTGGCGGAAATGGCGGAGGACGATCCGTTGAATGTGGAGGCTGGTGGGGTGAAAGGTGAGGACAAGGGGAACCCTATCGTGCTTCCGGGAGGGAGGGGCAGGGGTGAGGGCAGAAGTGCGGGAGATAGAACGGACACGGCCGAGGGCTGTGTCAACCACGGTAGAGGGGAATCCTCGGTTGCGGAAAAAGGAAGACATGTCGGAAGCACTGGTGTGGAAGGTGGCATCATCGGAGCAGATACGGCGGAGACTGAGAAACTGGGAGAATGGAATAGAGTCCTTACAGGAGGCGGGGTGGGAGGAAGTGTAGTCCAGGTAGCTGTGGGAGTCAGTGGGCTTGTAGTGAATATTGGTCGATAACCTATCCCCAGAGATGGAGACGGAGAAGTCGAGGAAGGGAAGAGTCAGAGATGGACCATGTGAAGGTGAGGGAAAGGTGGAAATTGGAGGCAAAGTGAATGAAATTGTCTAGTTCGGGGCGAGAGCAGGAAACGGCAGCGATACAGTCATCAATGTATCGGAAAAACAGGTGAGGGAGGGGACCTGAGTAGGACTGGAACAAAGAGTGTTCCACATATCCCACGAAAAGGCAGGCATAGCTAGGACCCATGCGGGTACCTATAGCAACACCTTTGATTTGGAGGAAATGAGTGGAGTTAAAGGAGAAGTTTAAGAGAAGTACTTTTGAAGTGTAGTCACTGTTGTAATGTGGGAAACGCAGCAGCCAATTTGTGCACAGCAAGCTCCCACAAACAGCAATGTGATAATGACCAGATAATCTGTTTTTGTTATGTTGGTTGAGGGATAAATATTGGCCAGGACACCAGGGATAACTCCTCTACTCTTCTTCAAAATAGTGTCATGGGATTTTTACGTCCACCTGCGAGAGCAGACGGGGCCTCAGTTTAACGTCTCATCCAAAAGACGGCACCTGCAACACTACAGCACTCCCTCAGCACTGTACTGGAGTGTCAACCTAGCTTTATGTGCTCAAGTCCCATGGAGTAGAACTTGAATCCACAACCTTCTGACTCAGAAGCAAGTGTGCTACCAACTGAGCCACAGCTGACACTAAGAAGTGTGTCAAGCTTGATTTAGTGTACCACTTCCCTCTAGGGGCGCTAAAACTGAATTTCGCGATCGCATGCGCTAATTAATGGCGGGCACTAAAGTTTGCACCCGGGTGATGTTAGCGCTCCAAAATGGTTGCTACCGAATTTTCCTCCCCCAGGACTCCCTGATGTCAGAAGAATTCCTGTATTCACAAAAATTTGCAGAGCATTGGGGAAATGCTGCCCCTTAGCTGTGGTCCTGGTCAATCATTGTTCAGTAGACACAAGCAGGTAGAAATAAAAGGGTGTAAAAAGGTACAATTTTGGGGACCAATATCCTACATTCCAAGTTGGTCGGACCATTTTTTTGGACGTCTGTCCCCGCCCCCTTCCTGGGCACTTACCTGAAATTCAATGCTACAGAAATGTGAGCTGCCTGTAGAGGCATCGGCAGCTCACCCACATTATTTAGATGAAGCCCAAGGCCCAACTCCATGTTGTCCTTGGGCATCCCACTTCAGAATCGCTTGGCAGCCGCATCATTACCATCATGGCAAGATAAATTTCAACCCAAGCACTTCAATTCAAGAACAATAGGAAGAGCATGACCTCAAAGTCTGGAATATATGAAGTTTTAGTGAAAAAATGATGCTGGGGTAGATTGATCCAATATGATGAAGTTAATTAGCCGTGGTTTCCTCCTTGCCTACTAGATACTTCAGAACAGTAGTGTTTGCCTTAAATAAGGGCTGTGTAACTGACCTTGATTCTAACATGGAGGAACTTGAATAGTTCTTAACAGCTTTAATCCTTTATCAGATGGTTGCCTAAATTAAATGATAAAGAGTCAATATATCATTTTCTGGTTACAATGGAAAGCCTGTAGATGATACCCTTGTGATTGTCTTGTGATAAAGTGATAATTCAAATAATGCATTCGGTATATAATTTCCTCTGTGTTCTTATCCTTCTGGTTTAGTCCAAGGCACTAATCCCTCTGCAAACTGAGTCTCATCCAGAAACAAAACAGAGAGTGTTGACAAACTATATGTTTCCACAGCAGCCACGCAACGATGAAGGTGAGACTCCTCCTCACTCAGAGGACTGAGATCAGTGCTGGTTTTCAGGTGACATCTTCTTTACCTGATTGTGTTTCTTGTGTGTGTAAGCTGGTGATGGGCAAGTAGTACCTAGCAAGTTGATATATCATGCCATAAAAATACATAACTTTAACTGGGCTAATCTCCTGGGCTTCTGTTTTTTTTTGCTGTTTCCATCCTGTTTATAAAAAGCCAAAAGTGTACCTCATAGGGAAGCTTCACTTGTACATTTTCATGTCTGGTAATGTCAATACAACTCTATGTTAAATCTTAGCTCTCTTTGGTGGCTCAGTTGAGATGTGCACTGCCTGGTGTGGAACTGAACTACACAGACTGTCCTGGGTTGATCCACGGTGTGTGCTGAATTAGATGATATCAGCAAGGGTGGCAATAGAATTGCTACAATTGGCCGCAGCACCCCTTGGCTGAGAAGGGGAAAAGATTACCCAGGATTCCTGCTATCCAGTGACCCATCTAGCGATGTCAGGTGAGGACAGGATCAAGCTTCAATATGATGCCTTGTAGTAGAATAGCCTGTGAACACTCACTTTCCAGGCTTACACTTGAAGAATGGTAACCGTGGTGAGGTACCATAGAGCTACCAGGATTCATGAAGCTGAATGAGTCAGTGTTGTCAGGAAAGGAAAGAAATCAGTGGCCATCATAAAAGTACATTTTGGGGACAACCCAACCATTGATGTTGATGTTGAATATTTGACTCATAAACAGAAGAAACATTGATGTTCCAGGACTTCCCCACTCTCAGATATGCTGATTGAGTTTGAACAAAATACCCAGTGGACTGCTGAGTGGAGTGTCATGTGATAACATTACAATTCAGGAGAAGATTAATCTAACAATATCCACCTCACTTTGCTTGGACTCAGTTCCCTGTTAGCTGGCTATGCTTTGGTAGGCAATGCATGGTGGTGAATGATCTGCAAAGGAATAAGATGGGGAGTTATGATCAACATCAATATCCCCTACTTATTTTTAATAATTTGATAGAGGTTTAAAATGGGTTTGGATAAAAAAAAAATGTTAAAAAGAAAAGAGAGAATACTTGTGAGAGGTATGGGGCTAGATTTTCCTCCACTATTTGGGTTGGTTAGCAGCAGAAAAGGTGGACTTATCTCAAATCCATTCCCTTCAACCGAGCACATACAATTTGCACTGTTATGAATTCTCCTTAATTCATTTAATCTCCTGAGGTGGGTTAAAAGTCTAAGTTAAAACTTGCTCTGGCCCTCAAAGTAATTGAAAAGAAGAATCCAGACTATTAGTCCAATATTACACTGTGTGTTATTTAACTCTGATCTATTCCATTCCACTCCACACAACAATGGGGGTGAAATTGGACATGGGAACACAAAACTGGCGGTAATGCATCGGTTGCCTATTAATTCCTCTGCCTGATGTTTGGTTCCATTGACTTCAATAGACCTGAATAGCGGGTGTGTTGTGTAGCAGTAGGCCAATATGATCCCGCCTGTTTTGTGCCCCACCCATGTCAAATTTCCCCCCCTAAATTTCCATGCTCCAACAAGACTGGAACTTTAGTGTTCCATAAAATATTCACTCAATTGTTTTCTATACTTATTCTTATAGCCTTCAGTTTGTATTCTTAACCAGATATTCAGTCAGCCTCCTTGCTCCCTCTACACCGCCCCCCCCCCCCCCACCTCCCCACATAGCTTTCTACCCTCTTCTGAAGGCACTAACCCATGCTGGGATACACTCCCATTTGTGCCAGTTGGCTGCTAGTATCTGAGGCATATGGCTGTTCTTAATATATTCACTTAGACAATGAGTGTGGACAGGCTGTTTACGGTTGGGGGCATCAAGAACAAGCCCAATATTACCATCATCGAACTTCCACAAGAAGTAGAAACTCCGGCTGATTTTTCCCCCTCCCTAGTTAAGGGACACTGAAGTCCAATTATAGAAACACATTGCTACCCTGTGTTAAGATCAGCTAACTCAGCCCAGGTGGGGGAATCAAACGTGAAACTTCCCTGGTATGCATGGTTCATTTCCTCACTAGACAGTGCACTTACCAACTGAGACATCAAGGGAGCAAGCCAACCTTGCCTTAATTAATGCCTTTAAAGTAACATTAATTACATTTGTTTGGAGTAGGTTCTACATATCTAGGATTTTTGGGAGAAAAAATATTTCTTCTAATTTCTAATTTTCACTGCTGTTTGTGGCTTGCTACGTTTGCATTCACATCGTCTAGTTTTGCGGTCAGTTTGAATTAAATACCCTGCTTATATGTACATTATCTATGTCATTAGCACTTTAAAGACTTGGAGCATTCTCTCTTTCAGTGGTCTTCTCTCTAATGGAAACAAGTTTAATTCTGTGAGTTGCTCTTTGTAACAGAGCTACAGTTCCTAGAACCATTCATGTCATTCCTCTATGGACACTTTTTGTTGCATCAATGTCTTTCTGAAGACAGGTTGTCAAAACTCCTCACCTGGAAGAAGTTTGAAAGCAAGTGAGAGTTGAATCTAGGATGTGAAACCAGGACTACCTTGTCTGAACAGCATAAGAATAGGTTGTCCCACCAGTCCTCTTATAAGAAGTTGTAGGTTTTTTTCTTTTTTTTTTCCTGAGCTCTTGAAGTGACCAACTATAAAAATAATTCATCATGTGAAGAGAACACTTTGGTTCAGAATGTAGGGCTACATTTTTAGGTCAGTTTTCCTTTCCAACTGCTTTGCATCTCAAGATGCAATGCAAAAGAAAAACGACAGTTTTATTAGCAAAATTCAGAACTATGCTTAAAATCAACCAATCAAAAAGGAAAGACATTCAGCACCGTCAGAGTTTACACACTGCTCAAATTCTGCTCTCACCTAGTGGCCAGGGATTCTCCTCGCCTACCCTCCTCCCTTCAACCAAAGAAAGACTTAACACAATGTATAAGATGCTGCGAGTTCCTCGTTATATGGATTTGCAAGTACCATATAATGTAATTTTTTTATGTGCCATAACCGAAGAAAGCATTTAAACTTTGCTGAGTTCAATAAAAACCTTTGAGGAAAATGAAAAGAATCTAGCACAGTGACATAGGGGGAGAAATTCGATTAGAGCCCAAAACAGGTGCAAAGTCGGTGAACATAGGAACACAGGAGTAGGTCATTCAGCCCCGCGAGCCTGTTCCGCCATTCAATGAGATCATGGCTGATCTGTATCCTAACTCCATCCACCTGCCTTGGCTCCATATCCTTTTATACCCTTGGCTATCAAAAATCTATCGATCTCAGATTTAAAATGATTAATTGAGCTAGCATCTACTGCTTTTTGTGGGAGAGAGTTCCACACTTCTACCACCCTTTGCGCAAAGTGTTTCCTAACTTCCCTCCTGTAGGGCCTGGCACTGAATTTAAGGTTATGTCCCCTTGTTCTAGACTCCCTCACCAGCGGAAAAAGTTTTCCTCTATCTACCCTATCAATTCCTTTCAAAATCCTAAAAATCTCAATCAAATACCCCCTTAACCTTCTATATTCCAGGGAGTTTATGCAATCTCTCCTCATACTCTAACCCTTGGAGCCCTGATAACACTCTGGTGAATCTGCGTTGCACACCTTCCAAGACCAATATATCCTTTCTAACTGTGCACAGTACTCCAGATGTGTTCTAACCGGGGCTTTGTATTGCTGGAGTAAAACTTCCTCCCCTTTATATTCTAATCTTCTAGATATAAAAGATAACATTCCATTAGCTGTTTTGATTATTTTTTGTACCTGACCACTACATTTTAGTGATCTGTGTATATGGACCTCTAAATCTCTTTGGACCTCTACTGTTCCTAGCTTTTTACCATTTAAATAATACTCAGCGAAGCGACTGCACTGGTCATCAGTCCGTGCTGGCCTGAGGTCTGAGCCAAATTCAGCTTTAGGCCTCATATAAATCCTGCCGGTGAGTTGTGGGCACCAAACAGGCGCCTTGCTGCAGATCGCTGTCTGGCACGGCAGGAAATTGGCCAACTCCTGTGCTCAGCACTCCTGCTTCTCCTGAACTCAAAATTTCCTGGATCTATTTTTGAGTGACCTCCAGGCTAACTTACCCCAAATGCATTGAGTATAAAAACAGGATCTGCAGCCCCACTGGTCCTCATTATAATATATGTAAATGAGCTGATTCGGGACTCCCCTGGTGGATCACGGGACGGCCAAACAGCACAAGGGAACTCGGGGGGACTTGAGCAGAAAATGGCTTCAACCACGTTATGCAGCCAAAAAGGTTACATGCCCTGATTATACATTGGGCCTTATTTTGCGACCCCTACGGGTGGGTATGAGGTGTGTACACTCCCCTAGGGGCCGCGCAAGTTTGGGGTTTAGGCATGTCTTTGCTACTTCTAGATTTGACTATTCTAATACTCTCCTGGCTGGTCTGCCATCTTGAACCCTCCAAAAACTTGTGCTTATCCGAAACTGCTGCCTGTATCCTAACTCGCTCCAGATCTCGTTCACCCATCACCCCTGTGCTTGCTGACCTTGGACTGGCTCCCGGTTCAACAACACCTCCATTTTAAAATCCTCATCATTGTTTTCAAATCCCTCCATGGCCTCGTCCCTTCCTATCTCTGTAGTCTCCTCCAGCCCTGCAAGCCTTCGAGATCTCTGCGCTCTTCTAATTCTGGCCGCTTGTGCATTCCCGATTCTAATCGATCCCCCATTAACGGCCATGCTTTCAGCTGCCAAGGCTCTGGAATTCCCTCCCTGAACCTCTCCACTGTCTACCTCTCTTCTTTTAAGATGCTCCTTAAAACCTACCCCTTTGATCAATCTTTTAGTCAGCTGTCCTGTATCTCTTTCTGTGGCTCGGTGTCAAAAATGTTTTTTTATTGGTATATCTCTTGTTAAACGCTTTGGGACGTTTTACTACGTTAAATGTGCTATATGAATTTAAGTTGTTGTTGTTGTTGATACCTTTCCTCACTAAAATAGTTGCTGACACTTCTACGCTAACACATGAAGAATGATCACTTGGTTGAGCAACTGGATGACTGCCAGCACCTGTAAAACAAAACCCCAACATAAGTCAGCACCTTTAATGGAGAAAAGGGGAAAAATTGGAGGGGATTTTTTTTTAAAGAACCTCTTTGGCAAAAAAAAATGCATGCATTTTTGTTCCACATTTCAAAGATGATGCTGAAAATGTAGTGCAGTCACAACCTGATCATGTCTTATGATGGCAGTGCTAGGAACTGGCAGTTAGTCCGAGATTGCTGCTGCTGGTGTACTCCAGCACTAACCCCGTCCGATTCAGTGGTAAAGGCTTCAGCATGAGATGTCGGCAACACCTTGGGCACATCTAGGGCACCTGCCAGCCAATGTTCCTTCTAATTTGTTTTAATACGCGGTCCCTTTAATTGGGGGCACGGCCCATTCAAATTTTCGCGCATGCGCGGTTTCTTCCCTGTAGAAGCCAGTGAGCGGCCTGCGCGGGACCTCCAAACTGGCCGTGCATCTTAGCAGGAACATTGTTGCTAGCCCCATACGAACAGAAACTTTGGCTCCTGCTGCCATCCAGGGTATGGGGTGCCTGGTTCCTCTCCTCCCCCTAGATAAATGATTTTTGCTCCCTCTTCAGCCCCTTCTGTGAGGTGTGCATGGTGCACACTCGGTTATTTTTTTTTTTAAAGGGTCCATAACCCTCTAATTAAGCATCCATCACAGTTTTTTCTTCTCCTATTGCTTCCCCAGACTATGCATTTCCTATGGCTGAGAATGCAGGCACACAACAACTCCGGCACCAGCATTGCCACTGAGAGGGCAACTATGAGCACACAGTTGTGGGTGACTCTCCACCAGATGCATAGTGAAGGTTTTTTTTAATTTACTTTTGGGATGTGCCAACACCAACAAGGTAGCATTTATTGCCCATCCCTAGTTTGTCCTGAGGGCCTTAAGAATCAACTACATAGTGTGGAACTGGAGTCAGGTAGGATATTAGTGAACCAGTAGAGTTTTTACAAAGAATTACCAACTTGCTATGGTGAGATTGTGAACTTCTAACCTCTGGTATGTTAGTTCAGTACCACAACCACTGGGCTACTGTACCCTGCATACGGCTTATACAAATGGAATCTATAACTCTACAGGTTGGGGCATCAAACCTGAATCCTATGTGTAGCATGTTGTTGGTCCAATTCATTGGACAACTATGCTGCAAAATCCATTTTAAAATTCTTTTTCATAAATTAGTAAATGTTTTAAATAGAATATCAGAATAGTCAGTCTATAATGAGTGCATTGTTCTCTAATGAATTTGACAATATGACATGGTCAGTTTCTCTCATGAAAATGTGCAACTCTTCTATTCAATCTGTATCTGCTGTTGCTCCCATTTAAAGTACATCCATTGAGACCCTCCAATGGCTAAGGGAGTAATTTCATAACTTCATGTGGTTCTGAATCGTTAGGGCCATCAAAGTCTCAGGTTCAGTCCCTAGTATATGCAGAATTAGCTAATCTTACCAGGACACTATTGTTAGCTACAGTGTTACTGGACTAGAGAGAGGGAGAAATCAGACAGCTGTCATTCTTTATGACTTTTATGCATCTCTGCTGAAAAGTTTGCTTGTTTGGAAGTCAGCTGAAGACAACATCAGGCTTGGCTCTGATACCCCTTTCCCACACAATCAAATAGCCTGCCGACACTGGAGTGAGGTCGGGAAACCCAGAAGAATGGGTTTCCTCTGACCAATGTTCCCGCTAATTTTTTTTTGGGTGCACGGCCCCTTTAAGGGGCTGCGCGGCTCATTCAAAATATCGCACATGCACTGTTTTTCTCATTTAAAAGTCGGCGAGCCAGCTGTGCAGGACGTCCAAAGAGCTGCTGAAAGGGAACAATGTCTCAGGCCCTGCCAAATTTAACGTCAGGACCTAATTAACATTTTTTATCTCCGTTTCCCGGCCACAGCCAGCCAGATTGAGAGGGCGGGTAGGCCTTCGGCACAGGTCCGCAGCCAGGGACGGAGAGGAGTGAGGGATCGGAGGCCGGAGGGTGGCGGGGGGGGGATTGAATCAGAGGTTGGGAGGGTGTGAGATAGGAGGCCGGGGGTGGGGGGGAGTGTGAAGTCACAGGCCTCGGGGTGAGATCGGAGGCCTCGTGGGGGAGGTTGGAGGCCTCGTGGGGTAAGTCGGGGGGGAGATCAGAAGGGTCGGGTGGGGGTGTCTGATCACAGGGGTTGGTGAGGCAGGTATACTGGATCCAGCAGGTAAGTAGAAAGGCACTTGCCCCCTGGATCGAGTAGCAGCCCTCGCCTTCCTTTAGCCGGCGGGTTTCCCGAGGCCTGGGAAATTTGGCCGGCCAGAGTTAAATTTGAAATCATGGATCAATATGAGGCACACAGCCTCATTATAATATTTAAATTGCCAACCCACCTCCTGTGAATGGGTTGGGTGCCCGCCTCCGTTAAAACCGGAATTGGGTGGGTTGGGGTCGGGATTCAGATTTTTAACACTTTAACATCCCACCTGACCCAAACCCACCCGTTTTTTGGGTTAAAATTATTCCCTCTGTCTGAATCATAGAATCGTAAAATGGTTACAGCACAGAAGAAGGCCATTCGGCCCATCGAGCCCATGCCAGCTCTCTGCAAGAGCACTTCAGCTAGTCCCACTCCCCCGCCCTTTTCCCGTAGCCCTGCAAAAAAACATTTCCTTCAGGTACTTATCCAATTCCCATTTAGAAGCCACAATTGAATCTGCCTCCACCACCCTTTCAGGCAGTGCATTCCAGATCCTAACCACTTGCTGCATAAAGATGTTTTTCCTCATGTCACCTTTGGTTCTTTTGCCAATCACTTTGAATCTGTGTCCTCTGGTTCTCGACCCTTCCGCCAATGGGAACAGTTTCTCTCTATCTACTCTCTCTAGACTCCTCATGACTTTGAATACCTCTATCAAATCTGCTCTCAACCTTCTCTGCTCTAATGAGAACAACCCCAGTTTCTCCGGTCTATCCACGTAACTGAAGTCCCTCATCCCTGGAATCATTCTCGTAAATCTTTTCTGCACCCTCTCTAAGGACTTCACATCCTTCCTAGAGTGCGGTGCCCAGAATTGGACACAATACTCCAGTTGAGGTCGAACCAGTGTTTTATAAAGATTCATCATAACTTCCTTGCTTTTGTACGCTATGCCTCTATTTATGAAGCTCAGGATCCCGTATGTTTTTTTAACCACTTTCTCAACCTGCCCTGCCACCTTCAACGATTTGTGCACACATACCCCCAGGTCTCCCTGTTCATGCACCCCCTTTAGTATTGTACCCTTTGGTTTATATTGCCTCTCCTCATTCTTCTGGGTTAACACAAGTGGAATGCTACTTGATTGAGTTACTAGAAGCCAGCTGGTACCCATGAACCACTCCATCATTAGTCAATAACCAAAAAACTAACATTACCTGAGTGGATCTTCCCCAGAATATCCGAGCCCATGTCTTCAGAAAAGGAAGAAAGCAAAGGACAGAAATTTGAAGAAAAAAAATTCACCTTGCTTTGCAGTATTGGATTGGATTGTATGGATTGTAATATTTATTATTATGGCATAACAGAACAATATTTTTATTTTTTGCTTGTGTATTTCCAGTAGATTTCCCTTCTGACAGTGATAGCTTCAACCCAACTTTGTGGGAAGAACAAAGACAACAACGCATGCAGGTCGCCTTTGAATTTGAAGAGAAGAAGGAAGAAGAAGAAGGTTCTGGGCAAGTTAAGGTTGTTGCTGACTGCATATTACTCTATGTTGTAAATGTTGCCACAAACAGAATGTTTTATTTTGCCCACTGTCTGAATAATACCAGATTACCTAAAACAAAACAAATAAAAAATTGAATTGCACTCTTCCTGTTGTCCACTGGGTACATGCGCCATGTAATATGGTATTCAGCTTTACAGATCAGGAAGTTCCCAGGCTCAAACCCTAGTTTATGCTGACTAAGCTGATTTTAGCTGTGCTGCTGTGAAGAAGCATTAGGGGTAAAATTCAACTTTCATGCGGGTGCAAAACAGTTGGTAGCAGATCCGTTGCCCATTATGGACCATGCTTGATTCCTTTTCCAATGGAAAGGAAAATCAGGTGTGCACCCATTTAAGTTGAATTTTACCCCCACTGATTCGACACCAGACTGTGAGAACAAGAAAAATTGGAGAAAGAGTTGCATTGGGGACCATTGCATTCAGCATCAGGCTTTGCTGTGACTTCTTCCCAGAGAAGAATTAGCCTGCTAAGACTCACTGGGTTGGCTCATGAATGGAAAATGGCCGCTTGGGTAAGTTAGCAAAGGGCTGGTGGCATCTATGGAACCATACCCCAGCAGGACTCAACTACTTGAGAAGAGGAAGAGCGAAAATTGGAGGGAAATTTGAAATGAATACAGTGAAAATATGTACAGTCAGAGGCAGGATGGTATTGTCAGCTGTGCAATGAAGGCAGTTGACACTACTTGTTGGATTTGTAATGCTGTGAAGTTCATCTGTCACAATATGGACTAAAGAAATTCCACGCCAATTACATTTATTTCTCGCATTTTTTTAAATTTCAGGTTGAAATAAACCTTAAACGCTATCCTACCCCTTATCCAGAAGACCTGAAAAATATGGTGAAGTCTGTTCAGAACTTGGTAGGAAAACACAATCAAGAAGCATCTGCTGAAAACTCAACAGGTGCCACTAATATAGAACATTCTGGAAAAGAAAAATATGAACATAAATGGCCTGTACCGGCAAAGGAAGTTACACTTGAGGTAACTGAGGAAATTAGCAAAGAAATAGTTTCATCTTAACTTTATCTTCCTGGTTTTACTGTTGATCTGTCCTTCACGTTAATACCTTCATTGCTAAGTTAGTAATCTCAGCCATCATAGGGATGCATGGAGTGACGTGGACTTTTTATCTAGAGGACTAGAATACAGTCCTCTAGTATGCTACAGCTGTACAAAACCCTGGTTAGACCACACCTGGAGTTCTGTCAGCAGTTCTGGGCACCACACCTTAGAAAGGATATATTGGCCTTGGAGGGAACGCAGCATAGATTTACTAGAATGATACCTGGACTCCAAGGGTTAAATTACGAGGAGAGATTACACAAACTAGTGTTGTATTCCTGAAATTTAGAAGATTAAAGGGTGATTTGATCGAAGTTTTCAAGATATTAAGGGGAACTGATAGGGTAGATAGAGAAAAACTATTTCTGCTGGTTGGGGAATCTAGGACTAGGGGGCAAGGCCTAAAAATTAGAGCCAGGTCTTTCAGGATTGAAGTTAGGAAACACTTCTACATGCAAAAGGTGGTAGATGTTTGGAACGCTCTTCCACAAATGGCAATTGATGCTAGATCAGTTGTTAATTTTAAATCTGAGATTGATAGATTTTTGTTAGCCAAAGATATTAAGTGATGTGGGGCAAAGGCGGATATATAGAATTAGGTCACAAATCAGCCATGATCTCATTGAATGGTGGAACAGGCTCAAGGGGCTCAATGGCCTACTTCTGTTCCTATGTTCCTACAAGCATGTCATCTCGAGCGTCTAGAAAGCTAACACTGTCAACTCCAAAATGGCTCTGAATATTCATCTGTGACATGACAGAACAAATAATTACACTGACACTGCAATAGGACATGGGTTCGTAATATTGCTTCACTTATATTGGAGACAAACACCTGGAATTTTCGTAGGAGTTGTTACAATCTTCCACTGTAACTTCAGTGAAAGATCAGTTCCAACCTCTCAGAAATGGCATAAACATTTGTGTACACCATATCCACTGATCTACCAAATTTACAGTGGGCCATCAGGATATCCATGCAGAAATTCTACCCAAAAATATTAGTACATAAGCTTGAATTTTCCTACTTTACAACAGTGACTAAACTTCAAAAAAATACTTTGTTGGCTGTAAAGCACTTTGGGACATTCTGAAGTCATGAAATGTACTATATAAATGCAAGTCTTTCTTTTGAAGAGGGATACAAATGCATATAAAAGAAATGTGGCAGCCAATTTGTACACAGCAAGCTCCCACTAACAGCAATGTGATAATCTGTTTTAGTGATGTTGATTGAGGGATAAATATTGGCCAGGACACTGGGGATAACTCCGCTGCTCTTCTTCGAAATAGTGCCATGGCATCTTTTACGTCCACCTACGAGAGCAGACAGGGCCTCGATTTGATGTCTCATCCGAAAGACAGCACCTCCGACAGTGCAGCACTCCTTCAGTACTGCACATCAATGCTGAGACATACCGTAACCACAAAGGCAAACACTCAGTTACTGTGCAGTTGGTGTGTGACCACGTCTCTCACATCATGATGGTGGATGCTCTGTATCCTGCGCTAGTCTGCTGTGACAACTATCTTCCAGCACAAGGACCCCCAGGTCCCTCTGAACTGTAGCATTTTGTAATCTCTCTCCATTTAAATAATAATTTGCTTTTTTATTTTTCCTGCCAAAGTGGATAACCTCGCACTTTCCCACATTATACTGCATCTGCCAAATGTTTGCCCACTCACTTAGCCTGTCTATATCCCTTTGCAGGTTCTTTGAGTCCTCTGCACAACTTGCTTCCCCACCCATCTTTGTATCATCCGCAAACTTAGCTACATTACACTCGGTCCCTTCATCCAAGTCATTAATGTAGATTGTAAATAGTTGAGGCCCCAGCACCGATCCCTGTGGCACCCCACTAGTTACCGTTTGCCAACTGGAAAATGACCCATTTATCCCAACTCTCTGCTTTCTGTTAGTTAGCCAATTCTCTATCCATGATAATATATTACCCCCAACTCCGTGAGCTCTTATCTTATGCAGTAACCTTTTATATGGCACCTTATCGAATGCCTTCTGGAAATCCAAATACACCACATTCACTGGCTCACCTTTGTCCACCCTGCTCGATACATCCTCAAAGAACTCCAGCAAATTTGTTAAACATGATTTCCTATGTTAAACATGATTTCCTTGCTCCTGCTCATGCCAGTTGTGAGCCACCTTGGCCTGCAACAAAAAGGGAAGTGTGTCAGTGAGTGTGGTGCAATGTGTTTGGGTAATGTGTCTGTCATGATTGAATAGCTGGCATTGAGTGCAAGGTGCGAGATGTGGGTATGTGGCTTGCAATAATGGTAAGTGTGTGAGGGTGAGGTGAAGCTATGATTGTGACGTATGAGTGGTGATTGCTAGTGGTTGTTGGTAGGTGAGTGATGGGGGTGTGGTGCATTGAGCAGTGTGTGAGGCTAGTGGTACAGTTGATGGGACATGGCATTTGAAGATGCATTCACTCACCTTGACCACTTGTGTGAGGTCATTAAACTTCTTCCGGCACTGCATCCATGTCCTGGGAGAAAGACTAGTGGCACTGACGGCTTTAGTGATCTCCTCCCACTGCCTTCGAACAGTGTGTCTGGAAGGCATCCAGGCCCCCTGTGGGTTGAGGACCTGTCTCCTCCTATAGACCCCTGCCCCGAGGTCTCCGGTACTGCATCGGAGAACTGAGGTGCCCTTTCTCTGCCCTTTTGAGACATTGCTAACTTTCAGCTCCAGTGCTTCTCTCACAAAGCACCTCCCCTTTAAGAAGTGCAGACAGTTTTTTCACTCTGCAGGCAACCTTTAAATACATAGCAGACCTCCCATGATATTTGGCTCCCTATTGAGTGCTGAGCCAACCGGCAGCATGTTTAGCGCTGGGCTCAGCACTGCAATCATGTTAATAAGCAGGTAGCACGAATTTTGCGTGCAGCCTGAATTAATTTCACCGGGTGCAGGCAGATGGCGCATCGCGATCCCTGCACCCGTTTCTGGGCCTTATCCAATTTAGTCCCGTTTTTCTTTTATTCTTGTGGGGTCAGGAAAATCAGGAGCGTTCCTTCTAGTGGCACACAAATATTGAGGCCCACTGCTAGACTGTGTTCATCCACCTCCGGGATTCGCTCCTCCTCCCAGGAGCTGGCTGATTCGGCATCTGCAGTTCACCGGCTACATCCAAACCTGAAATTGCCTTACAACGCTGGCTTCAGAAGATCGGCCTCGATGCTCCGCCAACTTCACACCGGTTTCGAGCAGAAGTCAAAAATTATTCTTGTGAAACCATTAATGGTTAAAATGCCACCTAATACTCACTGTTTAGGCTTACTCATAAGGAATGGGCACTTGGGCAAAGTACAGCCAGTGGAACCTTATTCCGCCTGAGACAGCAGCACCTTCAGGAAAGGATGGAGGAAATATGAGGGGAAAAATAATATTTTTTAAAATACAAAACAGGAAAGAATGAAATGCTGGTAGAGGGCCTTACTCAAAGACAAGTGTTCCTCTTGTCGTTGCAATGCCTGTGTTACAGGTAAGATGTAAGTAAGCGCTTTTTTAATATCTTGCCCCTATTTGTTCTCTTGAAAAATCTGCTTTTTTCTCTTCTACAGAGACCCTTAGGAGACTCGCCAAATGATCTGAGAATGGGAGAACTGCGGCCTACTCTTACTGATACTCCACTATTCAAACCCAAAGTTGTCCTGTTGGGTAAAGAGAGGAAAGGTACAGTGTCAACTCTATGGAGGCCAAGAGGGTCACAGGATATTGCATTAGGGAAAACCTCATGGTCTGGAGGAGTGGCGGGGGCAATCATCTTCTCTGTGGGTAGGGAATACCAGTGCTGGATACCCAATTCTACAAATTAGAGACCCTTTGCGGAAACAGTTGTAATAGCTTCACCTTGCCATCAAAATCAATGCCGATCACAGGTTTGCTGCATTAATGCTGCTTTGATCGCCAATGCCACTTAGACCGTTACAGAATGACACTGGTAGATTTCACAATGATGCTGGCAGGCTCAGAAACATTAAAGAACATAAGAACATAAGAGGTAAGAGCAGGAGTCGGCCATACGGCCCCTCGAGCCTGCTCCACCATTCAATAAGATCAGGGCTGATCATTGACCTCAACTCCACTTTCCCACCCGATCTCCATATCTCTTGATTCCCCTAGAGTCCAAAAATCTATCTATCTCAGCCTTGAATATACTCAAAGACTCAGCATTCACAGCCCTCTGGGGCAGAGAATTCCAAAGATTCACAACCTTCTGAGTGAAGAACTTCCTCCTCATCTCAGTCTTAAATGGCCTACCCCTTATCCTGAGACGATGCCCCCTAGTTCTAGACACTCCAGCCAGGGGAAACCTCTCAGCATCTACCCTGTCAATCCCCTTCAGAATCTTGTAGGTTTCAATGAGATCACCTCTCATTCTTCTAAACCCCAGAGAGTATAGACCCATTCTACACAATCTCTCATCATAGGACAGCCCTCTGATCCCAGGAATCAATCTAGTGAACCTTCGTTGCACCGACTCCAAGGCAGGTATATCCTTCCTTAGATAAGGAGACCAGAACTGTGCACCAGGTGTGGTCTCACCAAGGCCCTGTACAATTGTAGCAAGACTTCCTTACTCTTACACTCCAACCCCCTTGCAATAAAGGCCAACGTGCCATTTGCCTTCCTTATTGCTTGCTGTACCTACATGTTAGCTTTCTGTGTTTCTTGCACGAGGACACCCAAATCTCTCTGAACACCAACATTTGAAAGTTTCTCACCATTTAAAAAATATTCTGTTTTTCTATTCTTCCTACCAAAGTGAATAACCTCACAGTTCCCTACATTATACTCCATCTGCCACCTTACTGCCCATTCACGTAATCTATCTATATCCCTTTGCAGACTCTTTGGGCTGGATTTTACTCACCGAGACGAGTTGGGGGCGGGTCTGCTACCTTCTGGGTTCTAGTCCCGCCCCCAGCGACGTCCGACACACAGACGCTATTTTCCCCTGATTGGCCTTGTTAAGCCCGCCCTGCGGGCTTGCTGGCCAATTAAGGGAAAGCCGGTGTCAGATGATGTCAGCTGATGACGCTTCATCTGCCGGTTTTCTTAAAGGCACATGAACCATAAATTTTTGACAGATGATTTGACAGTGTTTGACAGCATTGAGGTGCTGTCAAAC
This sequence comes from Somniosus microcephalus, assembly GCF_052327205.1. Classification (NCBI taxonomy): domain Eukaryota; kingdom Metazoa; phylum Chordata; class Chondrichthyes; order Squaliformes; family Somniosidae; genus Somniosus; species Somniosus microcephalus. The sequence goes on from NC_140989.1 coordinate 292,600,652, forward strand.
ACTGACAATCACTGTACAAAGGTGAGCCCTTGATCCCAGGCTCTCCAATGACTCTCTCCTTAGGATGAAACAGATGGCAGCTGCAGGTGAAGGTACAGAAGCGATGTCACTTCTCCCATTGAGGTGAGGCCACACAAACACTTCAAAGCTTGTCACCTACTGAAAATCTAAACACATTAAAAATGACTTTCCCAACATTTCCTTACCTCTGATACTCACCAGTGTCCCATTGCATCCTTCACACCACTTCTGCAGCTGTCATCTGTACACCAACAGTACAACAGATGCACAGCACGCCTCACTTACCCGATGTTGGGAAGCTCGCAGCAGAAGTCTGAAAATGGGAAAAAGCCTCTTTACTGCCTGTTAGATACCTGTTAACAGGCAGTTAAGTGGCTATAATCCTCTTCCCGCCGCTAGGAGTCAGGTCTTTGCGCAAATCGGGGACCCAACTCCCGGGAAGATTGGTTGGGAGCGGGTTCCCATTCTTTTTTACTTTCCCAGCAGTCCCGCCTCCAAACCTGCCTCCTCAGGGCTGGTAAAATCCAGCCCTTTGTGTTCTCCTCACAGGCTACTGTCCCACCTAGCTTTGTATCATCAGCAAACTAGGATACATTACACTCAGTCCCTTCATCTAGGTCATTAATATAGATTGTAAATAGCTGAGGCCCCAACACTGATCCTTGCAGCACCCCAGTAGTTACAGCCTGCCAACCTGAAAAAGATCTGTTTATCCCTACTCTCTGTTTTCTGTCCATTAACCAATCCTCTATCCATGTTGCTATATTACCCCCAACCTCATGAGCCCTAATCTTGTGTAATAATCTTTTATGTGGCACCTTATCGAATGCCTTTTGGAAATCCAAATATACTACATCCACTGGTTCCCCTTTATCTACCCTGCTAGTTACATCCTCAAAAAACTCTAATAAATTTGTCAAACATGATTTCCCTTTCATAAAACCATGTTGACTCTGCCTAATCATGTTATGATTTTCTAAGTGACTTGATACCACTTCCTTAACAATGGATTCCAGCATTTTCCCAACGACTGATGTCAGGCTAACTGGCCTGTAGCTCCCTGCTTTTTCTCTCCCTCCTTTCTTGAATAGTGGTGTTACATTTGCGACCTACAAATCCACTGGGACCTTTCCAGAATCTAGGGAATTTTGGAAGATCAAACCAATGCATCCACTATCTCTTCAGCCACCTCTTTTAGAACCCTAGGATGTAGGCTGTCAGGTCCAGGGGATTTGTCGGCTTCTGGTCCCATTAGTTTCTCTAGTACTTTTTCTCTACTTATATTAATTACGTTAAGTTCCTCGCTCTCATTAGACCCTTGGTTCCCCACCATTTTTGGTATGGTTTTTGTGTCTTCTACTGTGAAGACAGATACAAAATATTTGTTTAACATTTCTGCCATTTCCTTATTCAATCGCTCAGGAGATTTCCTATATCGGAGGTAACTATTTAACATATCAGTATCTTGATCATAATCTTAAGCAGGCATAGACATATGCCAGCTCTATCACTATACACTGAGGAAGGGCTTCATTTGATAATAAGATGTGCATAGGGTTATCACTGAAATTGTGATTGATCCCTAGCCATATTTCACTACCGATTGCAATCTATGCTTAGTGCACAAGCTCAATAAATATTAATGTAAAGATAATATCGGTTGGGAAGAATGCCTGAATGTCAAAACACTTATTTTACTAAATAAGCAACTCAAAAGGCAATAATCTTACATAAATATTTGGAGTTAAAAACAGTTAAAGATAATGGACCATGATTGTTATACAGTAGAAACATTTAAAAACCTGTTGTTCCATTCTGTATCTGGCCCCATCACCTTGGATGTATCGGACATTGACTGTGCCACTCCTGACTTGCCGCTATGCTCGCTGTAGCCTATTCTAATCAGTTCTCCAGCAAATTGTGTTGTAAATTTGCCACTAACTTATGGTATTAGTCACCGATATTGCCACTGCAGCAAATTCCGGACCATGGTTTCGGTAAAGAACCTAATTAATTATATTTATATTTCCTACACACATTCAGCTAAGTTTATGCTTGAAAAGTACAATACCAAAGGTAGTCAGGAAATGAAAAATAAAATGCAACCTAGCAACAAGTGTAGGTCTGAAGCAATCCAAGAAAAAATATATATTGAGAATATTATCCCCTCTTCAAGATCATCCCAGACATTGAGTGCCTAGGTCATGAGGAAAACTTAAGGATGTTGGGCTTTGAAATGCAAGAAATGGACTCATTGATGTTTTTAAGATTATGAAAGGGATTAATGAGGTTGATCCAAGAAAATCGTTCAAATACCAGGGAAACAAGTTCAAAATTAAGAAGTTAAAAAAGAATAGTCAGACTTGTGACATAGACTACTAGGGAAGGCCATTGAAGCACATGGTATAAGTGGGTTCAAAAGGCTAGTTGGCCAGCATCTGAAAGAGAAATATTGATGATCGTTTTGGGTGCTGCCCTTCATCAGAACCAGCAGTCAGGCTGGAGAAGAGACATGGCAATGAAGACAAAAGAGGAGAGGAGAAAACAACAGGTAAAGAGTTCAAAAATGCCAACTACAGTGGAATTTGAGCAGATTCCCAAATGATCAGTACAATAGAATGATCACCACATCCGAAGGCTGTGAGCAGGCTCTGAGGCTAAATTTAAATTAAGCTTTTAGGCATTCCATTATAATTAACTTCTACTATTCTTTCAGTGGGCTTTAATTAATTGAAGTTGATCTTTTTCATGAGAAGGCATTTTCGGTGGTGCAACAGCAATTTGAGTAGCAGTTTGAGCAGCTCACTAGGGACTTGAACAGCTGATTGAGCATGTTCAACAACTGTTTACCAAATTGTTGGTATGCCATCGATAATTGAGTCTACAACTCTGCTACTGGTCTACAGAAACCAGATTTAACATCATAAATGCCGAGTGCCAGCTCACAGATGTTGGACTCCTGGAATGCAATTTGAAAGATATGAAGGAAAAACTTCTGTTTATAAAATAAGACTGTAAAAGATCCTCAGAGCTACTTGATGAAAAACAGCAGGATATAATTTTGACATTACAATCTAATTGGTTAAACTTGACCAGTTGTTTTCCACAGTCGGGATTCCTATTGTCCCAAAAGGAGTTGAATCATAACACATGCAGCTGGAGTCATACCTAGCACAAAGGAAGATGGTTGTGGTCATTGGAGGCCGATCATCTCAGCCCCAGGAGTTCCTCAGAATAGTGTCCTAGGCCCAACCATCTCCATCTGCTGCAGGATTATTCAGAGCAGTGTCCTAGGCCCAACCATCTCTAGCCGCTTCATCAATGACCTCCATCATAAGGTCAGAAGCAGGGATGTTCGCTGATGATTGCATGGCGTTTAGTTCCATTAGCAACTCTTCATATAATGAAGCAGCCTGTGCCCACATGCAGCAAGACCGGGACAACATTCAGGCTTGGGCTGATAACTGGCAAGTACAATTCGTGTCACACAGTGCAAGGCAATGACCATCTCCAATAAGAGAGGGTCTAACCACTGCCCCTTGACATTCAACAGCATTACCATTGTCAAATCCTCCACCAGCAACATCCTGGGGACCACCATTGACCAGAAACTTAACTGGACCAGCCACATAAGTGTTTGGTTACAAGAGCAGGTCAGAGACTGGGTATTCTGCAGCGAATGTCTCACCTCTTGACTCCCCAAAGCCTTTCCACCATCTACAAGGCACAAGTCAGGAGTGTGATGGAACACGCTCCACTTGCTTGGATGAGTGCAGCTCCAACAACACTCAAGAAGCTCGACACCATCCAGGACAAAGCAGCCCACTTGTTGGCACCACATCCACCACCTTAAACATTCACTCCCTTCATCACCAGCCCACTGTGGCTACAGTGTGTACCATCTACAAGATGCACTGCAGCAACTCGCCAAGGCTTCTTCGACAGCACCTCCCAAACCCACGACCTCTTCCACCTAGAAGGACAAGGGCAGCAGATGCATGGGAACACCACCACCTCTAAGTTCCCCTCCAAGTTCCACACCATCCTGACTTGGAAATATATCGCCGAACCTTCATCATCGCTGGGTCAAAATCCTGGAACTCCCTCCCTAACAGCACTGTGGGAGTACCTTCACCACACGGACTGCAGCGGTTCAAGAAGGTGGCTCACCACCACCTTCTCAAGGGCAATTAGGGATGGGCAATAAATGCTGGCCTTGCCAGCGATGCCCACATCCCATGAATGAATTAAAAAAACAGACTAATTTTAATGTGGTTGTTCTTTTGATTTCACTTTCTTTTGCTATTTTCTCCTCTCCTTTCTGAAGATGCTGATTCATGGGTTTCACAGGTGCCAACAGTGCTCCAGTACCACACTCAAGCAACTATTCTTCATGTGTGAACTTAAACAGTGAGTGCCAGTAGGCAAATCGACCTTGGTGGCATTACAGTGAGCTAGATCCCATTCCCAACATACCTGTACTTTTCAACAGGGGTCATATGATAGCGATAGGATTGCGAGCCCTTTCTGACTTTTCACCTCCTTAGCCTAGGAACACTGAGACCAACTGTAGCACTCTTAAGTGCTACCTCAGCTGAGAACAGCTAACTCGTGACAGGACAAAGGACAGTGATTGAATGCCCTCCTGGACTGATGAGGAAGCTCTGGTTTTTATTTCTAATGACTACTGTATAATGTAACTGCAAACTCTATTTTACACGTCTCAGGATCTAGAAAACATGATTTAAAAAAATCTTTTTGATAACCAATGTAGAAACATTTTTTCAATATTCTTTTGTATATTAAGAGTCAACAGATGAATCAGAAGGTGACAGAATCAACAACAGTGGCTCCTCAGGCACCTATTCAGACTACTCACCTTCCCAAGGGTCTTCTGGTTCCTCTGGAGTACCTATCAAAGTCAGCACATTGCAGGCAGCAGTCAAAGATGGCGTGGCAGCTTCCTCCTGGGGAAACAGGTGCGTGAGTTTATTACAAAGGGTTTATAGTAATATAGACAATATTAATTACCTTTTTTAATCTTTTCACAGTCAGTCATTCTACTTTTTGAGTTATAGTGAGCAAATTGTTTTGTCTGCTCTTCAAAATTTTCCTTTTTTCATTGAGAAATAAAACAAGATTTAAGGCCTAGCTGCATATTGCAGGACACCACTAAGGTTAAAATGGCATGAGAAAAGATCATAGAATAGTACAACAAAAACAACAACTTGTATTTATATAGCACCTTTAACGTAGTAAAACGTCCCAAGGCACTTCACAGGAGTGTTATAAAACAAAATTTGACACCGAGCCACATAAGGAAAATTTAGGGCAGGTGACCAAAAGCCTGGTCAAAGAGGTAGATTTTAAGGAGCGTCTTAAAGGAGAAAAGAGAGGTAGAGAGGTTTAGGGAGGGAATTCCAGAGCTTAGGGCCAAGGCAATTGAAGACACGGTCACCAATGGTGGAGTGATTAAAATCAGGGATGCTCAAGAGCCCAGAATTAGAAGAGAGCAGATATCTCGGGGGGGGGGCGGAGGTTGTGGGGCTGGAGGAGATTACAGAGACAGGGAGGAGCGAGGCCATGAAGGGATTTGAAAACAAGGATGAGAATTTTAAAATCGAGGTGTGGCTTAACCGGGAGCCAATGTAGGTCAGCAAGCAGAGGAGTGACAGTGAACGGGTCTTGGCGCAAGTTAGGATACGGGCAGCCAAGTTTTGGATGACCTCAAGTTTACGTAGGGTAGAATGTGGGAGGCCAGCCAGGAGTGCATTGGAATAGTCAAGTCTAGAGATAACAAAGGCATGGATGAGGGTTTCAGCAACAAATGAGCTGAGGCAGGGGCGGAGATGGACGATGTTACGGAGGTGGAAATAGGCGGTCTTAGTTATGACGCAGATATGTGGTCAGAAATTAATTTCAGGGTCAAATATGAAACCAAGGTTGAGAACAGTCCCGTTCAGCCTCAGAGAGATGCTAGGGAGAAGGATGGAGTCAGTGGCTAAGGAACGGAGTTTGTGGTGGGGACCAAAGACAATGGCTGCTTATCCAGTACTGGATGTCGGACAAGCAGTCTGACAATTTAGAGACCGTGGACCATTAGAAACAGTTTATCTTTATTAACACTATGTAAACCCTTCATGATTTTAAGCTCCACTATTAAATCTCCTCTTAGCCTTCTCTGCTCTGAGGAGAACAACCCCAGCTTCTCCAGTCTATCCACGTAACTGTAATCCCTCATCCCTGGAACCATTCTAGTAAATCTCTTCTGTTCTCCAAAGCCTTCACGTCCTTCCTAAAGTGTGGTCCCAGAATTGGATACAATACTCCAGCTGGGGCTGAACTAGTGTTTTATATAGGCTTAGCATAATTTCCTGGCTTTTGTACTCTGTGCCTCTGTTTATAAAGCCCAGGATCCCATATGCTTTATTAACTGCTTTGTTAACCTGTCCTGTCACCTTGAAATATTTGTGCACAAACACCCCAGGTGTCTCTGTTCTTGCACCCTCTTTAAAATTGTACAATTTAGCATTTATTGGCTCTCCTCAGTCTTCCTACCAAAATGTATCACCTCACACTTTTCTGTGTTGAATTTCATCTGCCATGTATCCACCCATTCCACCAGCCTGTCTATGTCACCTTGATGTCTATTACTATCTTCCTCACTGTTTACTACACTTCCAAGTTTTGTGTCATCTGCAGATTTTGAAATTGTGCCCTGTACCCCCACGTCCAAGTCAAAAATAGCAGTCGTCCTAGTACTGAACCTTGGGGGATGTCACTGTATACCTGTATACAGCCATTCACCACAACTCTCTGTTTTCTATCCCATAGCCAATTTTGTATCCATGCTGCTACTACCTCTTTTATCCCATGGGCTTCAATTTTGCTAACAAGCCTAATGTGTGGTACTTTATCAAACATCTTTTATAAGTCCGTATACACAACATCAACTGCACTGCCTTCATTATCCCTCTCTGTTACCTCATCAAAAACTCAATCAAGTTAGTCAAACACAATTTGCCCTTAACAAATCCGTGCTGGCTCTATTTTATTAGTCCATGCTTGTCCAAGTGGCTGTTAATTTTCTCCCAGATTATTGTTTCTAAAAGTTTCCCCAGCACCAATGTTAAACTGACTGGCCTGTAATTGCCAGCTTTATCCTTCTCCCATTTTTTGAACAAGGGTGTAACGTTTGCAATCCTCCAGTCCTTTGATACCACCCCTGTGTCGAAGGAGGTTTGGAAGATTGGTGGCCAGCACCTCCGCAATTTCTACCCTTACTTCCCTCAGCAGCCTAGGATGGATACCATACGGACCGAGTGACTTATCCACTTTAAATACTACCAGTGTTTCTAGTACCTCCTCTTTATCTATTTTTATCTCATCCGGTATCCCGACAACCTCTTCGTTTACCATAGCTTTGGCAAAGTCCTCTTCCTTGAAAAACACCGATGCAACATATTCATTTAGTACCTCAGCCATGCCTTCTGCCTCCACCAATAGTTCTCCATTTTGATTCCTATTCGACCCCACCGCTCCTCTGACAACTCTTTTACTGTTAACATGTGTATAGAAGACCTTTGGATTCCCTTTTATGTTAGCCGCCAATCTATTCTTGTACTGTCTCTTGCCACTCTTATTTCATTTTTCACTTCTCCTCTGTACTTTTTATATTCAGATGAGGTAAGTTGGCAATTAGTGATCAGGTGGCATCAAGCTTTGGTTTTAAAAGCTTGTAGATAGTTAGAGAAAGGGATGACTGAGTGAAGTAAAGGGTTTCACAGATTTGAAGTCCTGGGAAAGAATGAGTTGGAGCAGAAGATGATGCAATGGGCAGAATTTTCTCCAGCAATTAAACCATTTGAAAGATGTTAATCAATGAGTGCGGATAGGAATTGCCTGGAGAGTCATTCCACTGATCACTGTCACTTTTGAGATTTTCTGACAGGAGTAATGGTGGACATTGTTCACCGTGTCAGTGTGTTTAAATAACAGATTATTACATATAAAATATATTAAAAGTTAAAAGTTAGTTAGAAGGAAGATCTGATGTATTTTTTCCACAAAGAATAAAACTTGTGCACTGAGTTACCAGGAAAGCTACTGAGGTAAATTGCCTGAATTCAAAAGACGCTTAAATGTTTTTGTGGAGAGAGAAAAGACTGGGGGATGTGGGAGAAGGCAGGTAGGTGGGTTTGAGATCAACGACAAATGGGATGGACTTGTTCCCTGTGACAGTAGAACTCTGTCTTGCATCCAATAAGGAAAAGGGCACTAAAAGCACTAAAGGCCGGTGCCTGGGATTGGAATTCCCTACACGGTACACGGCTGATGGGGTGCCCACCATACTCCCGTGCCACTGCAGCCTTCTCTGCTTTGCCAGACTTTACATGCTCCCCTCTCTCTGCTATTCTGCTGTAACCATTTATACGTCCTGTGGTTCTCGGATACATCTTTTATTTCTCTAATCTCTCCTTAATATTGCCTCCTTTTGTCACACCATTATCACTGCTGTCATTTAATCATCTCCTGGCCTCCCCCTAATCACAGACCAGTCTTTTGTTTCCTCCACCCCCTCTTCCCTGGCTCTGTTCTGCCTTATAAGCTGTTCATCCATAACATTTCCCAGTTCTGATGAAAGTTTATCAACCTGAAATGTTAACCCTACCTACCACAGATGCTACCTGACCTGCTGAAGATGGGATCAAAAGTGAAAAATAACCTAGAAATTGCTGCTGGTATTAATAGTGGACAAATGTTAATGACATTTCTTCTGTTTTCTATTTTAATGGAATGGGTTAACGACTCCATTAAAATGATAGACGGAGGAATGTCACGTGAGCATGTTAATTGTTTATCTGTTACCGACACTAATTTCTGGACTCTTTTTTTAAAATCATTTGAAATGCATATTTAAGCAGCATCTAAAAGAGCAAAAGATAGGTTAATATTTAATATTACCTTTCATCAGAACTTGGCTTTGTGATATTTACTCACACTCATTGGGTCATCAGTGTTTGGATCAAGAAAGGTATGGTGGTGGGTGGATAACAGGTCCCAGGCAGGACAATGGAGGTTAGGTAAAGGGTGAGGAAGAAGATGGGAGGGGAGAGAAAGAGAGGGTGAGGTGAAAGAGCAAGGGAGACAACAGAAGAGGATGGGAAGAAAGAGAAGACTGTAAGTTGTGAGAAGGATGCAATGAGGCTTCAAGGGGATATAGACAAGCTAAGTGTGTGGGCAAGGACATGGCAAATGGAATATAATGTGGAGAAATGTGAAGTTATCCACTTTGGTAGGAAAAATAGAAAAGCAGAGCATTTTTTAGATGATGGGAGATTGGGAAATGTTGGTGTTCAGAGGGACCTGGGTGTCCTTGTACACGAATCACTGAAAGTTAACATGCAGGTACAGCAAGCAATTAGGAAATGGTATGTTGGCCTTTATTACAAGAGGATTTGAGTATACGAGTAAAGACGTCTTACTGCAATTATATAGGGCCCTGGTGAGACCACACCTGGAGTATTGTGTACAGTTTTGGTCTCCTTACCTAAGGAAGGATACACTTGCCATAGAGGGAGTGCAACAAAGTTTCACCAGACTGGTTCCTGGGATGGGGGGATTGTCCTATGAGGAGAGATTGAGTAGACTAGGCCTGTATTCTCTAGAGTTTAGAAGAATGAGAGGTGATCTCATTGAAACATACAAAATTCTTACAGGGCTTGACAGGGTAGATGAAGGGAGGATCTTTCTCCTGGCTGGGGAGTCTAGAACCAGGGGTTACAGTCTCAGAATAAGGGGTCGGCCATTTAGAACTGAGGTGAGGAGAAATTTCTTCACTCAGAGAGTGGTGAGTTTTTGGAATTCTCTACCTCAGGGGGCTGTGGAGGCTCAATCATTGCATATGTTCAAGACAGAGATCGATAGATTTTTGGATATTAAGAGAATCAAGGGATATGGGGATAGTGCAGGAAAGTGGAGTTGAGGTAGAAGATCAGCCATGATCTTATTGAATGGCGGAGCAGGCTCGAAGGGCCAAATGGCCTACTCCTGCTCCTATTTCTTATGTTCTTATGGTTGAGTGCTTGACTCTTAGAAACTCATAAGCTTGAATTTCAGATCCACTTGCCTTAGTTGGCTGATCTCCATTTAGATAGCAATTAAAGTGTGGTATTCTCAGCAGTCCTTGTGGGTAGGTCCACATCCCAGACTGTTTTCCAAACCAGCTGTAAGAGATTGCAACAAACTGGAAAGTTGGGCAAATTGGTAGAATTATTTAATTAGGTTTTTGGATACTGTTTCCTAATCAGGTTCTAAGTCTTTCTAATTAATAATGGTCATAAAAGATTACAAATGATTTTCTTAAAGCTTTTAAACATATGGTAAGGGATGGATGACCAGTGCCATTGGTTAGACACTGGCCTTTGAACTCTGGGTTCATTGGTTGGGATTGTGACATGTGACAAAAAGTTAGTGAGTAACACAGCTCCAAGATCAAGTGCTCTGTCACTGTGTTGCACCACTATCTGGTGACCCAACCAAAATCAACAAATGACAGGCAAGTTTGAATGACAGCTGATACTCCAATGTTCTCTGTTAGAACTGCAGGAACAGCTTCATGCTGTTCAGTCTTTCTAAGTTAGTGGATAAATGAACTTTCAAATATCAGGAATTCTCTGATATGCATTCAAATATCTGGCATTTCTCTGACTCAGCAGGTTAACACAGACATTTCAACAAAACATTGAAGCAAAACCTTTACTCAGCCAGAGGGAGGCAGCATCGACAGCAAGTCTACAACAGCGGGCTGAGAGGCGCTCAGTGACTGATACTTTTTCTGATAAATGGAATGATAATTCACATTATGACAATACAGGTTTTGTTGCAGAAGAAAGCACTTCAATCTTAGAAAATCCCAGTGCCAACCCCTTAATAAGTACAAAATCGAGGAGCACATCTGCCCATGGACGTAGGCCATTAATGAGACAGGACAGAATTATAGGAGTTCCACTGGAATTAGAACAGTCTGTGCATACAGTGCACAGTGTCAGAAATACACCAGAAACTGAAGTGCCTCCAAGCAATCCTTGGCAGAACTGGACTAGGACACCTAGTCCATTTGAGGATAGGACAGCATTTCCGTCAAAATTGGACAACACTCCTTTCAGCAGTCCTATTCCCGACAGGAAAGATTCAGAACTACAGTCAGTGCGTGGAATTACTGAACTATCCAGCACATTTACATCAGGTGCTCCGTGGAGTTTTATCAACTCTAGAGAATCCAATTTAAGTAGAAGTCATGTGGATAAATTCACACATATCTGCAGACCTGAGTCTGCCAAGAGTGCTATTATTGTCAGTAAAAGTACAGAGAGACTTGCACCAATGATGAGATCGGCTAAAGCTAGCCAGTTTAAGAAATCCCAAAGCATTGATGAAATTGACATTGGGGCCTTCAAGATTTACAATATACCACTGGACAGTTATGGCTCCAGCTCAAAAAATCCAGGTAGCATTGATATACCAGAGCAAATACCAATACAAGAACATGGTATGTCACGCAGCCATTCTGCTCCAATGTTGGATGAAGATTTATCAGAAACATATGGAAGTGGAAAGGCCTCTCAAAAGATTCCAATTACAAAAAAAGTGTACCATTTTGACCAAAGTTTCAATCCCCAAGGTACAGTAAATGTTAAACCTGAGAGAAGAGTAACCACTTCTTTTACACATAATGTTGACTATGGTGTCCAGCAAAGCAAAAATGTTTCAAAAGATCTCATTAGTCCACGCTCCTTCAGAGGTTATCAACCCATGGAACATATGTATTCATTCTCCCAGCCTTCAGTGAACGATGAACCAACTAATCCTCGGTTTTCAAGTCAAGGGGATAGGGCTGGATTCTTAAGAAGGGGTGACTCCCTGGCAACCTCCACAGAAATGGTGTTGCATCGAAGGATGAATGAAACTCCAGAGCTGCCACAAAGTGACAGATATGTCAGGACGCACTTCAGAGGAGTTTTAGAACACCAGAACAGCGCATCATTGGTTGAGTCACAGTATCTCAAAAGGAATGGAAGATATGAAGAAGACTATTCAACATTCCAAGACATAAAAAATCAGGGTAGGAATTTCCAAGATAAACCTTTAACTCAGAGGAGGCCTTTGTCTGCAAGGAGCTACAGTACAGAAAGCTATGGGTTTTCTCAAACCAGGCCGGTTTCAGCAAGGCCTACCATGGCAGCTCTGTTAGAGAAATTACCTTCAGATTATAACATCAGTAACTACAATGAAAAGCCTTCAGAGAGCAATGACATAAGGATCAGGTCTTCACAGTTGAAAGGAGATGAGAGCTCTGCTAAAATTCCTCTAGACTGGAGACAACAACTGCTCAGGCATATAGAAGCTAAAAGGTTAGATAGGGTGAGTGTGCCTTTTTCTTTTCAAAAAGTTTCACTGGTCTGAATGTTGCCTTTTTTTTCAATTCTTGAAAATACCATTTGAAGCCATTTGTTTAACTCCTCTGATGGCTGAGTTGGTAAATTTGCTGCCAAATGTTGAACTAAACCATGCACATCAGTAAGATCCCAAGTTCAATCCCTGGTCTATGCTGAATTAGTTGCTCTCAGCCAAGGTAGTGATAGGGGCATTACAATTAGCTTCAGTGCCTTCAGCTACAGAGGCAAAAATCACCCAGAGTTCCAATCCTGTGACCCATGTTTGAAAGTGCATGTATGTGGAAGTCAGATGAAGACGGAATTGAGCTCAGCTGTGATGGCTAATGTGAGAGCAGGCTGCTTGCCTATGAAAACCTTTAGGTAGCTGTCATAGGGTCTAAGTAATTAAAGAGCATTGTGTCTCCCATACCATCTAGCATCTATAATACCAGAACCCAGTTATCATGATTGAACAGTCATAATTTTTTTTAAATCTAGAAATCTGGGTTTGAATTTTCCTCTGAATTTCCATTTTTGGGGCAGATTTGGGGTGGTAAATCAAGTTAAATGTGTTCTTAAAAACTCCCACCACAAAAAAACTTTCCTCCCCTGAGACCTCTACCGCTGAGAAGGACAAGAGTCGCAAAGTTATGGAAACACCATCTCCTCCAAGTTCCCTTTCAAGTCGCCATTCTTTCATCATTGTTGGGTCAATATTTTAGAATTTCCTACTTAACAATTGTGGGAGCAACACCGCCACAGGGACTGCAGTGGTTCAAGGAGAAAGCCCACCACCACCATCTCAGGGCAATTAGAGATGAGCATTAAAAGCAGCTCTGCCAGTGGCACCCATATTCCAAAAACAAATAAAATAAATAAAACTGAACCTGCATTCCCCTCCCAAAAAACTGCCAATTCCCTTTTCCAATTCCCTTTAAGGCCCGCGAGAGATCCACTTGACCACATTTAAATGGCGTCAATAGGACATGGCTAACCCATACAAACCATTCCACCTGATTTCTACCACAAACTTTCCCAAAATAATTACTGCCACTACATCAGTGTCTAAGAACTGCTGCAAGTTATCCCTGATGTAGATACCACAATAAAGAAACCATTTTGTGTGCTACTACCGAAGGTTGATGTTTTATTTGTCTGCACAACAAATTTGTTAATACTTTGGGGGTTGATTCAGGTCTTTTGCTGCTATTTTTACTCAGCTGCACTCAAAGTACTGCTTTGCATTCTAGACATAGATTGCTCATTACTTTGAGATGAAAAGGAGTTGGATGAAAACATGGAGGAGGCTAGGCTGGAGGCTCAGAGTCTGGCATTACCAAACTTCCCTACACGTAAGGGGAAATTTAACTCCCAAGTGGGAAGCCAGCGGGATGCCCACCCAGGTGTCTCAGTGGGAGGCCTGACCAATATTAACTGCCAAGCCTCATTTACATCCTGTCACTCAGGTAAGTCACAGGGGGGTTCAACAGCTTCTCACGCTCAGTATGTCATTAAAATGCCATTGGGATTCTATGTACATCACAGGACCCCGATTAGTATATATTAATGCAACTCCCACCTGAATCAGGTAGGCACTTCAGCCACTATAAAAAAAACTAGAGACAGGAATGGAGCAGCAAATAGAAGTGCCGATTTTAACTCCCATTCTGCCCAGTTTTCGCTGGATGCAGGGAATTAAAATGTCCTTTATAGACTCCCACTCAGCAGAGTCTAAGACCACAAAGTCTTAGTTAGCAACCCCCACAGCACAAGGTGGGTGTAGAAGAAGGAGGAGAAATGGAATGAAAACACAACTGATAGCACAACTTTCAACAAATAAGCATTGACTCACCAAATAAAGTCACTTCACAAGCCTGTTCTCTTGCCCCACCCGCATCGCCCGCCACACCCTCACAAAGACCCTCATTTTCCAAGATTTCTGCCGAGGTCTTTCCTAAGACAGAATTCTATATTTTCCCTGCTGTCAGCCAACTCCTAAAGGTTGAAAGTAATCACAGAAATGAACTTACAACTCTGTGATCAAGCTGTCTTTACTTTAAACAACAATATTCACCAAAAAGTGCCAACAAAATCAATTCCCCCTTTCTACAACTACTTCTTAATCTTTTGTACCAGCTAACTTACTCCAGTTCCTAATTTACTACTCTTACAAAATACTCCCTGAATGAAATGAGGTTGAGCAGTGGGTAGCTGGAATAGTTCCCTTGGCTTGAGGTGACTCGTCTCAGGGTAGCTGCTTTCTCAGAGGAACCAGCTTCCGACAAGCCGGAGCTTACAACAACGGGTGCTGGGCTCATGCATGAAACTCCCTTGTAGGTATTGGAGAGGGCTTTAATGAAGCGGGTTCATAGCCGCTTCCTGCAGAGTCCACAACATTTACTCCCACTCCTTGCAGCCCGTTGGTGCTGGCCGCAGTTTCTGGTGTATTACTCGTTGGTGTCACAACAGACTGAATTGTCCCAATCAGGTCTTGAAAGTGCTCTGAAAGTGTCTTGTTCAAAGCATCTATTGCAACACTTAGCTGCCACCCCAGAAGCCACCAATGTCCTTAGAAGCCCATCTTGATACTGCAGCAATCTCCCAGGCTGTCATAATATCCAGAGTGTACTGCAAGTCATGAGAAACTTTCTGCAATGTGCTTCAGATGCAGGTGGATTTCTCCCATTTATCCATCATCTCAATCCTATACATGGAAACCATCTTCACTCCCTCCACATGAGACTGATGCGCCAACATCATTATTCTTTTGAAGACTTGGTCCCTAAGCTCCTCAGCTCAGGGCAGTGGTTTCTTCCTTCTCCATGGACAAATGGCACTCCCAAGTCTTCATTCTCACTAGTGCTCAGTGGCTTACCCAGTGATAACCCTTCTGTATGAGTATGATGAGTATAAGGGCATTGCCATACCATGCCCAGTCTTTACCAACCTTCACTTGCTAGCTGATTTCCAACCTTTCCCTCGTCTACATCTTTCATGTCCATCTGCTTTGTTCCTTTAAATGATATATCCCAGTGGTTAAGCTGCACTCGTGCCCACCAGTGTCCTCTAGCTCTGACCTTGCTGTAGTTTGTAGAACAATGGGAGGGCAATTCGTATGGGGCAGTCAAGCACAAAGGGTGTATTTCTGGTGCCTGGCTGCCCCATGCAGCTGGAAATTCTGGTGCCCGCCCAGCATTGTAGCGAGGTTACCCGGATGCTCCCCATCCACTGTGCTGAGCCCTGGCCATGTTTATCTCGGGCCCCTGAGCAAGGGGGCCAATCTTGAAATGTTTTAAAATAAATACCTGTAGGGTTCTTCAGAGGTCTAGGCTGCATGCTTGGCCCCACTGATGGGGCCCACATCTACCCCTGTGGAGGCTGGTTTGCCTTACTTTACCTGGGGTACAGTCCTCCACAGACACTCCGGCTCTCAACTTAACTTGGTCTCAACTAAGTAGGGTGTTCCTGCCCCTGGCTTCCCTTCCTTAATTTGCCTTGTAAGAGGCAGACAGAGGAGGCAAATCAGAAATTCATGGAAATGGCGGAGCCCCGGCACAACCGGGTCCCCACCTATTTCTGGGGGTTTTCACTAATAAAAGAAAGATTTGCATTTATATAGCACCTTTCACAACCACCGGACGTCTCAAAGCGCTTTACAGCCAATGAAGTACTTTTGAAGTGGAGCCACTGTTGTAATGTGGGAAAAGCGGCAGCCAATTTGTGCACAGCAAGGTCCCACAAACAGCAATGTGATAATGACCAGATAATCCGTTTTTTTGTTATGTTGGTTGAGGGATAAATATTGGCCAGGACACCGGGGATAACTCCCCTGCTCTTCTTCGAAATAGTGCCATGGGATCTTTTACGTCCACCTGAGAGAGCAGACAGGGCCTCGGTTTTAACGTCTCATCCGAAAGGCGGCACCTCCAACAGTGCAGCACTCTCTCAGCACTGCACTGGAGTGTCAGCCTAGCTTTATGTGCTCAAGTCTCATGGAGTGGAGCTTGAACCCACAACCTCTGACTCAGAGGCGAGGGTGCTAGCAACTGAGCCACAGCTGATCTTCTACCAGTTACAGCAGGAGACCGGCAGAATCCCTGAGGAACTTTGACCCCTGAGTGTTGGCATGCTATTTAATCATCAGGGAGGGAGGGATCACAGTTGTGCCCAATCCTATTATTACCCAATATTTGCACACACACATTTTCTAGCAAGAGTTACTAGATATTAATCAGAAGTTGGAACCCTCAATGAATCTTACCCACCAACTGGAGTGCCCATACTGCCACTCTGACTGTGATCAGCTAACTCAGCAGAGATCAAGGATTGAATCGGTACTTTTCTGATAAGTGTGGCTCAGTTTCACATGGCACAGTACCTTAACAAACTGAGTCATTAAAGGAGCTGTATACAGAAACAAAATACGGCGGATGCTGGATATCTGAAATAAAAACAAAAAATACTCAGCAGGTCAGGCAGCATCTGTGGAGAGAGAAACAGAGTTAACCTTTCAGATCGATGACCTGACGAAAGGTGATCAACCTGAAACATTCTGTTTCTCTCTCCACAGATGTTGCCTGACCTGCTGAGTATTTCAAAAGGAGCTATATATACCTTTTAAATGGGTGTTGGGTCTCTGCCATTTTTTATGCATGGCACATTGAGTATTTTTGCACCAGGAGAGTTTCTTTTAACAAATGATCAAAATGGGAAACTGTTGGTATTTTTGTTACGTGCCAGACAAGCCTTAAAAATGTTGCTTCACACCAACAGATACTGTTAGTGCTTTCTCTCAGGTACATTGCATTTAGTTAATTTTGGTCCATTTTTACAACTATGAATAAAATGTGCCTTCTCTTCCTTTTTGCCTGAATAATTAAATTCAGTAACAAATAGCTGCTTTGCATCAGCGCGTTTCTAGACAGCAACAACTATTAAAATAATTATCTCTTTTCTAGCTGCCAGAATTCTTTTCAGGATATCAACAGTAACTGCCGTGAATAATCATCAGGTTAAGACAGTGATTTTGACTTTTATTTTCAAGTGGTTATTCACTGGTTCACTTGAAGGTCAGCAGCATGGCTATTAACTGAATTGATTGCCTGTTGGCCTCTCATGAAACTGCTGAAAGAGATATGACTATTTTCATTTGAATTGGTCAATTTGCACTCCTCCTTTCATGAAACCACTGATTCATATATGGTATAGTTCCACAGGAAGTGCTAGCTACCCTTTTGTACCTTACCCAAGTGGCCATGCTCCAAGTGTGAGTTTTTAACATGACTGTTGCCAGGACTATTGGACTCGGTGGGGTGGGGAGGGGAGGGGAGGGATAGTCCAGTTGAGCCCCAACCTCTCCTCATCTGATGTCCACACACAATCTAGCACTCAAGAATGGCAACCCTGGCTCTCATTGCTACTCTCTCAAACCTAGGAGCATTTTGGCCAATTGTAGCACCCTGCTCCCACCCTGGTTGAGTTCAGCTGAATCATCACAGACCTGGATGAAACGCAGAACTTTTCTGATCTGTATGGCTCATTACCTCACTTGGTGGAGCATTTACCCCCGAAGTCAATAGAAACGTAAATCAGGAGAGGTGGTTAATGTGCAGCTGGGCCGATATCGTGTGTTTTACACTACTATCTGAAGTCAAAATTACCCCCATTGTCTTTTTACCTCTGGAACCAAGGTTCAATTCTAGCCCAGACTGATGGGATGAAAGTATCTTCTGTCTGCTGGGTATAAGGGTCATGTTTGAAATCAGTTTAGGCAATCGCAAGCCAGTTCCTAGTTAGCATAGGCCCACAACACAAAACTTCCCCCAATTTAAAAAAAAAAAAGACTTGCATTTATATAGCGCCTTTCACAACCACCAGACGTCCCAAAGCGCTTTACAGCCAATTAAGTACTTCTGAAGTGTCGTCACTGTTGTAATGTAGGAAAGGCGGCATCCAATTTGCACACAGCAAACTCCCACAAACACCAATGTGAAAATGACCAGATAATCTGTTTTTGTTATGTTGATTGAGGGATAAATATTGGCCAGGACACAGGGGATAACTCCTCTGCTCATCTTTGAAATAGTGCCATGGGATCTCTTGCGTCTACCTGAGAGAGCAGACAGGGCCTCGGTTTAACATCTCATCCAAAAGACGACACCTCTGACAGTGCAGCACTCCCTCAGCACTGCACTGGAGTGTCAGCCTAGATTTTTGTGTTGAAAGCTCTGGAGTGGGACTTGAACCCACAACCTTCTGACTCAGAGGTGAGAGTGCTACCCACTGAACCACAGTTGACACCATTTTTGGCACCAATTACAGTAATGCCAACCCCACCATCACATAAATCAGGAGACAAACTCTTAAAAATCATGAGATTTGGTAAGAGATCATGATTGCTATTTTTCTCCCTACCTGACCCCTCGCTGACCTTTCCTCTTGGACAGGAAGCGAATTCGGCCGTCACTATCCGATTACTGACATGAAGCTCTCCTGCTACAGCTCAATTAAAATAAAAGGGCTTCTAGTAATAGGAACCCAGTACTGCAGAATCATAGCACAACTCAGATCCATCAATTTGCAGCATGCATGAAGACAAACCGGATTGCTTTCTCACTCCTTCTCACACACACACACACACACACACACACACACACACACACACAAAGTATTGCAGTGCTACAAGAGATACCAGAGATCAGATTTCTCACCCCCTTCTCCCAAGAATATTTGGATCCAGTTCTGTTGCCCTCCAATACATTACCCAAGTGGATATTTATCGAGAGGGTTGACAGGAATCACTGCTGACCCAATTCCTGTACGTATACGCCTCACACAACGCACACCCCATCGCAATTGAAAGTGAGCGCCTCAGCTAATTTTCACCTGGCCAAGGGCACTGACTGTCGTAGCCCCCCCCCCCCCCCCCCAACAACACTGCTCTTTTCCACTTTTTCACACCCCCTAACCCCAACTCATCCACCCCACCCTTAACCCCCACTTCCCCACGAGGTTGCCGGAACAAACCACCGGGAGGGGGCAAGGGTTTGCTGCAGGCCCACAGACTGGCAAGTCTCTTTCTTTCCACCCCCTTCACCCCCTCCAAAGCCACGTGCAAATGAACTCATTTACTGGAGTCCTTCCCAGATTAGATGGCGCCTGCCCTGTCCTGTTCCCCGCACCGCGAGGAGGCGAGCAGCCATCGGCTGCCACTTGCAAGAAGACCCGGATCCCGAGGCCGCCGACACTGCCGTTCTTTCCCCGCCCGCTCTTGTATACTGCCATTCCCGGCGAAAATGGCAAACGTCAGTCTCTCCACCACCAGTGAGCCCCCAATTTAGGCCGAGACCCTCCCTGGAACTGGTTAGATTCCTTTCCGCATATTTTGTAATTTTGGACTGTTCTCTCCGCTTGGACCTCTCCCTCCCTGTTAATTATTTTTAATCTGCTCATTTGCCCTCCCCGGAAAAGAAAAAAATATCCCGATCCCAGGAGCAAACAGATGCAAAGGATTTTAAACTGCTTCAAGCTCTGAAAATGGCTCCAGGAAGCGGACGATGAATGAAGGGAGATACAGTGATTTTCCTGCCCGACCCTCGGGTTTCAATCAAAACTTACCGAGATAATCCGCAAGCCAGTGAACTTGCCCAACACGCATTGCAAATGGTGTCCAACAGTGCACATGCGCGGTCTTTGTATCTGAGACTATTCCAATCGTCTCAAATACGCAGGGGAGTTTTCTGATAGGAAAATCAACTCGTGGGAGACTACTAATGGCACAAACAAACTCATGGACCCCCAGGGAGCCACAGACCCCCAGTTCAGAACCCATGTGTCCAGCAACAGCCAACCACAGGAAACATGGCGAAGATGAAGACAGCAGAAAAAATCGTGAGTTTTCGCTGTTGAATCGCGAGATCGCGAGTTGGAGTGAATATTAATTAAAAATTGCGTGTCTCGCGGTTAAATCACGAGAGTTGGCAATACTGCAATTAGGAATGCATTGGCAATCTCACTCAGAGGCCAGTATGCGAAATGAAAATGTCATAGTAGTACAGTCAGGGTTGCTATTCTGAGTATGGGGTAAGTAACGTTTTTGGAGCTTCAATCCATTAGCTGGCAGTACTAGACTTTACCTGAGATAGCTTCATGCTGGTATTGGTTGCTGGATTAGGAAAGTGATCTATTTACCAATACGAGTACCTTCACGCTGAAGAACACAGAAATTCACCAAAAATTAAAAGAGTTGGCATTAGCTGAATGAGTTTCATGAAAGTTAATTCTCCTTTAAAAGAAAAGGAGTTCACTTTTGTAGTGCCTCGTCGCTTCTCTTGGATACTTCAAAGTGCTTCATAATCAATTAATTACTTTGAAGTGCAGTAAGTGCCATTATATGGGCAAACATGGCAGCCATCATGTTCACAGCATGATCCTGCAGTCATGAGGCTTTAGGATTCAACGAGGTGTTTGTGAGGAACTTCCAACACTCTAATGAATATTAGATGTACTGGGTATTAGTCACTAAGGTTCAGTACCTCCTAAACAGGGCCCCAACTCTTCAGACTAGATTTTCAGGTTGGAACAATCGGATTTAGCAGTTTGAGTGGCTGGAACTCTGCCTTTTTTCCTTTTTCCCTTGGTGTTAGGTTCTCATAGGTCTTTGTGCCAATCGTTCTAACTTTTTCTGCCCCCAGCCCCACAGTCAACACCAAAGGAGTGTTCCTATTTAACATGTGATCAAAAGCCAGCATAGCCTAATTTACCACACACACCAAGATGCCGCCAACAATAACTGCACCTACTTACCGACAGTCATGGGGAACTGTCTTCACAAGTCCTGGGTCAACAGACAGCCAGATGCAGGAGCTGTTTCAACTGCTCCAAGGACACTTGCAGCTACTATGCTACTATACAGTGTTGGTAAAGCCAATGACAGTAGCAGTCTCTAAATGACTTCCATCTCCTTGTAGGATTGCTGCAATGCTGGCCCAAGGGAATGATATCGTGGAGTGTCAAAGAGGGCCACCATCTGGACAAGCATTTTGTGTAGCACCACCTCCCTGACAAAGGTTGCTAATGGGTTGAGCTGCCTTTTGAGCTTTTCCAAAGGCTTTCAGAAATGTTGTCACACTTCCATTTGAGGTTATCGAAAACCTGAACTTCCGAGTCTCACAAGTTGCTGAAAGTGGTCTTTCATATTGTTAAAGTTCTGTCATATCCTTACAGCCAATTTTGCATATCTCATACCAGTTTGCATTTTTCCTATATGCAGGAACTAGATGGCCTTTTTTATTGTATTGATGAAAACACCGCCATCCTTGTGCTGTCATATTGTAATAACGTTACAAAGGGAGACATATCTATACTCACCCGCATCTCTTCGCCACCCCTTGTTACTTTGCTTTATTTTTTAAAACTATCAGTTGGAAGCAAATAATGAGCATGATCATCGAAAGCTCTCTCGATTCAGCAATTTTCCCCTTGGATTGGAAAATTGCCAATGTCATTCCACTATTTAAGAAGAGTAAGGAAGTTAAACTAGGAAATTATAGGCCTATTAGTCTAAAGTCAGTTATGGGGAAGTTACTAGAATCTGTTGTTAAGGACAGAGTGACTGAGCATTTGGACAAATATAAACTGATCAGAGAGAGCCAGCATGGATTTGTAAAGGGTAAATCATGTCTAACTAACCTAGTTGAATTTTTTGACGAGGTAACTAATGTGGTGGATAAGGGAATATTTATGGATGTTATTTAAATGGACTTCCAGAAAGCATTCAACAAGGTTCCATATAAGAGACTGTTAACAAAAATGCGAGCCAACAGAATTAGAGGTAACCTATTGGCTTGGAGGTAGGAGATGGAGAGTAGGGATGATGGGTATGTACTCCAATTGGCAGGATGTGACTAGTGGTGTCCCCCAAGGATCTGTTCTGGGGCCGCAGCTTTTGACTCTATTTATAAATGACTTGGATGAAGAAATAGAGAGCCATATATCCAAGTTTGCTGACGACACTAAGTTAGGTGGCACTGTAAATAGTGTAGATGGGAGCAGAAAGTTGCAAAGGGACATTGATAGATTGAGTGAGTGGGCAAAACTGTGGCAGATGGAATTAAATGTGGGAAAGGGTAAGGTCATCCACTTTGGACCTAAGAAACATAGATCAGAGCATTTTCTAAATGGTGAGAAGCTAGGAATCACGGATGAGCAGAGAAATTTAGGGGTCCAAGTATAGAAATCACTAAAAGCTAATGGACAGGTACAAAAAATAATTTAAAAGGCTAATGGAATGCTGGCCTTTATTTCAAGAGGGCTGGAATACAAAGGGATGGAAATTATGTTACAGCTGGGCGGAGCTCCGGTTAGACCCCATCTGGAGTACTGCATTCAGTGTGGGCACCGCACCTCAGGAAGGATATATTGGCCTGAGAGGGGGTGCAGCGCAGATTCACCAAATGATACCAGGACTAAAAGGGTTAAGTTATGAGGACAGGTTGCATAGACTAGGCCCGTATTCCCTTGAATATAGAAGATTAACGGGTGATCTAATTCAGGTGTTTAAGGTGATTAAAGGGTTTGATAGGGTAGAGAGAGAGAAACTCTTTCCTCTGGTGGGAGAGTCCAGAACAAGGGGGCAGAACCTCAAAAATACAGCTTGGCTGTTCAGGGGTGATGTCAAAAAGCACTTCTTCACCCAAAGGGTAGTGGAAATCTGAAACTCTCTCCCCCAAAATGTTGTTGAGGCTATGTCAATTGAAAATTTCAAAACTGGGATTGATAGATTTTTGTTAGGCAAGGTTATTAAAGGTTACGGAACCAAGATGGGTCAATAGAGTTAAGATACAGATCAGCCATGATCTAATTGAATGACGGAAAAGGCTCAAGGGGGTGAATGGCCTACTCCGGTTCCTATGTTTTCATTAGAACAGAGGCGATTTTGGGGTGATTTGATAGTGTTTAAAACAGTGTAGATAGAAACCAATTGTTTCCAGTGGTTGAGGGTTCTGGAATGAGAGGACATAGATATAAGATTAAATGTAACAGATTTATGACAGAGAGCAAGAGAAACTTTTTTCTACACAGAGGGTTGTAAGTCTGTGCCATGCACTACTGGAAGTCATTATTGAAGCAGAGAGCATGTCAACTTTTAAGAATAGGCGATTGAAGGAAAGGGGGATAAAGGAATATGGGCAGTGCAGGCAACTGGGATTAGGACTACTGCTACCTGGAGCATAAACATCAAAACTGACTGACTGGGCTGAATGGTTTGTTTCCGTGTTATAATTTCTATGTAATTCTAGAGACATCATTGTTAACCATTTGTCAATTCTTTCTCATTTTGAACTTGGAGACTGTAGTATCTATTGTCCTTCAAACAACAGGCAGTTTTATATTTGGTGCTTTTTTAGTTTAGATCACAAGATATCAATGCCTATGTGGCAGCTCCCCATATTTCTATTACTACAACTCGAGCCCTTATCACAACAGAGCAACCTAACTTCTGTGATGATCTAATAATTAAACCTACCAGGCATAATTAGAAGCAACCTTATGCAATCCCTTAGTGTCTGTCTTGTGTTATTGTGTGCCTATCCCAGTGCTCCTATGAAGTGTATTCCTAGTAGCTACATCTTGGAAGGTGGAAAGCTGCTGAGCCGCTATTGAGGACACTTCAGATGGCTGTGGTGGGTGGCCTTGTTCAGCTGTGGGCCTAGAGGGCCCGCTGCACACTGCAGCATTTTGGCATAGGCCAGGGCAGTCTGGCCCAGCTGGCTGTGGGGTACTGTGGCGGACTGAGTGGTGGGGGAGCAGGCAAGATATCATCCGGAGAAAGGACAGCAGGGACCTCTCCCATGGAGCGAAGCCCACTCTTATGGAACTGCGCCTCAGCACTCGTATGGCTCTGCATGAGTACAGATTGCAGGAGTGATCTGATGCTCTGGAAGCCCCTGTCAACACTGGCCCTCAGAGCCAAGGTGGCAGCCATCTGAGTTTCCATGGCAGCAGTGTGAGCAGCCATTGAACCTGTCAGAGCTATCAGCAGAGGCTCCGTTATGCTGGACGTCACTGTCGCATTCATGAACCTGCCCACTCAATCCATGTTGGACAGAATGGTCTCCTTGCTCTGCACGAAGCCCTGACACAAGTTGGAGCTGGACACCTCCGTGCTCTGAGCCATTGCGAACAAGCTCGCTGTCAGGCTGCCCAGGATGCTCCAATGCCATCGGGGCCCAATTGTTATTTTTACCTGAGGCCTGAGTGGGGGAGCAATGGTAGCCGGGGCAAAACTGCCGGGAGCTGCATCGAGGGCCGTGACCGGCCCAGTAAGGTAAGTTTTTAACATTTATTTGAAGTTTCCTTGTGGGCTAGGTGGCGCAGGAGTCTCCTCTAGTCCCCACAAGGAAACCTTGGGCTACCCTTGCGCTGGGCTACGCCGCCCTCCCCAACTCCAGGGTCAAAGTGGCGACGCAAAACCCACCTCAACGTGTGGCAGCAATACAGAGACAGAGGATAATCCACCCCACATGATTTTATCTGAACAAAAGAAAGAAATTTAGTACAATATATATGCCTTCTCATTTATTGCTAGCTCCTAATTGCAAATTCAGCATGTAAATAGATTAGATACATGTAGAAATAGTAGAGATAGTGCATGCTGAGTCTAAACTGTCTCACAGCATGCACTATCTCTATCTGTTTCAATCACACACTTCTGTTTTTAAAATTTAATTGTACCACTTTAATTTAGAAAATGTTAACAAAGCTCAATTGTATTTTGCTAACCTTTCAGCTTTGTTATCTTGCATTCTTTATCACTGTATTAGTAATGCTTGTACATACTGCTTTTGTCTGCCTGTGCATCAGTCTCAATATTACGGAACTTGTAGTGTATGTACCTTTAAGGGGAGAACTACTTTTTACAGCTCCTGTATACTGTAGTACCGGCAGTGACCACACCTGTATATAACCCTGAGTAGGGATCTGCACTATTTAGTTTTAGAGCAACCCTCACCCAGTAAACACCTGTTGATTGTTTCTCTGCAGTCTCTGTCGATTATTTGAAGGACCACTACCTAAAGATTCACGGATTTAACATTGGCGACGAGTCGTTTCGAACCTACCTGCAACTCTGAAGAAGAAGGCCGATTCCACCAGTGTGGGCGTCGACCATCCAGGGAGGACTTGAGCATCGCAGAGGAGGCTGTAGAGAGCTGGGCTTGGTTCTCCAGTCGCGACGATCCAGCGCAGCGGGCTGGCAGCAGGTACGGCGCAGACCCTTCCCGGACAGCGGCGGCGGGAGCCGACCGACGGCACAGAAAAAGGCCGAGCAGCGTCGATGGGTAAGAGAGAAGGTAAAGCGCACAGGGCGCAGCCGGGGTTGAAGACCGAGCGGCGTCAACGAGAGAAGCGTGCAGGAAAACGCGCAGAGCGCGGCCGGTGTTCAAGGGCTGAGCAGCATCCGCGGGGGAAGAAAAGAAAGCGCGGGAGAAGCCATTTGGGCCGCAGCGGAGAAGAAAGGGAAGTGCGGGAGACGCCATTTTGAGCCAGCGGAGAAGAAGGGAGAGCGCGGGAGACGCCATTTTGAGCCAGCAGAGAAGAAGGGAGAGCGTGGGAGACGCCGTTTTTAGCCAGCCTAACCACACCCAGGGATGCAGAAGAGTGGCAATGTCACAGCGTTCGACAATGAAGTCGAAGATTGGGCGACATATGTAGAACGCAGAGAAGTGTACTGCAAGGCGAATGAAGTGCCAGATGCCAGGAAAGCACTGGTATTGTTGAATTCCATGGGTACAAAAATGTACGGCTTACTGCGAAACCTAGTAACCCCAGAGAAGCCAGTGGAAAAGGATTTTGAAAGCATAGTGGCAATCCTACAGGACCACTTAAACCCTACACCGCTGCTGATAGCAGAAAGATTTAAGTTTCACAAAAGGAACCAGCATAAAGACGAAAGTAATGCTGAGTATTTAACGGAACTGCGCAAGCTATCGAAACACTGCCAGTTTGGAACGGGACTAGCAGATACTTTAAGGGACAAGTTTGTGTGTGGGCTTCAAAGTGAAGGAACCCAGAAACGGCTTCTATCAGAAAAGGATCTTACGCTGGACAAGGCTTTCAACATGGCAGTATCACACGAAGCAGCCGCACGGGGTGCTGCAGAGATACAACGGAGACCGCAAGAATATGGCACAAATGAAATGTCATATGGAGCAGTGAAGTGTTATCGCTGCGGCAGAACAACACACGACCATAAGGATTGTTGGTTCAAGGACCAAGTGTGCAGACAGTGTGGAAAAGTAGGACACATAACAAGAGTCTGCAGGTCGGGAAAGAAAACCAGCAGCAAGAAATCTCCACAGGAGAAATACAAAAAGGTACATAAGGTGACGGAGAGTAGTTCAGATGAACAGAAAAGTGATACAGACTCCGGAAGCAAGGAGCTGGGTTGTCTGAAACTACATAATGTAACCAAAATGGAGGATCACCAAACTATCTGGGTCACGCTCAAGATAGATGGAGTCCAAGTGAAAATGGAATTGGACACAGCATCAGCCTTAACAGTCATAAACCGAAGGGACTACAAGCGACTATTCTCACATATACCCTTGAGAGATACAGAGATTATCTTGAAGACATACATGGGGCCAAAAGTCTACCCCAAAGGAAAAATAAGGGTGAACGTTATATATAACGGCAAGGAAACACCAAAAATGGACATATATGTATTGCCAGATGGAGGACCACCACTACTAGGACGTGAATGGATCC
This sequence comes from Somniosus microcephalus, assembly GCF_052327205.1. NCBI lineage: Eukaryota > Metazoa > Chordata > Chondrichthyes > Squaliformes > Somniosidae > Somniosus > Somniosus microcephalus. The sequence continues at coordinate 292,627,879 of NC_140989.1, forward strand.
GGAAGATACAGTTAGATTGGCATGCCATACAAGCACTGACGGTAGATGCCAAAAAGGATGACGACGTCACACCTGGACGACTGTCAAAAATGCTAACTGACACACAAGAAGTGTTCCAGGAGGGACTCGGAACACTAAAAGACATAACAGCGACGATCAAAATAGAGGAAAATGCAAGCCCAAAGTTTTTTAACGCCAGACCGGTGCCTCATGCGATCCACCCAGCCGTCGAAGCAGAGCTGGAAGGTTTGGAACGTTCTGGAGTACTGTCCAAAGTGGACTGGAGCGAGTGGGCTACACCCATCGTTCCTGTAATGAAGAGGTCGTTGAGTAATACGCCTGGGGAACCAAAGAAGATTCGCATCTGTGGGGACTTTAAGGTGACAGTGAACCCAGTTCTTCACACGGTACAATATCCGCTTCCGCAGATTGAAGATATTTTCGCCTCGCTATCTGGAGGAAAACGCTTCACTAAGATTGATCTGGCCCAGCCGTACCTACAAATGGAGGTAGAAGAAGCCTCAACAGTACCTCATGATCAACACTCATAAAGGTCTCTACCAATACAACCGGCTGGTGTTCGGGGTAGCATCAGCTCCAGCTATTTGGCAAAGGGCAATGGATCAAGTCCTGCAAGGGATTCCAGGGAACCAGTGTTATTTGGACGACATCCTGGTCATGGGCGAAAATGACAGTGATCGCCTCGCCAAACTGGAGCAGGTGCTCATTAGATTGAAGGAATATGGGCTCCAAGCTAATCGCCACAAATGCGAGTTTTTCCAGAAGCAGATCTCGTATTGTGGCCATGTTATTGATGAAGAGGGGTTACATAAGTCCCCTGAAAAGATTGAGGCAGTAGTCAAGGCTCCAGCACCGGAAAATGTGTCACAACTGAGGTCGTTCCTCGGGCTGGTGAACTACTACCATAAGTTCTTGTCGAATTTGTCTACAGTACTACACCCACTGAACACCCTACTGCAAACGGGGGTACCATGGAAGTGGAATGACAAATGTAAACGAGCTTTCCAGAAGTGCAAAGAATTGATTACATCAAAAGAGGTGTTGGCTCATTTCAACCCAGCACTACCAATTCGGTTGGCATGTGATGCATCACCCTATGTTATTGGAGCGGCGCTGTCGCACAAATTCCCGGACGGCTTGGAGAGGCCAGTAGCCTTTGCGTCTCGGTCACTAACCTCAGCCAAGCGTAACTACGCCCAGATTGACAGGGAGGCCCTCAGCCTAGTGTGGGGAGTAAAAAAGTTCAACCACTATCTGCACGGGCAGAAGTTCACCTTGCTGACTGACCACCAACCACTTGTCTCCATCTTTAAACCAAAAGAAGGGCGTTCCAGTGATGACTGCGCAACGGCTACAAAGATGGTCCCTTTTTCTAGGGGCGAACCATTATGAAATAGAGTATAAGGGCACGAAACAGCATGGAAACGCTGATGGGCTATCACGCCTGCCACTGCCTACTGCGGAGGAAGCACCAGCAGTGGACCCTGTCGAAATATTTTATTCGACTATAATTGAACGCTTGCGAGTAACTAACGCGGATATAGAGAAGGAGACCCGAAATGACCCGACACTGTCTTGGGTATATGACTTGACGGTGAAGGGATGGCCAACACATGGCGACTCACTGTTGCCAGCATTCTCATCCAGAAGAGAACAGCTGTCAGTCTGCCAGGGGACCTTGATGTGTGGATCCCGAGTGGTAATTCCACCCAAGTTAAGGGAGAGAGTGCTCAATGAGCTTCACGAAGGCCACCTGGGAGGGGTGAAAATGAAAAGCCTTGCTAGGGCTTATGTGTGGTGGCCGGGGATCGATCAGCAAATCGAGGACCTGACAAAGAGCTGCTCAGGATGCCAGAAGGCCCAAAATGCACCACCACATGCCCCTCTACACCCATGGGAGTGGCCCTCCTCTCCATGGCAACGGGTGCATATTGATTTTGCTGGTCCATTCACGGACTCAATGTTTTTAATAGCCGTGGATGCGCACTCGAAATGGCCTGAGGTGATCAAAATGTCCTCCACCACCACGGAGAAAACGATTGCAGTCCTACGGACCATATTTGCCAGGAACGGCTTGCCAGAGCAGATTTGCTCTGATAACGGACCACAGTTTGTGTCCGAAGAGTTTCGGAAATTTATGAAAAGGAACGGGGTAAGGCATTACACATCCGCCCTGTATCACCCAGCCACAAATGGATTGGCTGAGAGGTTCGTACAAACCTTTAAAAAGGCAGTAAGGGCCATGTGCGATGACGACATTCCACTGCAGCATAAGGTGGACAATTTCCTGTTAGCCTACAGAAATGCAACACATGCAGTCACCAACCAAACCCCGGCCATGATGTTCTTTAACCGAAGGTTGAGATCTCGTCTGGATTTGCTCAGACCAAATGTACGAAGAAATGTTGAGAATAAGCAATTCCAGCACATCAATGAGAAGCCGACAAGGAGCTTCAATGTAGGGCAACCAGTCTTGGCCCGCGACTACCGAACAGAGAAATGGCAACCAGGAACGATATGCACACGGCAGGGGCCACTAATGTACAAAGTGAATGTTGGGGAGAACATTGTGAGACGCCATGTCGACCAGATTCTAGAGTCACAGGAACGAGTCAACCCCATGTCTCGCGTACCTGGTGATGAACCCGACATACAGGTAGCATCTACCCCAGAAACAGTAGCATCGGAAGCTGATGAACCAACCGACGACAGGGGGCCAGAATCGCCTCCGCACCAAGAGCAAGACACTCAGGAAAGGCGCTATCCAGAAAGGATCAGGAAGCCGCCCCAAAGACTGAATTTATAAGTGGACTATTTTCAGTTAATGTTGCATGTTAAAAGTGTTAATTGTTAAATGAATGTTATGGTACTGTTAATCTAAAAGGGGAGGAATTGTAGTGTATGTACCTTTAAGGGGAGAACTACTTTTTACAGCTCCTGTATACTGTAGTACTGGCAGTGACCACACCTGTATATAAACCCTGAGTAGGGATCTGTACTGTTAGTTTTAGAGTAACCCTCATCCAGTAAACACCTGTTGATTGTTCCTCTGCAGTCTCTGTCTATTTATTGAAGGACACCATACATCAAGATTCACGGATTTAACACACTCCACATCCACTTTCCAGCAGGGGCCATTGAATAGCAATCAGGAGCAAGAATCCTGGCTGAAGTTATTTCCTCTAACTAGCCCAGGAACGCTGAAACCAATTGTAGTGAATCCACTGCCACTTTGGATGACAGGCAATTCAGCACAAGTCAGGAATTAAACCTCAGGCCTTCCCGATCTATGGGACTGAATGCCACACCAACCAGTGCATTTACTTCTGGGGAAATCCTCAACTGTTAACGTTACTTGTTGTTAAACTGTGCAAGTTTCTAGCATTAAGCATTACTATGTTTGATTTTCTTGTCTTCAGACACCATCACAACAGAGCAATGTTCATGACAGTGAACTGGAAGATATATCTCCCACCAGTCAATGGAGCTCATATGCATTGGGGAGGAGAGATGTACCACCAGAGAACATCATTAAAAAGGTTAGACCGTACAAAGGTGGATTTAATTTTCTGCTACAATTTGTCATAACGATATGTTTTGTGATTTCATACTTGTTCCATGAAGTTCCTTTATATTCCTAGCAGTGTATTCAGTTTTATTTTGTCATTATGGTTTAGACTTTCCAAATGGTGAGTTTAACCTTTTGATGTTCTACATGTGTAATTTTTTTAATAAATTGTTGCTATGGTCTGTTTTTGATTGTACGTTTTGTGAACACCATAAGGCCGATTTTAACTTTCGGTGGGAAAATGGCAGGAGGGAACGGCAATCCCACACAGGAGTCTTTGTCAGCCGCCCGGCAGATTTTTACTGCCGGGCCTCATTTGAATGCAGCTGGTCAGCTGCTTGGCCATTTCCAGCGGAAAGCGGCAGCTAGCCAGTGGGGGGAAACGAAGATCAATCAAACTCCAGGCATCAAGAGAAGGCTGCTGGCAGCAAGGTAAGTGTGGGAAGGGAAGTGTTGCGAGGGTCTTGCAACTGGGGAGAGTTAGTGGGGAGACGAGGGGCCACAGAGGCCCGACTTTCTTTGTGGGAGCCTCGTCTGCCGCCAAAAAACAGTGGCATTAAAATGGGGAATCAGCAGGAAAAGGAGCCGTTCTATTTCAACTGCTCCCCACTCCATTTCCATCGATCGAGAAGAATTAAAATCTAAATTAAAATTTATGAATTAGTCCTTGGACTGCTGACAGATACAACAAAATACCTTTTTCTGGGCTGACTTTTTATTTGTTTTCAGTTTATATACTGTGATGTTGAAACAAACACTAATATTACAGCAATAAAGATACTCAAAGATCAGCAATAGATTTGTACTGTAAATTTAATTATATAGAACTTAAATTCACACCTGAAATACAATTTTAATTCTGTTCTTCTTGTTGACTGATCGTCTCATTCTTTAATTTTCTATTCCCTACTTTTTGAAATAAATTTTTAAGCAAAATCATATGAAGAAAGAATCTGCATTTATATTCCATCTTTTCACATATTCAGGAAGTCCAATCGATGAACTACTGTTGAAGTGCAGTCATTGTGGTTATGTAGTCAAATGGGGCAGTCAGTCAGCACACAGCAAAACAAACAGCAAATGAATGAATGACCAGATAATCTGTTTATTTAATGGTGCTTGTTGAGGGTGGAATGCTGGCCATGACATGGAGAACGCCCCACTCTTCTTCAAATGATGCTATGGAATCCTTTCCACCACTTGGGCAGGCAGATGGGGCCCTGTTTTAATATCTCACCTTAAAGTTGACAACTCCATACTGCCTCAGTACTGCACTGAATTGTCAGCCTAGATTATGTGTTCAAGTCTGTACTGGGACTTGAGCCCATAACCTTCTGACTCAGAGGTGAAAATTCTATCAACTGGGCCATTTTGATGAAAAGAAATCTTGATGTGTCATGCACCCCTTCCAAAATGTGGTGTTGTTACTTCGGTTGCGATTTTGCCGGCGCTCAGAGGGCGGGTTTGGTGGTGGGTCCGGAGTTAAAATCAAAATGATTGACGGCGGGTTGCGAACTCCCCGTCTCCACGCAACTCGCAGACCCGACACCAAGCGGTGGGAGAGCCACTTAAGGCAGCTAACTGCTTGTTAACTGCCTGGATAATCCGATTTTAAGAGGCTCTTCCCATTTTGCAACATTTTCAGCATGTTGCACATCGTGCGGCAAACACGCCAGCTGAATGTGCTGGGTTCAGCAACTAGCTGTATACTTGACAGCTGCACCTGCAGCATAAAAGCGGACCTGTAACATGAGTTCACTTTCAGATGCCGGAATTTTCTGTTTTGATGCTTTGGAACACATTTTGCAGGTGTATTGAGGTTGTAAGTGTTTAATCTGAGATCCATATGCACTGTGACCTCCTTGGAATACCCTCTCCCCACATTGACTAAGCGCTTATAACATCTATTCCTCAACTGAAATATATACCAGCTGAATGGGAACCATTTATACCCTCTCATCCTGGTCCTCAGAATCGGAGGAAGAGCAGCCGCGGCAGCAGCAGATTGAGGCACAACAACAGCACCAACAACAGGAGCGTCAACCTTCTCCTCGGCCACCTGATACTGCACAGGGCAGAGGGCGTCAGCGCAGGGCTGCACCACGCCGCAGGAGATACCCCCAACACAGGGTTTACAGGCCGAGGATGAGCTTCCTCAACATGAGTGAGCAGCAGTGCCAAAGGAGGCTGAGACGGCTGCACACAGTTGCATCACGCACGTTACCGATGCCCTCTTTGCCAAGTCACACAATTACATCCACTTCTCCACGGATGAAGCAAGTGTTACCGCATGTGCAGTTGGCTTTGCAAATATGGCAGGCTTCCCAAGGGTGCATGGCGTCGTAGACGGTACCCATGTGGCCATTAGGGCACCCCATCAATACACCCCAGCTGTATTTGTGAACCGCAAGGGCTTCCACACCCTTACCGTCCAGTTGGTGTGTAACCACAGGAAGAACATTATGCATGTTTGCGCCAAGTTCCCTGGCAGTTGCCATGACTCGTTCATCCTGCAACAGTTCACTGTGCCTCAGATGTTCAATCCGCCAACCCAACTTTCCGGATGGCTCCTTGGAGACAAGGGCTATCCCCTGAAGACGTGGCTAATGACACCAATGAGGAGGTCATCAAATGAAGCTGAGGACCGCTATAATGTGAGCCAGATTTCCACCAGAAGCATCATAGAGCAAACCATCAGCTTGCTCAAAATGTGATTCAGATGCCTCGACAGATCTGGTGGAGCCCTACAGTATGCACCAGCCAGGGTCTCCAGAATCATCGCGGTCTGCTGTGCCCTGCACAATATCACACAGCAGCATGGCTTACCACTGCCTGAGGAACAAGTGACTCAGTGCACAGCCTCCTCAGAAGAGGAGGAGGAGGCAGCAGATGAGGAAGACCATGCGGAGGCGGATGTGCCAGTTCCACCAGCACATGAGCACATTGTTGGTCGTGAGGCAAGGGATGCACTAATCCATGCCAGATTCGTGTAACTTTACGCAGCAAACACATGTGTCTGGCACATAGAAATGACTGTGTGCCTGACCTTCTTAACATATCATACAGCATCTGTACAATAAACTGTGCTTTCCTATCACTCTCACCACCATCATTACAGATGAAAGGCGCTCTGACCCCTCACTGTGCAACTTCCATTTTTGAGCACACATAGGCCAATTCTTTGAATCTCTGACATCACATTTCTTTAATACAATTGAAATAACGGTGAGAAATGGTGAGAAACGTAACTTTGTATTAGATCAAAACACCCAAGTGACTACCCTTGTGACTATTTGTGTTTAACTTTCTCTTACGTGTGCTTCTACGTGGTGCTTCCCCTCTGGCTTCAGCAGATGTAGAGGCAGCTTGCTCACTTCTATTAGACGCATTTGGCAGGCATCTTCTGGGTTTGGGAGCCTGGGAGGGCTCCACAACAGTCTGCTTCTCCTGCAGCTGTACAGGGGCTGAGACAGCCATCTCAGTTGGGTGAGGAATCTGTGGCTCTGACGTGGCATGGGAGTGTGAGCGCTTGGAGAGGAGCCCACACTTCCTTGTTGCCGACCACCAACATCCCTCTCATGGATCACCCACACTTCACTGCTAGCAAGTAGCTGGAGAGCACCATGCTACACATCAGTGGGGCCATGAGGTCCCGTCTCTGTACTGACAGTCCTCATAACGGGGACGTCCATGTACCTCTGCTTCCTCTCCTCAATAGATGCCCATCTATCCTCCATAGCTGACCATCTATTTAGAAGAGTCACCATGTTCATTTGAGTCTGGCAATTTATGTCCTCCATGGAGGTTGCCACCCTTTCCATGGCGGCACGTACATTGCGTGCACCATGGCATTGCTCATGTTTGAGATGGACTCCTCCATTCTCTGCACACTCGCAGTTACCATGGTTGCAAACCCTGTCAGAGACTCCTGCACTTAATCCTGAAGTTCCAGCACCGCTCTCTTTCTGGATGGCCCCAGAGGCACAGCGTCCACATGCAGCTGAGCAGAGCTAGGAGCATCCTGCGACCTCTGACGAAGACTCTCCTCTGCTGTCCCTGTCTCCACCATCTGCTGATGCTCACTTGTGAGCTGTGATACACCAGGTGACAACACTACTGTATCTCGCAAAGGACCCACCGAGGTGTGCATCTCTGCGCTGGTGCTGGGTGCGCTCAATTCTGCTGACACTGCACCCTCAGAAGCTGCAGCTTCCTCTGAGGAGTCGTACGGCTCTTCCCCCTGGACAGTGGGGAGGGGGACTCTCGATGGTCCTGTGAGGGAGTAAAGGCATGAGTTAGACACGTGATATTAACATAGCAGACACATCGAATTGTGCAGATGATCAGAATTCAATCTGTATGAACATCAGATGCCATATCAGTCACCCATGAAATCTAAATGAGAGGGTTGCAAATCTATTCTGTCACCAGCTTGCTCTACTACGCTCGTCTCTCCGTCCCCCACTTCCAGCTCTTCTGCACCTCCGGCGATCTCGATAGCAGCCTCCTCAGTGTTGGTTAAATGCATTATGGAAGGTGGCCCTCCTCCTGTCCTCCCCCTCTCCCTCTTATTGTGGGCTCTCTTTTCCTGCAATGAGGAAGACAAGTGGAGGTTGAGTGAGAATGTTGGAGTGAGTGTAGAGAATCCATAGCATAGATGCTTAGAGGGAGACAAAGATGGAGTGAGATGCCAATACCAAGGGCCCTCCCTGTGCATTGTTAGTTGTTGCCATTGCATTACAGTGATAGCGAGTGTGAGGGGTGCATAGTAGAATGGTGGAGTGAGTCTGTACATAGAGAGAGAGGGATGGTTAAGGGTGCAAGCGATGTAAGGGTAAGTTGGGATGTGCAGGAGTAGGATGAAAATGCAGAGTGTTGCTGATGAGAAGAGATGGGAGCAAATTGAAGGTAAGTGTGATGTTATACTCACTTTTGCTGAGCAAAGCAGATCATTGAAACTTTTCCTGCACTGAACCCAGGTGCACGCAACACAAAGACCTGGCGCTAACCTCCTCAGCAGTGTGCAGCCAGGCTGCTTTGGTTTGCTGAGGAGGCTTCCTACGTCCATTGGAGGGAAACAGAACCACCTTGCGCCCTCTTGCTCCCTCCACAAGAGCATGGAGGGAGTCATCATCAAATCGGGGGGAAGCCTTGGTTCTTGCAGCAGTCATCTCACTAACAATACCACTGCGAAGCATCATAAAGTGAATCAAACCCAATTATGGGCCCCTTAAATGCAGCTGAATTGAAGATGTCAGCAGAGGCGAGCAGCTGACCCGAAGCCACTGATTGGGCCGGTAATGCGCACGGCAGGCTTAACTCAAAATCCTCATCGCAGTGCGGCTGAAACTGGCAGCAGGACCAGAACCCGCCGAGCAGCGAACCCAAAACAAACCCGCCTCCAATGGCAAAATCGCGGCCTAAGACAAAGAAAGCAGTATTAAGATGTATTCTGGAGTTGTAGTGCATAGAGTGCTTGCCTAGAAAGATACTGATGCATTTTGTGAGTTGTAGGCTGCAATCTGGTTTTTATTTAGGGAAGCTGATAGACCTTACCACAATAATCATTGTGTCAGCTATCAACTAGAACCAACATGAGGGAAAAACCTACTTGACCTCGTCTTCACCGATCTACCTGCCGCAGATGCATCTGTCCATGACAGCATTGGTAGCAGTGACCACCGCACAGTCATTGTGGAGACGAAGTCCCGTCTTCACACTGAGGACACCCTCCATCATGTTGTGTGGCACCGTTCTAAATGGAATAGATTAAGAACAGATCTAGCAGCTCAAAACTGGGCATCCATGAGGCACTGTGGGCCAGCAGCAGCAGCAGGATTGTATTCCACCACAATCTGTAACCTCATGACCCGGCATATCCCTCACTCTACCCTTACCATCAAGCCAGGGGACCAACCCTGGTTCAATAAGGAGTGTAGAAGAGCATGCCAGGAGCAGCACCAGGCGTATCTAAAAATGAGGTGCCAACCTGGGGAAAGCTGCAACACAGGACTACATGCATGCTAAAAAGCGGAAGCAGCATGCTATAGACAGGACTAAGCGATCCCACAATCAACGGATCAGATCAAAGCTCTGCAGTCCTGCCACATCCAGTCGTGAATGGTGGTGGACCATTAAACAACTAACGGGAGGAGGAGGCTCCATGAATAGCCCCATCCTCAATGATGGTGGAGCCCAGCACGTGAGTGCAAAAGACAAGGCTGAAGCGTTTGCAACCATCTTCAGCCAGAATTGCCAAGAGGATGATCCATATTGGCCTACTCCTAAGGTCCCCACCATCAGAGAAGCCAGTCTTCAGCCAATTCAATTCACTCCACATGATATCAAGAAATGGCTGAGCGCACTGGATACAGCAAAAGCTATGGGCCCCGACAACATCCCTGCTATCGTGCTGAAGGCTTGTGCTCCAGAACTAGCTGCGCCTCTAGTTCCACTACAGCTACAACACTGGCATCTATCCAGCAATGTGGAAAACTGCCCAGGTATGTCCTGTCCACAAAAAGCAGGACAAATCCAATCTGGCCAATTACTGCCCCATCAGTCTACACTCAATCATCAGCAAAGTGATGGAAGGTGTTATCGACAGTGCTATCAAGCAGCACTTACTCACCAATAACCTGCTCATCGATGCCCAGTTTGGGTTCCGCCAAGACCACTCGGCTCCTGACCTCATTACAGCCTTGGTCCAAACTTGGACAAAGGAGCTGAATTCCAGAGGTGAGGTGAGTGTGACTGCCCTTGACATCAAGGCAGCATTTGACCGAGTGTGGCATCAAGGAGCCCTAGTAAAATTAAAGTCAATGGGAATCAGGGCAAAAACGCTCCACTGGCTGGAGTCATACCTAGCACAAAGGAAGATGGTTGTGGTGGTTGAAGGTCAATCATCACAGCCCCAAGACATTGTTGCAGGAGTTCCTCAGGGCAGTGTCCTAGGCCCAACCATCTTCAGCTGCTTCATCAATGACCTTCCCTCCAACATAAGGTCAGAAATGGGGATGTTCGCTGATGACTGCACAGTGTTCAGTGCCATTCACAACTCCTCAGATAATGAAGCATGCAAGCCCGCATGCAACAACACCTGGATGGCGTTCAGGCTTGGGCTGATAAGCGGCAGGTAACATTCGTGCCACAGAAATGCCAGGCAATGACTGTCTCCAACAAGCGAGAGTCTAACCACCGCCCCTTGACATTCAACGGCAATGTGATTGCACTAGAGAGGGTACAGAGGAGATTTACAAGGATGTTGCTGGGAGTAGTGAATCTTAGCTATGAGGAAAGACTGGATAGGCTGGGTCTGGGTCTGCTGAGTCCATTATAAAAGATGTAATAGCAGAGCACTTGGAAAGCAGTGACTGGATCGGACAAAGTCAACATGGATTTACAAAAGGTAAATCATGCTTGACTAATCTACTGGAATTTTTTGAGGATGTAACTGGTAAAATAGATAAGGGAGAACCAGTGGATGTGGTGTATTTGGACTTTCAGAAGGCTTTCGATAAGGCCCCGCATAAGAGATTAGCGTGCAAAATTAAGGCACATGGGATTGGGGGCGAGGCATTGACTTGGATAGAGAACTGGTTGGCGGACAGAAAGCAAAGAGTTGGAATAAACGGGTCGTTTTCCGAGTGGCAGGCAGTGACTAGTGGGGTACCGCAAGGATTGGTCCTAGGACCCCAGCTGTTCACAATATATATTAATGATCTGGACGAGGGAATTGGATGTAATATTTTCAAATTTGCAGATGACACAAAGCTGGGTGGGAGGGTGTGCTGTGAGGAGGATGTCGTGAAACTCCAGTACGATTTGGACAGGTTGGGTGATTGGGCAGAAACATGGCAAATGCACTATAATGTGGATAAATGTGAGGTTATCCACTTTGGTGGCAAAAACAGGAAGGCAGATTATTATTTGAATGGCAATAGATTGGGAGAAGGGGAAGTGCAGAGAGACCTGGGTGTTCTTGTGCACCAGTCGCTGAAGGTAAGCATGCAGGTGCAGCAGGTGGTTAAGAAGGCAAATGGTGTGTTGGCCTTCGTAGCAAGAGGGTTCGAGTACAAGAACAAGGATGTCTTGCTGCAGTTGTACAGGGCCTTGGTGAGACCACACCTTGAGTATTGTGTGCAGTTTTGGTCGCCTTACCTGAGGAAGGATGTTCTTGCCATGGAAGGAGTGCAGCGAAGATTCACCAGGCTGATACCTGGGATGGCAGGAATGACGTATGAGGAGAGATTGTGTCGATTGGGCTTATACTCACTGGAGTTTAGAAGATTGAGAGGGGATCTCATCGAAACCTATAAAATTCCGTCAGGCCTGGACAGACTAGATGCAGGAAGGATGTTTCTGATGGCCGGGGAGTTCAGAACCAGGGGTCATAGTCTAAGGATAAGGGGTAAGCCATTTAGGACTGAAATGAGGAGGAATTTCTTCACCCAGAGAGTGGTGAGCCTGTGGAATTCTCTGCCACAGAGGGCGGTGGAGGCCAGTTCATTAAGTATATTCAAGAAAGAGTTGGATATATTTCTTAAGGCTAAAGGGATCAAGGGATATGGGGAGAAGGCAGGGACAGGGTACTGAATTTGGATGATCAGCCATGATCTCATTGAATGGCGGAGCAGGCTCGAAGGGCCGAATGGCCTACTCCTGCTCCTATCTTCTATGTTTCTATGTTTTCCTTGGAACAGAGTAGGCTGAGGGGAGACCTTATTGAGGTGTCTAAAATTATGAGGGGCATAGATAAAGTAGATAGAAAGGACCTATTTCCCTTAGCAGATGGGTCAAAAACCAGGGGGCACAGATTTAGAGTAATTGTTGGAAGGTTTAGAGGGGATTTGAGGGGAAATGTCTTAACCCTGAGGGTTGTGGGGGTCTGGTACTCACTGCCTGAAAGGGTGGTAGAGGCAGGAACCCTAACCACATTTAAAAAGTACTTGGATGTGCACTTGGGATGCTCTAACCTGCAGGGCTACGGACCAAGAGCTGGGAAGTGGGATTAGGCTGGATAGCTCTTTGTTGGCCGGTGCAGACACGATGGGCCGAAATGGCCTCCTTCCATGCTGTAACTTTCTATGATTCTATGATTACCATCGCCGAATCCCCCACCATTTTCATCCTGGGGCTCCTGACCTCATTACAGCCTTGATCCAAACATGGACAAAGGAGCTGAATTCCAGAGGTGAGGTGAGAGTGACTGCACTTGACATCGAGGCAGCATTTGACCGAGTGTTGCATCAAGGAGCCCTAGTAAAACTGAAGTCAGTGGGAATCGGTGGGGGGGGAGGGGACTCTCCATTGGCTGGAGTCATACCTAGCACAAAGGAAGGTGGTTGAAGGTCAATCATCTCAGCCTCAGGACATCATTGCAGGAGTTCCTCAGGACAGTGTCCTAGGCCCAACCATCTTCAGCTGCTTCATCAATGACCTATCCTCCAACATAAGGTCAGAAATGGGGATGTTCGCTGATGACTGCACAGTGTTCAGTGGCAATGATTATCTCCAACAAGCGAGAGTCTAACCACCGCCCCTTGACATTCAACGGCATTACCATCGCCGAATCCCCCACCATTTTCATCCTGGGAGGTCACCATTGACCAGAAACTTAACTGGACCAGCCACATAAATACTGTGGCAACAAGAGCAGGTCAAAGACAAGTGTCTCACCTCCTGACTCCCCAAAGACTTTTCATCATCTACAAGGCACAAGTAAGGAGTGTGATGGAATACTCTCCACTTGCCTGGATGGGTGCAGCTCCAACAACACTCAAGAAGCTCGACACCATCCAGGACAAAGCAGCCCACTTGAGTGGCACCCCATCCACCACCTTAAACATTCACTCCCTCCACCACCGGCGTACCATGGCTGCAGTGTGTACCATCTACAAAATGCACTGCAGCAACTCACCAAGGCTTCTTCCGCAGCACCTCCCAAACCCGTGACCTTTTCCACCTAGAAGGACATGGGCAGCAGGCGCATGGGAACACCACTACCTCCAAGTTCCCCTCTAAGTAACACACCATCCTGACTTAGAAGCATATCGCTGTTCCTTCATCGTCACGGGGTCAAAATCCTGGAACTCTCTCCCCAACAGCACTGTGGGTGTACCTTCACCACACAGACTGCAGCGGTTGAAGAAGGCGGCTCACCACCACCTTCTCGAGGGCAATTAGGAATGGTCAATAAATGCTGGCCTTGCCAGCGGCGCCCACATCTCATAAACAAATTTTTTAAAAATCCAAAATAAAAATCTCAAGTGTTAGGAGCCTGAAAGGAACTGGCCTCCAGTGGGAAATAATCTTAACTGATTTTAAATACAGAAAAGGCAACTGTATGAACAAGTATACTTATTTGTTGTGAATTATGTCACTTTTATATCTCAGTCTTACACACTTTGTATGTATAGCAAAGTGTAAGGGTTTCAAGTGTGATGCTTTGAGGTGTGACGGATATGTACTATATGCAAGATTTTGCATGTAGTGATCTCCAAATAGTGTTGCACATGGGAGTCAAGACTTGTGTTTCTGTCTGTGATTTGGGTTGCAAATTTCCTCGGAGTTGCTCCTACTCTTCGTCAGAAATGCAGCAAAAAAAACATTTTCGCTGCACTTCCGATGAAGTTACAGCAGCAGATTGGGAACAGCATAATTACCCTGACCCCAGATTGGCTATTTATTCACCTCCTTGCTGTGTGCATTAAATGCTACTATATTTGCATATATAATAAATGTCACTGCACTTGAAAGTAACTCATTGTATGTGAAGTGATTTGGGACATTTCTGAGAGACATGATACAATGCTACATAAATATAAGTTGCTCTTTCGTTGGTAGATTTTTTTTTTAAACTGTTCACCAAAAGATGCTAAAAATCAAACATCTAGTTGTAGGGGTAGGCACAAGTCATTCTGTTGAGAAAACCCTGAAACGTTGAGCAAAATAATTGTATTTTTGTATTGGCCCAGAACTTGGTGTCGGGGGCTTGCCGCGCGTGCAAGCCCCCGATCTGCACTCACTCTGCGCGCTGACATCTGAAGCCCGGGCCTGCTTGCATTTCCTGTCACAGGCCCGGTTCAGATGTCAGCGCGCAGTGCTTACCTGATCCAGCGGCGTAGTTAGTGCGATGTGCCGGCTGGGATCAGGTGAGCACTGTACAACCAATCAGGGGAGGGGAAGGTTCATTCATGAGTTTGAGAGTAAGAACTGTCAAACTCATGAAAACTACGGGGCCCAAAACACTATTTAAACTTTAAATAAAAATTTAAAAAACATCCCAATCATTAAATTAAGTATAAATAAGTTTAAAAAAATAATTTAAACAATTTTTTTTTGTGAAAAAAATATTTTTTTTTTAAAAAGGGTCTAAAACTAAACTTACCTTATTGTAGATTCTTTAAAATAATAAACCTGTGGGAAAAAAAATTCTAAATTACACTAAAACACCACTTACCTGTAAAAATAAATACTTACGTGTGCTTTTTACATGCATAAAGACCGGAGGCCTTTACACATGCGCAAATCCCCCCAAAACAGAGGAAATCCAAGACGCACGCGCTGCCCCCTACAGTGCACGCGCTAGCCTCTTCACCTCTTGGGTTAGAGGAGAGGAAATGCCGGTTTTCAGCGCCTGCGCTGTGCATGCTGAAAACTGGCATTTCCTCCGGCCAGACGCGTGAGTACCCCTTCCGCACTCACGCGTTTGGGGAGGAATTACTGCCCCATTGTGTATGGCTGCCCTTAAGCACAGTTCCCTCATATGACAAGTCCAGCCTCAACAATAAGCGACCAAAATCACTCTCGTGGGCTGCCCCCATCTGTGATTCTCACGATCCTTGTGTATTTGTTTTCTCTGCTTCGGCCCTGGGTGTATCAATGGTTCCCTCTAGGTATTTATTGTTCTCTATCTCTCTGTGTCTGATTCACACTCTGTCTTTGTGTATATCTAGGTTTCCTGCTGTCCCTGTGAGTGTCTGTGATTCCTTCTTTCTGTCTTTGTGTGTCTATAGTTTTCTCTCTCTAGCCAAGGTCGTGTTTTTTGTTTCTTTCTGTCCTATTTGTATCTGTAGTTTTCTCTCTAGTTTTGCTGTCTGTCTAACCCTGACAGTTGTTGAATCATAAAATATCTTAGCCTTTAACTGCTAAACTCTCCGAACCTTTGTATGTAATGCTGTGCCATGCTCTGTTGTTGTTACCCCTGCCTGGGCCACCTCGTGTGCCTCAGGAGTTCTGCTTCTGTCCCTATCTCAAGGCAGCTGTTACTTGGACATGCAAATAATGTACTTCTCATACCCATCCAAAATCCCACTGATCACAATGTGCCTTTCTGGCAAATACCCTCTCATTCACTGCATCTTTCAGCACAGTGATCCTAAACCGAGCCAGATGGTAACAAGTTGCTTGACCTGCTGAATTGAAGGGTCCAGTTCTGGAACATTAATTTATTATTCAGTCTTGGAAGAACAATTCGGTTTGACTTTTTTTAAATCCCAGTTATTATAAATATCATGAGACTTGCTTAAAAATGGATTATACACCGAAACATTTTATTTGGGAGACCAGGAAAAAGAAGTAGGTGAGAAACCAATTGCATTTTTTTACTCAAAATGATTCCATATATGTCAAAATTTATGTAGTGTAAGTAGAACCTTATGTTTTTCAGTGTTGTGGAAGCTTCATATCCATCAAATTCTTCAAACCTATCCCAAGAATGTTTCAGCCAGTGGTAGTTAATGGCTGAGTTATGAAGTTAACTCTGTTATGTCATCAACAGCCATATATGTGTGTGTGTTTTGTGTCAGTGGTGATGATATCACAAAAAAATAGAAACAAAATTATTTAACAGGGATTCTTAGTGTTGTTCTTCAATCATACACTATTTCAGTAAAATAAATAAGTGCAAAAGAATTTATGAATGAGAAAAGGCCATTCAGCTCATCCGATTCACTGTTCTTGATTGAACCATTATTTCCCCCATCCTTTCCTAGAACAAACTCCTATCCCTATACTCCCTGCAGAATCAGCCATTGGACCTATTCCCTTTTCAATGCTTCAACTAAATCAGTATTAAACGTAACATAGTCCAAGAAGATAAATATTGAGTAAAACATGGACATTGAAACACATACGAAGTAACTTTGACAGAAAAAATGTAATTAACTATACACAATGCCTCTGCTTCCATTCTTGGCCCCAGAAATGACTCCACTCTCATCCTCAATCCCATGAATGCCTCTGCTACCATTTCAAGCCACAGGAATGTCTGCACTCCTATCACCAGCTCCTGAATGTCTCCACTTCCTGTCTTAGGCCTAGGAATGCACCTGCTGCCTGTCTCACCCCAGGAATGTGTCCACCTATCTCAGTTCCTGAGCATCACTGCTTCCAGTTGTCAAATAACAGAAACTGACCTGTTCCATCCCTGTTTCAACTCAGACCTTGTGTCCCATTTTGTCTCTGCTGTAGTTTCCACTTCACCTGGCTGCTTGTTTCCTTCCCCACTCAACTGCTCTACAGCGCTCCTTGTTCTTGATTCCCTATTCGACAGCTCCACTCCCTGGCCTGTGTCCAAGACTACCCATGAGCAACACCACATCAGATCTATTAGAGTATATTAAAAGTCGTCCTCTTATAATCTCTTTCTCACCTGGAAAGTTCCCAAATATGGGCATCATTGTACTCCTGCTTTTAAACCAATTAAATATTTAGCAGCATACTTTACTTCCTATTTTATCATTCCTTACCTTAATCTTTAATTACTGAAATGGAGTCTTACCAAAAGCTTCATGAGAGTTCAAGTATTTATCAATTGGTTATTATGTCAGTAATTCATTTAACACCAGCAAGCTAGTTAAACATGGCCTGGCATGCATGCTGCTGATTCTAATAAGTTATGCTTTTCCAAGAGTTCATCTCCTAGGTCTCTCAAAATCATTTCAAATATTTCCCATACAACTGCTATTTTCTTCAGAATCTATGGAAATTAAGACAATCCCTTAACTAAACAGTTCATATTTTGCAGTGAGCTGTTTTAGGAACTTGTAAATATAGTTACACTCAAGAAAATTACTTAATCTCCAAATGTTGGTGTCATCATCACTTTGGTCTCCTGTGTCCTTTTTTTTTCTTTTATCTGTCTGTGTAAGTTGTAATGATTGTCCTTTACAGCTTCCTGAATCTTTGCCTAATGGGCTGAATTACCCACAGGCAGTTAGCCACCCTCACCAAGGGCAGAGTGCATTAGTGTCTTCGCCACAAAGCCTACAGCATCGATCCAGGGAACAGCAATATGAAGGAGCTGTGTCGAAGGTGACTCTCCAGCAGTATCAAAAGCCTTTGCAGATTGCCATTTCATCCTCGCAGAACCTTCCCAGTCCTCGAGCAACTCAACCCAGCAGATGTCTAACAAGCGTTAAAGCACAAAAGAGCACAGAAAGCTACCAGGAACAGGTAAAATGGGCACCTTATATAGATATCAGTGCTATGAAAAGGTTAGTTAACCATGCAATTAGTAGATAAAGTTCCTGATGGCTCAGTAGATAAATCCACTGTATAGAGTGGTACTGATTTATACAGACTATCATGTCCCAAGTTCACTTAGTCTGTGCTGAGTTTGCTATGGTGGCAATAGGGCACTATAATTGGCATCTTTATCACAAGACCGGGAGGAGAAATATGAATATGTTTCCTGCTATTGATTGCTGGTTAGTTATCCCAGTTGGAAAGCATATGCATGTCAGGCAAGGACAGTATTAGACTTGGCTGAAATTATGATCAATGTCTAGGCTCACATAGGAAAATTGCCCATTTATTCACGGTACCAGTAGCATAAATCCTAGACTTAGGGTAGGGCAATAACCGAGGCACACAAATGAAGATAATAACAATACAAATAACATAAATTGAATTTAATATTTCTTGGAACGAAGGTTGATTTATATGTGACAGGAGGAGCTTGGTTTTGGCAGGGTGTACAATGAGGTGATGTTTCACAGTCCCACAAATACTCTGGTAGATAATCAGCAAGACAGTTGATAGACAGTCAGTTGGATATAATTTTCATATTGGTCTGGCCTATCAGAAACAAAGATATTGGGGTAGATTTTGACTTTTAAAAGACCAACCAGCAGAGCGTGCTGACCAGCCACCCAGGTCAACGGGGTGGTAAGTCTACTGACGCCATTTTGAGGCCATTACTGCCCCGTTAATGCAAATTTCAGCAGGTTAAAACTCCCATTCATGGGAATTATGGTTAAGAACCAATCTGAAGTTTCACCCTCCCCTCTAGATCTTCCTTCCTAAACCCTGTATCCAGACCCAGCCCACTCCAGGAAAGGCTCACAAAAATAAAATGTGAGAGATTTACCATAGAATCATAGAATGATACAGCACAGAAGGAGGCCATTCAGCCCATCATGCCAGTGCCGGCTCTTTGAAAGAGGTATCCAATTAGTCCCACTCCCCTGCCCTTTCCCCATAGCCCTGCAAATAGTTCCGTTTCAAGTATTTATCCAATTCCCTTTTGAAAGTTATTATTGAATCTGCTTCCACCATCCTTTCAGGCAATGCATTCCAAATCATAACAACTTGCTGAAGAAATTTTTTTCCCTCACATCGCCTCTGGTTCTTTTGCCAATTACCTGAAATCTGTGTCCTCTGGTTACCGACCCTTCTGCCACTGAAAACGGTTGCTCCTTATTTACTTTATCAAAACCATTTATGATTTTTTAACACCTCTATCAAATCTCCCCTTAATTTTCTCCGCTCTAAGGCAAACAACCCCAGTTTTTCTAGTCTCTCCACATAACTTGAAGTCTTTCATCCCTGGTACCATATTCTAGTAAATCTCCTCTGCACCTTCGCTAAGGCCTTGACGATTCCTAAAGTGTGGTGCCCATAGAGTCATAGAGACAGCACAGAAAGAGGCCCTTCGGCCCATCGCGTCCACACCGGCCATCAAGCCCTGTCTAATCTAATCCCATTTTCCAGCATTTGGTCCATAGCCTTGTATGCTATGGCATTTCAAGTGCTCATCCAAATGCTTCTTGAATGTTGTGAGGGTTCCTGCCTCTACCACCCTTTCAGGCAGTGAGTTCCAGATTCCAACCACCCTCTGGGTGAAAAAGTTCTTCCTCAAATCCCTTCTAAACCTCCTGCCCCTTACCTTGAATCTATGCCCCCTTGTTATTGACCCCTCTAATAAGGGGGAAAGTTCCTTTCTATCTACCCTATCTATGCCCCTCATAATTTTGTACACCTCAATCAGGTCCCCCCTCAGCCTTCTCTGCTCCAAGGAAAACAACCCCAGCCTGTCCAGTCTTTCTTCATAGCTGAAGCGCTCCAGCCCAGATAACATCCTGGTGAATCTCCTCTGCACCCTCTCCAAAGCAATCACATCCTTCCTATAGTGTGGCGACCAGAACTGCACACAGTATTCCAGCTGTGGCCTAACCAGCGTTTTGTACAGCTCCATCATAACCTCCCTGCTCTTATATTCTATGCCTCGGCTAATGAAGGCAAGTATCCCCTATGCCTTTTTAACCACCTTATCCACCTGTTCTGCTGCCTTCAGGGATCTATGTACATGCACACCAAGGTCCCTCTGATCCTCTGTCTTTCCTAGGGTCTTACCATTCATTGTGTATTCCCTTGCCTTATTAGTCCCTCCAAAATGCATCACCTCACACTTTTCAGGGTTAAATTCCATTTGCCACTGTTCCGCCCATCTGACCAACCCATCTATATTGTCCTGCAGACTGAGGCTACCCTCCTCGCTATTTACCACCCCACCAATTTTCGTGTCATCTGCGAACTTACTGATCATACCTTTTACATTCACATCCAAATCATTAATGTAGACCACAAACAGCAAGGGACCCAGCACCGATCCCTGCGGTATCGTACTGGACACAGGCTTCCAGTCACAAAAACAACCTTCGACCATCACCCTCTGCCTTCTGCCACTAAGCCAGTTTTGGATCCAATGTGCCAAGGCACCCTGGATCCCATGGGCTCTTACCTTCTTGACCAGTCTCCTATGCGGGACTTTATCGAAAGCCTTACTGAAATCCATGTATACCACATCCACTGCACTACCCTCATCCACACACCTAGTCACCCCCTCGAAAAATTCAATCAAATTGGTCAGACATGATCTTCCCTTGACAAAGCCATGCTGACTATCCCTGATTAATCCTTGCCTCTCCAAATTCTGTCCCTCAGAATTTTTTCCAATAATTTCCCTACCACTGATGTTAGGCTCACTGGCCTGTAATTCCCTGGTTTATCCCTGCTACCCTTCTTGAATAATGGTACTACGTTAGCTGTTCTCCAGTCCTCTGGCACATCCCCTGTGGCCAGAGAGGTTCTGAAAATTTGTGTCAGAGCCCCTGCAATCTCCTCCTTTGCCTTACACAGCAGCCTGGGACACATCTCGTCCGGGCCTGGGGATTTATCCACTTTTAAGCCTGCTAAAACCGCTAGTACCTCCTCCCTCTCGATGCTAATATGTTCAAGTATATCACAGTCCCCCTGCCCGATTTCTATGCCTACATCGTCCTTCTCCATAGTGAACACATGCAAAAAATGTATTTAAAACCCCACCTACATCTTCTGGCTCCACACACAGATTGCCACTTTGGTCCCTAATGGGCCCTACTCTTTCCCTAGTTATCCTCTTGCCCTTAATTATACTTATAAAATACCTTAGGATTTTCCTTTATATTGCTCGCCAGTGTTATTTCATGGCCCCTCCTCGCTCTCCTAATTTCTTTTTTAAGTATCCCCCTGCACTTTTTATACTCCTCTAGGGCTTCCTCTGTCTTTAGTCCTTTGTATCTGCCAAAAGCCCCCCTTTTTTTCCTAATCCATTCTCGTATATCCCTTGACATCCAAGGTTCCCTGGGCTTGTTGGTCCCACCCTTGACCTTTACGGGAACATGTTGCCATTGTACTCTCTCAATTTCCTTTCTGAAAGACTCCCATTGCTCCGATGTGGATTTTCCTACAAGTAGCTGATCCCAGTCCACTTTGGCCAGATCCTGCCTTATCATGTCAAAATCGGCCTTCCCCCAATTTAGAACCTATATTTCCAGTCCATCTCTGTCCTTTTCCATGACTACCTTGAATCTCACCGAATTATGATCACTGTCACCAAAGTGCTCACCTACTAACACTTCTACCACTTGCCCGGCCACATTCCCTAGAATTAGGTCCAGTACCGCCCCCTCTCTTGTAGGACTTTCTACATGCTGGCTCAAAAAGCTCTCCTGGATGCACTTTAAGAATTCTACACCCTCTAAGCCTTTCACACTCTGACTATCCCAGTTAATATTGGGGAAGTTGAAATCCCCCACTATTATTACCCTATTATTTGCACATTTCTCTGAGATTTGCCTACATATCTGTTCCTCTATCTCCCCCTGACTGTTTGGGGGCCTATAGTACACTCCCAGCAAAGTGCTTGCCCCCTTTTTGTTTTTAAGTTCTACCCATATGGCCTCATTAGAGGAACCTGTCAATATATCATCCCTCCTTACAGCAGTAACTGACTCCTTAATTAATATTGCGACACTTTTACCCCCCCCGTCTCGCCTGAAGATTCTATACCCCAGAACATTGAGCTGCCAGTCTTGCCCCTCCCTCAACCATGTCTCCGTGATAGCAACAATATCATACTCCCATGTGTTCATCAACGCCTTCAGTTCATCCACCTTATTCGCAAGACTCCTTGCATTAAAATAAATGCCATCCAGCCGTGCCCTACTCCCTTGTGCCGTTACATATTTGCTCTGCCTTCCAAGCTGACTTGTTTTTTCCTCTATATTTGGCTGTACATCACCCCCTATTATAGCTCCACTCTGTATCCCATCCCCCTGCCAAGTTAGTTTAAACCCCCCCCAACAGTGCTAGCAAACCTCCCCGCAAGGATATTTGTCCCGTTCTGGTTCAGGTGCAACCCGTCCGACTTGTACAAGTCCCACCTTCCCCAGAAGCAGACCGTGATCCAGGAAACTAAAGCCCTCCCTCCTGCACCAACTCTTTAGCCACGCATTCATCTGCTCTATCCTCCTATTCCTATACTCACTAGCACGTGGTACCGGGAGTAATCAAGAGATTACAACCTTTGAGGTCCTGCTCTTTAATCTGCTACCTAGCTCCCTAAATTCTTGCTGCAGGACCTCATCCCTCTTCCTACCCATGTCGTTGGTCCCAATGTGAACCACGACCTCTGACTGTTCACCCTCCCCCTTCAGAATGCCCTGCAGCCGTTCAGTGACATCCTTGACCCTGGCACCAGGGAGGCAACAAACCATCCTGGAGTCATGTCTACAGCCACAGAAACGCCTATCTGTTCCCCTTACGATAGAATCCCCTACCACTATTGCTCTCCCACTCTTTTTCCTCCCTTCCTGAGCAGCAGAAGCACCCCCGGTGCCAGGAAGTTGGCTGCTGCTGCCTTCCCCTGGTAAGTCATCCCCCTCAACAGTATCCAAATCGGTATACCTGTTTGAGAGGGGGATGGCCACAGGGGTCCCCTGCACTACCTGCCTGCTTCTACTGCTCCACCTGATGGTCACCCATTTCCCTTCTGCCTGTGCAGCCCTTACCTGCGGTGTGACCAACTCACTAAACGTGTTATCCATGACCCTCTCAGCATCGCGAATGCTCCAAAACTCATCCATCCGCAGCTCCAGCGCCTCAATGCGGTCTGCTAGAAGCTGCAGCTGGATACATTTCCGGCACACATGGTCGTCAGGGACACCGGCAGTGTCCCTGAATTCCCACATAGTGCAGGTGGAGCATAACACGGGGCTGGGCTGTCCTGACATGACTTACCCTTTAATTAATTTAAATTAATTCAATACCACCAATTAAAGATATACTCTAGGGCGCTTGTATGGCAGAAGTCCCCGCTACAACACAGAGACCCTAGAAAATATAAACCGCAGAATTGAAGTTACCTTATAGCTAAATGATATATTTAAGGGCCCTGGTTTATAAACAGTCCCCACTACACCACAGAGACTTTAGAAACTATAAACCACAGAGTTAAGGTTTAAAAAGAGAGAAATACTCACCAACCAATCACTTACCTGCTTTCTGGTGACGTCACACTTCGATTTCTTTTTACTTCTCTCCTTCCCTCTGAGTTCCGAGATTGGAGACTGGTACGCCTTACCTGGTCTCTGGAGCCTTTTATACTCACCGCTCAGCCCGCGATTCCCGCCGACTCTCGCTCCACACTGAGGCCTACCTAGTCTCTGGAGCCTTTTATACTCACCGCTCAGCCCGCGATTCCCGCCGACTCTCACTCCGTACTGAGGCCTACCTGGTCTCTGGAGCCTTTTATACTCACCGCTCACTGCTCAGCCCGCCGACTCTCGCTCCGCACTGAGGCCTTACCTGGTCTCTGGAGCCTTTTATACTCACCGCTCAGCCCGCGACTCCCGCCGACTCTCGCTCACATAATTGGCCACAATACTCAGCTGGGGCCTAACCAGTGTCTTTTAAAGGTTCAGTACTCTATGCCTCTATTTATAGTATCTTACTTTTCCCTTAAGTGTAAGGGAAGTCACGAGGAGATATTTGAGGTGAAATTGGTCTTCGGCTATAGCGCAAAACGGGCGATAGTGAATCAGCAGCTTGTTTTATACTCTGCTCAATTTTCTTTTTCATTTCCATAGCTTCCATTGGGAAGATGGAAAAGAAAATGGGCAGAATATAAAATGGGCTGCTGATTCCCTATCATCCAATTTGAACCACTGCTGAAGACTAATTTCACCCCCATTATTTTAGGTCTCCTTTCCTCCAGGTTCATTCTGGTGATGTCAGTTATTTGTAGTCCCAGAGCAACTCCATTAACTCTGTTTAGTTCAACAACTACTTGCATTAATATAGTTGTTTTATTGTTAAAAAAAAATCCCAAGGCACTTCACAAATCTATCCCCTACTGCCATCAGAGCTGCTGTCTGTGCTTCCATAGATGAAGAGAAACAGACTGGTCCTGGGCCAATTCTTAGGTGGGGAGGGATTGCAGGCTGTTACAGATTTCAAAGAAGATGCCACACGCTCCATTGATAAGCTTCCTTGATGTTCTCATATATTACACTGCAGACTCGAGAGTCACATCTGTCAGTTGCCGCACCTCCTTGGAAACTGACCTTAGAGCCTACATATAGGTACAATTTTCCCCAAACATCCTCCTTTTCAGGCAAGTACTAAATAGATCTGGATCCCTCAGCTCCAAAGCCGTGGGCTGCCTTTTCCATAGCCTCCATTGGGAAGATGGCAAATCCTCACCCACTGCCCACTCCTCCAGTTCCCTTATGCTCTGTGAATCACTCGGTGCTACGTCCTCATTGACACAATCTAATTCCTCCCAGGTGAAAGTATCTGAGCTGATGTATGGGAATGAGAGAGCAAGTAACACAGGGAGTAAAATCAAGGAGCTTCTGGCAGAGGAACAGAGCAGGATCTTGCTTCTGGGACTCCTGAACAGCCTTATCCTCAACATTCTGT
Organism: Somniosus microcephalus; assembly: GCF_052327205.1. Taxonomy (NCBI): domain Eukaryota; kingdom Metazoa; phylum Chordata; class Chondrichthyes; order Squaliformes; family Somniosidae; genus Somniosus; species Somniosus microcephalus. Next base: position 292,652,996 of record NC_140989.1, read on the forward strand.
TCCTTCACTCCACCACCGTCATCATTGTCCATGAGGACGAATGTTCTTCCTTTCTGCTCCTCCTCTTCATCATCTTTCTTCTCTTGCCATGATGGATGTGCAGGAAATAAGGGCATAAGCTAAGAATGGGTGAGCATTATCCCCTTTCCCTTGGGATTAAGGTGACCGATAAGGACGTGGAAGTTTCTGGCTGTGTGCTTCTTCACAAGGTTGCCACTGTTAGGTGTGCACCCATTAATCTGCCAGCTGCACTGTCTCACCATCTCCCACGGCTAGGTAAGAATGCCTCCCCAGCAGCTTCAAGGCCAGCTCTCTGGCGTCCAGAATGCCCCTTCCTGTCCCCTTTCGCTGGTATTGCATGCAAGCTTCTCCCAGATGGTATCAGGCAGCTGATGTAAAAGATCTGCTGGTATCAACTTGTTAAAGTGGAGAAAAGGGATGTAAAGTACTGTATGCTGGTAATTGCTATTGGGAAGATGGCAACACATACTCTAAGATCCAGAGTTAGTGACCCCTTTAACCACAGGATAATTTGAAGGGTGACTGTGGAGCTATGAATTATAGAGGATGAACTGTATGTTGTGCTGGCTCAGGGGCGTAGCACCGGCATAAATGGCCCCAGTGAATTATGGGGCTGCTATCTTTAAGGTTTTGCATGACATGATGCACATTCCCCTTCCCAGTTGAAATCAATTAAATTAGCATGGATCTAGAATCAAATCTTGAAGGTCATTGACCTGAAACGTTAACTCTGTTTCTCTCTTCACAGATGCTGCCTGACATGCTGAGTGTTTTTCAGCATTTTCGGTTTTTATATCAAATCTGGAAACTTTCCTGATCTGTAGCACTCAATTCCATACTAGACAGTGGAGTTACCAACTGATTCATTAGAGCTAATCACTAGATAACCTGCCCTTCAATGTATTGCAGCATACTGAATCATCCCATATTTATACCAGAATGGTCTGTATTGCTGTACTTACACTAACTATGCTGTTTTTGTTTTCTCTTTAACTCAGTTTTGTGTGAGAATAGAGAAGAATCCTGGCCTCGGCTTCAGTATAAGCGGAGGAATAAGTGGACAAGGGAATCTATTCAAACCGTCTGATATGGTAATCTTAAACAAAGCAAAAAAGTGCAATTGCATTTGTCCCTGATAACTTCCAGGCTACAATAACACTGCACTACCCTCCATAGGTTGATGCCAGCTATCAAAGGATGAGCAGAAGTCAGCTACAGATGGTAAAGGGAAATGGTGTAAGTCAGCGAAGCTGAGACTTCGTTAACAATAAATGGCATGCTTTTTAATTCTCTCCAAATTAGGATAAAAAATTTTCTGCAGTTATTTTATTGACTAATTTAGTAATGATTTGAAAATGCCAAATGATCTCCAATTAAGTACTGTAGTCCAGAATTCGTGTTTTAATAACTTGCCATCCATACACAAATCACAATTTGTTCACAGAAGCCTCGGTTTTCTGATTGAAGTTATTTTAACACTGACATTAATCCATTTATTTTAAATGGGTTAACACCAGTGTTAAAATAACGTGATCAGAAAATCTAGCCAGAATGTATTATTCAATGCAGCTGTAGTATGCTGTATGCCAAGGTTATGTTTTCATATGGTAACTTTAGTGAGTTTAGTATCTCTTTGTAACAGTCTCCTGCTTATGGCTCATCTTCCTGACATCACAGCCCTTCATAGAATCTAATGTATTCACACTGTGGGGTCTTTGTAATAGTTTGAATGATATCCCTCCTGCACAGCAGGAACTTATACAATCTTACTAGAGCTGGGGAATCAGCTGTTTATTTTGTCATAGGGTCCACCCTCTCCCATATGACTCCCTGTTCCACTGTATAAAGGCCCAGGCATTATAACTTAGTTCTTTTTGACCTACGCTGTCGTAAAACTTCCTAACTATAAAACAATAATAACGATCGTAGTAGGACCTGAGGGAATGGTCAGGAAGGATTGTGCTGCATATGGGATGATTTCATTCAAAGAATGATGAAAAAACTACACGGTAATCTCACTTTACATTAGCATCATTCACACACCCTAAGCGCCATGTTAAAATTGTACCAGTTTAGGAGATGGGTGCCCGAGCTGGGACTCCAAAATGCCTGTTGCCAAAGCATATCTGCCAAAACCATAATCCTGTCCAAATTTGACCAATCAGGTTCAGTAAATGTGTGAGGGGTATCCCACGTAGTTGCCTTGCAGAAACTGTCAATGGCAACTTAGGAAAAGCCGAAGAATTAGATACAGGATAAGAAGAATGGCCTTTAACCAGACTTTTGTGACACTTACCAGCTAAATCTTAGAAACATAGAAGCAGGAGTAGGCCATTCAGCCCTTCGAGCCTGCTCCGCCATTCAACGAGATCATGGCTGATCATCCAAACCCTAGCACCCGGTCCCTACACCGACAGCCATCCCACCCAAGCCCTAGCCCCGTAACCCCGTGTATTTAATCCCCCCTAACACTAAGGGTCAATTTTTATCATGGTCAATCAACCTAACCCGCACATCTTTGGACTGTGGGAGGAAACCGGAGCACCCGGAGAAAACCCACGCAAACACGGGGAGAATGTGCAAACTCCACACAGACAGTCACCTGAGGCCGGATTGGAACCCGGGTCCCTGGCGCTGTGAGGCAACAGTGCTAACCACTATGCCACCGTGCTGCTTCTTCTTAGGCAGTCCCTCGGAACCGAGGATGACTTGCTTCCACATTAAAAATGAGTTCTCAGGTGACTGATGAGTCCAATGCGGGACCTACAGTCTCTGTCACAGGTGGGGCAGCCGGTGGTTGAAGGGGTGGATGGGTGGGGTGCTTGGGTTGACGTGCGCTCCTTGCGCTGCCTGCGCTTGGCTTCCGCTTGCTCCCGGCGAAGAGACTTGAGGTGTTCGGCGCCTTCCCAGATGCTTCTCCTCCACTTTGTGCGGTCTTGGGCCAGGGATTCCCAGGTGTCGGTGGGGATGTTACACTTTTTCAAGGAGGCTTTGAGGGTGTCCTTGAAGCATTTCCTCTGCCCACGTGGGGCTCTCTTGCCGTACCAGAGCTCCGAGTAGAGCGCTTGTTTTGGGAGTCTCATATCGGGCATGCGGATGATGTGACCCATCCATCGGAGCTGACTGAGCGTGGTCAAAGCTTCGATGCTGGGGATGTTGGCCTGAGCAAGAACACTGACGTTGGTGCGCCTATCCTGCCAATGGATTTGCAGGATCTTGCGGAGGCAGCGTTGGTGGTACTTCTCCAGTGCTTTGAGGTGCCTACTGTACATGGTCCATGTCTCTGAGGCATACAGCAGGGCAGGTATCACTGCTGCTCTGTAGACCATGAGCTTAGTGCCGGGTTTGAGGTCCTGGTCTTCAAACACTCTCTTCCTCAGGCGACCGAAGGCTGCACTGGCACAGTGAAGGCGGTGTTGGACTTCGTCGTCGACATCTGCCCTTGTTGACAGTAGGCTCCCGAGGTATGGAAAGTGGTTCACGTTGTCCAAGGCCTTGTCGTGGATTTTGATAATCGGGGGGCAGTACTGTGTGGCAGGGGCAGGTTGGTAGAAGACCTTTGTCTTACGGATGCTTAGTGTAAGGCCCATGCTCTCGTACGCTTCGGTGAAGATGTTGACGATGGTTTGGAGTTCGACCTCCGAGTGAGCGCAGACGCAAGTGTCACCTGCATACTGTAATTCGACAACAGAGAATGGGTCGACCTTGGATCTGGACTGGAGGCGACGGAGGTTGAACAGTTTCCCATTTGTTCTGTAAATTAGCTCCACTCCAGTGGGGAGCTTACTGAGGGTGAGATGGAGCATTGCAGCAGGGAAGATCGAGAAGAGCATTGGTGCGATGACACAGCCTTGCTTGACCCCGGTTCGTACGTGAATTGGGTCTGTGGTGAAATCGTTGGTCAGGATCACGGCTTGCATGTCGTCGTGAAGCTCCTGAAGCTTCAAGATGACCCCTGTGCTGGCAGCTCCCCAGGGAGCTCCTTTGCCATCCTTGACCATCCGTTACCATCCTTTGCTCTTTTTCCCCCCCGTCTCCTCTCTTCTGCTGTTTAAGTTCCCCTGGCTCTAATAGTGGGTGCATTTTATCCCTAACTGCAAGTTCAAGCTGCAAGGTTAAAGTTACCTGAGCCCACTACCCATCCCCCGACCATGTCTGTTCATTGTTCTCAGAGAGCACTGGCTCTTTACTTAAACTTAGCTCCAAAATTCCCAGACCTCTCTGCCGTCAAGACTACGCTTCTGCACTAGATTAGTGATCTAGTGACTAGTGGATCGCGAGTGGAGCTCGGGGCCAGGGATCGCGAGAATATCAGTGCTAATTTGAGCCTGTGAGAGACAACATCATTCATGTCCGGGGCCGGGACCCAGGAGTGAGGACGAGCCCAGCAACCAGCTAAATAGTCTACTGGAGAATACATTCTATTACCATTTCACTATATACTGCTTTGTCATCAAGTTATCTAAGGTCTTGTTTCCATATAATGCAAATAACTACCAGGAACTCCTAAAGTCCTGAGTTTCGTGAATGTAGAAACAAAGTATTTCTAATAGCCTTTGAAGTCTGGGTATCATTCTGGTAAAACTACGCTGCACTCCCTCCAAGGCCAATATATCCTTCCTAAGGTGTGGTGCCCAGAACTGCTCACAGTACTCCAGGTGTGGTCTAACCAGGGTTTTGTACAGCTGCAGCATAACTTCTGCAGGATTCTTAGCTTGAGAACTCTGTGGAGGTCATTGAACTTCTTTTGGAATTACAGCCATGTCCTGGCTGTTAAAATCCTAGCATTGACATACAAACATAGGAAGGAACACAGGAACAGGAGTAGGCCATTTAGCCCCTCAAGCCTGTTCTACCATTCAATGAGATCATGGCTGATCTGTGACCTAATTCCATATACCTGCCTTTGCCCCATAAACACTAACACCTTTGGTTAACAAAAATCTATCAATATCAGATTCAAAATTAACAATTGACCTCGAAGCAATTGCTGTTTGCGGAAGAAAACTTCTGCCACCCTTTGCAAGTAGAAGTATTTCCTAACTCCACTCCTGAAAGGCCTGGCTCTAATTTTTAGACTAAGCCCCCTAGTCCTAGACTCCCCAACCAGCAGAAATATTTTCTCTCTAACTACCCTATCAGTTCCCCTTAATATCTTGAAAACTTCGATCAAATCACCCCATAACCTTCTAAATTCCATGGAATTCAACCCTGGTTCGTTAAATTTTTCCTCATAATTTAACCCTTGGAGTCCTGGTATCATTCTGGTAAATCTACACTGCACTCCCTCCAAGGCCAATATATCCTTCCTAAGGTGTGGTGCCCAGAATTGCTCACAGAACTCCAGGTATGATCTAACCAGGGCTTTGTATAGCTGTAGCATAACTTCTGCCCCCTTGTATTCTAGTTCTCTAGACATAAAGGCCAGCATTCCATTAGCCGCCTTGATTATTTTCTGTACCTGACATTTTAATGATCTATGTACATGGACCCCCAAGTCTCTTTGGACCTCCACTGTTTCTAGCTTTTCACCATTTTAGAAAGTACTCTGTTCTATCCTTTTTAGATCCAAACTTGGATATGTGGCTTTCTATCCCGTCATCTAAGTCGTTAATGAATACAGTGAATAGTTGAGGTCCCAACACAGATCCTTGCAAGACTCAACTAGTCACATTCTGCCAATTAGATTACTACCCTTTATCCCTACTCTTTGTCTCCTGCTCAGCCAATTTCCTAACCAGTTCGATAATTTGCCTTCATTTCCATAAGCTTCAACTTTAGCTGACAGTCTCTTATGAGGGACTTTATCAAATGCCTTCTAGAATTCCATATAAATAACATCCATAGACATTCCCCTGTCCACTACTTTAGTCGCCTCTTCAAAAAATTCAATCAGGTTCATCAGGCAAAAAAAACAACAACTTTTATTTATATAGCGGCTTTAACGTAATAAAACGTCCCAAGGCGCTTCACAGGAGTATTAAAAGACAAAAAATTTGACACCGGGCCACATAAGGAGAAGTTAGGGCAGGTGACCAAAAGCTTGATCAAAGAGGTAGGTTTTATGGAGCGTCTTCAGCGAGGCAGAGAGGTTTCGGCAGGGAATTCCAGAGCTTAGGGCCGAGGCAACAGAAGGCACGGCCACCAATGGTTGAGCGATTATAATCAGGGATCCTCAAGAGGGCAGAATTAGAAGAGCGCAGATACCTCGTGAGGTTGTGGGGCTGAAGGAGATTACAGAGATAGGGAGAGGTGAGGCCATGGAGGGATTTGAAAACAAGAATGAGAATTTTGAAATCGAGGCGTTGCTTAACCAGGAGCCACTGTAGGTCAGCGAGCACAGGGGTGATGGGCGAACGGGACTTGGTGCGAGTTAGGACACGGGCAGCTGAGTTTTGGATCACCTCAAAGTTTATGTAGGGTGGAATGTGGGAGGCCAGCCAGGAGTGCATTGGAATAGTCAAGTTTAGAGGTAACAAAGGCATGGATGAGGGTTTCTGCAGCGAATGAGCTGAGGCAAGGGCGGAGACGGGCGATGCTACGGAGGTGGAAATAGGTGTTCTTAGTTATGCTGCGGATATGTGGTCGGAAGCTCATTTCGGGGGCAAGTATGACACCAAGGTTGCGAACAGTGTGGTTCAGCCTCAGACAGATGTTAGGGAGAGGGATGGCGTCAATGGCTAGGGAATGGAGTTTGTGGCGGGGACCGAAAACAATGGCTTCGCTCTTCCCAATATTTAATTGGAGAAAATTTCTGCTCATCTCTGACAATTTAGAGACCGTGGATTGGTTGAGAGAATTGGTAGTGAGGTAGAGCTGGGTGTCATCAGCGCACATGTGGAAACTGATGCTGTGTTTTCGGATGATGTTGCAAAAGGGAACATGTAGATGAGAAATAGGAGGGGGCCAAGGATAGATCCTTGGGGGACACCAGAGGTAACGATATGGGAGTGGGAAGAGAAGCCATTGCAGGTGATTCTCTGGCTATGATTAGGTAGGTAAAAATGGAACCAGGCGCGTGCAGTCCCACCCAGCTGGACGACAGTGGAGAGGTGTTGGAGAAGGATGGAGTGGTCAACCGTGTCAAAGGCTGCAGACAAGTCAAGAAGGACAAGGAAGGATAGTTTATCTTTGTCACAGTCCTCCTCCTAACGGGAGGAGGAGGCTCCATGAATATTCCCATCCTCAATGATGGTGGAGACCAGCACGTGAGTGCAGAAGACAAGGCTGAAGTGTTTGCAACCATCTTCAGCCAGAAGTGCCGAGTGGATGATCCATATTGGCCTACTCCTGAGGTCCCCACCATAACAGAAGCCAGTCTTCAGCCAATTCAATTCACTCTACATGATATCAAGAAACGGCTGAGCGCACTGGATACAGCAAAGGCTATGGGCCCCGACAACATCCCGGCTATCGTGCTGAAGATTTGTGCTCCAGAACTAGCCGCGCCTCTAGCCAAGCTGTTCCAGTACAGCTACAACACTGGCATCTATCCAACAATGTGGAAAACTGCCCAGGTATGTCCTGTCTGCAAAAAGCAGCACAAATCCAATCCAGCCAATTACCACCCCATCAGTCTACTCTCAATCATCAGCAAAGTGATGGAAGGTGTCATCGACAGTGCTATCAAGCGGCACTTACTCACCAATAATCTGCTCACTGATGCCCAGTTTGGGTTCCGCCAAGAACACTCGGCTCCCGACCTCATTACAGCCTTGGTCCAAACATGGACAAAGGAGCTGAATTCCAGAGGTGGGGTGAGAGTGACTGCCCTTGACATCGAGGCAGCATTTGACCGAGTGTGGCATCAAAGAGTCCTAGTTAAACTGAAGTCAATGGGAATCGGGGGGAAAACTCTCCACTGGCTGGAGTCATACCTAGCACAAGGAAGATGGTTGAAGGTCAATCATCTCAGCCTCAGGACATCACTGCAGGAGTTCCTCAGGGTGGTGTCCTAGGCACAACCATCTTCAGCTGCTTCATCAATGACCTTCCCTCCAACATAAGGTCAGAAATGGGGATGTTTGCTGATGACCAAAGAGTGTTCAGCGCCATTCACAACTCCTCTGATAATGAAGCAATCCATGCCCGCATGGAACAAAACCTGGATAAAGTTCAGGCTTGGGCTGATAAGTGTCAGGTAACATTCGCACCACATAACATTCGCACCACAGAAGTGCCAGGCAATGATTATCTCCAACAAGTGAGAGCCTAACCATCGCTTCTTGACCTTCAATGGCATTACCATCGCCAAACCCCCCCACCATCAACATCCTGGAGGTCACCATTGACCCCAAATTTAACTGGACCAGCCACACACATACTGTGGCAAAAAGAGCAGGTCAGAGGCTAGGTATTCTGCGGTGAGTGTCTCACCTTCTGACTCCCAAAGCCTTTCCACCATCTACAAGGCACAAGCAAGGAGTGTGATGGAATACTCTCCATTTGCCTGGATGAGTGCAGCTCCAACAACACTCGAAGCTCGACACCATCCAAGACAAAGCAGCCCGCTTGATTGGCACCCCATCCACCACCTTAAACATTCATTCCCTCCACCACCAGCGTACTGTGGCTGCAGTGTGTACCATCTACAAGATGCGCTGTAGCAACTCGCCAACGCTTCTTCAGCAGCACCTCCCAAACCCGCGACCTCTTCCACCTAGAAGGACAAGAGCAGCAGGCGCATGGGAACACCACCACCTCCAAGTTCCCCTCCAAGCCACACACCATCCTGACTTAGAAGTATATCGCCAATCCTTCATCGTCGCGGGGTCAAAATCCTGGAACTCCCTACTTAACAGCACACTGACTGCAGCAGTTCAAGAAGGCGGCTCACTACCTTCTCAAGGGCAATTAGGGATGGGTAATAAATGCTGGCCTTGCCAGTGATGCCCACATCCCATAAACGAATAAAAAAAAATGATGAATTGAGATGGAGTTTGAAATCACTGAGGATGAGAAGTCATTTGGTGCAGAGGCTGAGGGAGGAGAGCAGTGACGATATCTCGGTAATAAAATTTTTATGGTACTTGGGTGTGCGGTAGAGAACAAGAATTTTAAATGAGAGGTGAGAGGGGTGGAATAAGGTGAGATTCTCAAAGGAGGAGAAAGTGCTGGAGGTGTTAGGGGGACAAACCAAGGTGTGATTTGGTGATGAGAGCCACACCGCCACTACAGCATGACCTATTCTTTACAAATCCATGCTGGCTCTCTCTGATCAGCTGAAAATGTTCAAGGTGTTCAGTCATTCTATCCTTAATTATAAACTCTGGTAATTTTCCAACAACAGATGTTAAGCGAACTGGTCTATAATTCCCTGGTTTCTTTCTCCTTTTTTAAATAGCGGTGTGACACACGCAATTTTCCAATCTAAAGGAATGGATTCCAAATCGAGAGAACTTTGGAAAATTATAGTTAGGGCATCTGTAATGTTCTCAGCTACTTTAAAATCTTGGTATGGAAACCATCTGGTCCTGGGAATTTGTCACTCTTTAGTGCCATTATTTTCTTCATTACTGTTATTTTGCTTATGTTCATTTTGGTGAGTTCCTGTCCCTGATTCAGTATTAGTTTCCTTGGGATTTCTGGCATGCTATTATCCTCTTCCTCTATTGTAAATACTGACACAAAGTAATTATTCAACATGTCTGCCATTTCCTTCGTTTCATTTACAATATCACCATTATCAGTTTTTAAAGGGCCAACATTACTCCTGACCACCTTCTATATACTGTAATTGTAAAAAAATGTTGTGTTGATTTTGCTATCCCTTGCAAGTTTCTTTTCATACTCCCTTTTTGTAGTTCTAATTATCTGTTTTGTTACCTTTTGTTGTTCTTTGTATCTCTCCCAGTCACCAGGATCTGTGCCAGTTTCTGCATTTTTGTACAGTTTTTCTTTGTTTTATGTTGTCCCTTTTTTGGCAAGTAGAGCTCTTGCCCTCAGGGGTATAAACTGGTTCTGTGTCACATTAAATTATTTTTTGAACACCTCCCACTGATCTTCTGTCGTTTTACCCATTAACAGATTTGCCCACTTTACAGTGGACAGTCTCTCTATCGCATCGCGTTGAAGTCAGCCTTACCTAAATCTAGAATCTTAGTAGCTGTTTCACGTTTCTTCCTTTCAAACACTATGTTGAACTCAATCATATGATGATAGCTATTAGATAAGTGTTCATGCACCATGAGACTGTTAACTAAATCTGGCTCATTACTCATTACTAAATCTAATATGGCCTGCCCCCTTGTTGGTTCTCGGACATATTGTTGCAGAAAACTATCCTGAACACACTCAAGAAATTCACTACCTTTCTGACATGAGCTAGTATGTTTATTCCAATCTATATGAAAGTTAAAATCCCCCATTAAAACCACTCTTTCTTTGCTACACGCTTGTCTAATCTCTGCATTTATACATTCTACCACTTCACAGCTACTACCAGGGGGCCTATACACAACTCACACTCCAGTCTTTTCTATTTCTTAACTCTACCCATAAAATCTCCACTGCCTGCCTACCTCTTGTTATACGAACATACGAACAATGACGAACAGGTAAAGACCCTCTGGTCCATTGAGCCTGACCCACACAATTGCAATACCTTGTGTATCACAATATATACTCTCTAACCCACCCAAAACCATGTGATCTCCTGGGAGAGGCAAAAAAAAGATTAAAAATCCAGGCCAATTTGGGGGGGGGGGGGGAGATCTCGGAAATTACTCTCCGACACTATGTTGAACTCAATCATATGATGACAGCTATTAGATAAGTGTTCACGCACCGTGAGGCTGTTAACTCCGTCCTTGCAAACTACTGCCCCATCTCCAACCTCCCTTTCTTCTCCAAAGTCTTTGAACGTGTTGCTGCCTAACAAATCCGTGCCCATCTTTCCCGCAATTCCATGTTTGAATCCCTCCAATCAGGTTTCCGCCCTTGACACAATACCGAAATAGCTCTCATCAAAGTCACAAATGGCATCCTTTGTGACTGTGACAAAGGTAAACTATCCCTCCTCATCCTTCTTGACTTGCCTGCAGCCTTTGACATGGTTGACCACTCCATCCTTCTCCAACGCCACTCCACCGTCATCCAGCTGGGTGGGACTGCACTGGCCTGGTTCCATTCTTATCTATCTAATCGTAACCAGAGAATCATCTGCAATGGCTTCTCTTCCCGCTCCCGCATCGTTACCTCTGTGGCCCCCAAGGACCTATCCTTTGCCCCCTTCTATTTCTCATCTACATGTTGCCCCTTGGCAACATCATCTGAAAACACAGCGTCAGTTTCCACATGTATGCTGACGATACCCAGCTCTACCTCACTACTTCTTTTCTCGACCCCTCCATGGTGTCTAAATTGTCAGATTGCTTGTCCGACATCCAGTTCTGGATGAGCAAAAATTTTCTCCAATTAAATATTGGGAAAACCGAAGCCATTGCTTTCGGTCCCCGCCACAAACTATGTTCCCTAGCCATCGACTCCATCCCTCTCCCCAGCATCTGTCTGAGGCTGAACCATACTGTTCGCAACCTTGGTGTTATATTTGACCCAGAAATGAGCTTCTGACCACATATCCGGAGCATTACAAAGAGCGCCTACTTTCACCTCCGTAACATCGCCCATCTCCGCCCTTGCCGCAGGTCATCCACTGCTGAAACTCTCATCCATGCCTTTGTCACCACTAGACTTGACTATTCCAACGCACTCCTGGCTGGCCTCCCACATTCCACCCTACATAAACTTGAGGTCGTCCAAAACTCGGCTGCCTGTGTCCTAACTCGCACCAAGTCCCGTTCGCCCATCACCCCTATGCTCGCTGACCTACATTGGCTCCCGGTTAAGCAGCGCCTCGATTTCAAAATTCTCATCCTTGTTTTCAAATCCCTCCATGGCCTCGCCCCTTCCTATCTCTGTAATCTCCTTCAGCCCCACAACCACTGCCCCCCCACCGCCGAGATATCTGTGCTCCTCTAATTCTGCCCTCTTGCGGATCCCCGATTATAAACACTCAATCATTGGCGACCGTGCCGTCTGTTGCCTAGGCCCTAATTTCTGGAATTCCCTGCCCAAACCTGTCCGCCTCGCTACCTGTCTTTCCTCCATTATGTAAAGTCTGTGGGTTGTGCAGTTAATAAATACACAGACTTCAGAAGTAACAAACAAACAGGTCTTTACTATTCGAAGGTCCGGGCGAATCTGCCCCAGAAATCCTGCTACAACATTTATATACTGGTGTGGTCACTATCAGTATTACAGTATACAGAAGCCAAACAAATAGTGCCACACCTAAAGTAGTTCCCTTAAAGGTGAACGGTTACATTCAATAGTTCCCTTAAAGGTAGACGGGTACATACACTACAATCCTCCCTTTTTAGCTTATTACTTACAGAGTCCCCGTTAAACATACATATCTTCAACTTCCTATAAAACAATTACAGCTATAATCTTGGTGGAGTCAATGTCATATAAAACAATTTACAAATATAATCTCGGTGGAAACAGTTCACAGGTTCCGTCTCTGCGGAAACAGTTCATAGATTCAGTCTCTGATCTTGACTCGTTCCGAACAACATTTCTTTGGGGTAGCCGGTTCACCTGGCTAGCGTGACTCCTCCATAGCCTTTTTCTTGACGTAGCAGCTTGAACTTTCGTCCTGTTGAACCAGCAGTGCGGACTTTGACAACCAACTGGCTGTCTTGACATTTTCCAGTTTTTCAACTAATTTAGCTCCTTTCGTAATGTCCCGCCTGGAATGGTAGAAGTGCTAATATTTTAGACAGTTATTATCTTCTGCTTCTTCTTTTTCTTTTCTGCCTTTTTGAAACTCTCGGAGCTCCTTTCTCGGCTGCCAGCTGTAGCGCCACCAACTCTCTATGTTCCTTAGACCTTAAGTGCTTCATCCGGATTTCAGCACTTTGAGAGTTTTCATCACAAGCTGGGCAGACCACATCCTCATAATATTCAGTGTCACTCAACAGGTCATGGTAATATTCAGGTTCGTCCTGAGTTAGGCCAGCGAGAGAGACTTCTTCTTCCTCCTCACCCGTCTGGACGTTAGCTGACGGTGGTTCCTTCCCTAAACATCTTTCTTGAAAAGCCTTCTTCATGCATTCATATTCATCCCGCTCTTCCTGGGTTATCTGCCATTCCTTCACGACGGACCTCATTTGTGAGTTCAATACCTTCCTTTCCACCGGTAATTGCGTTATCAGGCTATTTAACCCTTCTACTGAAGTAACGGTTTCCACCTTCTTCTGTTCACCTTGACGTGATTCAACGTACTTTTGGCACCCTTGTAAAATTTGTGTTGCCACCTCAGCTATCTCCGTGACTTTTGAGAGCTCCGAACTCGTTCCCCCTGAAGATTGAAGCTCGTGTTCAGATTGTTCCCCTTGCAGAGTCTTGTCCTTCAGCATATGAAGGAGTTGGCCGACCGTTAACTCTTCCCTGGGAACACGGTGGATCAGAGTCTTCTCCATTTCATCCACCTCTTTCTCCAATACTTCCACCTTACGTTCCTCTTGAACTTTGGCTTTCAGCGCTCGGAAAAGTTGCGCCCTGATGCTCTCTAGCTCATGTTCAGGGACCATTCTTACAGTGTCCTGTTCTTCCACTGCAAGGATTCCCAGTTGAATCTGTTCTTCAAGTTGTTGAACCTCAGACATTGCCGCCTCATATTTGTCTTGGGTGTCCTTCAATGTTTTTATAAGTTCTTGGACATCCTGTCTTTCATGCTCTGCCATGATTTTCACCTCTAATTGCTCATCTATGGATGGAGCTTCTATCGATGAGTCTGTCTTGGCCTTGAGCTCATCAAGAATTTCCTGCAGCCTTTGGACTTCTTGCTCATGTTCAACCTTTAGTTGTTCATATGCTTCTACTGAAACTAGCTTTTCGGAGGCTGCCGAGTCAACCCCCTTCTGAATTGTAGCCTGGGCCTGTTCATACTGTTCTTTCAACTTCTCACACTCTGCTTGTAAGGAGTCGTAAAGAAGAACTGGAATAAACTCCTGGCTCCCTGAAGATTCCTCTTCCTTTGGTTCATTCTGTAAATATTCTAGTTCCTGAACAGCATCAGGGGAATGTGATTGGTATTTGACCATGATGGCTCTATGGTCGCTCTCTGCTTGAGCTAGCTGTCTCTGTAGTCTTTCCAGGTTCCCCCATTCGGTGTCCCAGAACTTTTCCATATTTTTCATCTTCTGTACGAGACGATCACTCAACTGTTCTAATTGTTGTCGTACTTTGACATAAGTTTGCGTCCGAGCTCGGTGTTCTTCCGTCATGGATGAATCCTTTGCTTGAACAGGCTCAGAATTCTCTGTCAACCTGGAGTTCTGCTCTGCAGCTTTATTCTTCTTGGTACCATAAGTTCTTCTGCCTGTCTTCGTTTTCGACTTGGTCTTATCATCATCCATTTCAGAATCTGAGCTAATAGCTTGCACCGAGTCCTCCCTCATTATGGCTTTTAGGTAATGCCATTCCATGTCTATTTTCTTAATCCACTCCCGTCCTAGAAGTGGTGGTCCTCCCTCAGGTAATACGTACAAGCTCATTCTTGGGTGTTCTTTACCCCTATCTCTCACCTTGACTCTTATTTTCCCCATGGGGTATACGTTATGCCCCGTGTATGTCTGTAATACGAACTTGGTATTTCTTAAAGGTATGTGAGAGAATAGCCAGTGGTAGTCCCTTCGGTTGATGACTGATAGAGCTGATCCAGTGTCCAGCTCCATTCTTATTTGGACTCCAGCTATTTTTAGTATGACCCAGATGGCCTGTAGATCCGTTTCTTTACCCACATTGTGGATTCTCAGACTACCCAGCTCCTGGTTGTTTGGGTCTGAGTCTGAATTCTGTTCGTCTGAACTCTTCTCAGCCACCTTGTGTACCTTGTTGTACTTTTCTGGTGGTGGCTTCCTTTGATTATTAATCTTTTTCCCGGACCGGCATACCTTCGCGATGTGACCCAGTTTGCCACATTTCCTACACTCTTGGTTCTTAAACGAGCATTGATTCTGGTCATGCGTTGTCTTCCCACAACGGTAGCATTTTGTTGTGCTTGAAGTAATTTGGTCCACCCCGAGTGCCGCCGCCTTTAGTTGCATTTCCGCCGTTCCTTTCGCTGCGGCTTCGTGCGATGCAGCTATAAGGACAGCCCTGTCCAGTGTGAGGTCATTCTCTTCCAGTAGTCGCTTCTGCATCCCTTCTTTGGACAACCCGCATACGAACTTGTCCCGCAGCGCTTCTGTCAGATTCCCTCCGAACTGGCAGTATTTCGCTAGCCTACGCAGTTCGACCAAGTATTCCGCATTGCTTTCGTCTTTCTTCTGCGTTCTTGCGTAGAATTTGAATCGTTCAGCCAGCATCAGCGGTGTGGGGTTCAAGTGGTCCTTCAGCACAGCCACAATCTCTTCGAAGGTCTGATCCGCTGGTTTATTTGGTGCTATTAGATGCTTCAAGAGCCCGTATGTTTTTGCCCCCATCGAGTTTAGCAATGTTATCGCCTTGTCGTCTTCCTCTATTTTGTTGGCTTCGCAATAGATCTCTATGCGTTCCACGTACGTGGCCCAGTCTTCTATTTCAGAATTAAAGTCGTTAATATTCCCTCGCTTAGGCATCTTTCTTCCCTTGGGAGCAGCACCAGTATTTCTTATTTATTTATTTGTTTCTAAGATGGCGGTTTTCCCGCGAAATCAGCGGTTTCCCGCTCTTTCCTTCTCTCCCCGCCCACTTCAATGGCGGTATGTCAATCAAGATGGCGGTTTTCCCGCGAAAATGGCGGTTTCCCGCTCTTCCTTTCTCGCCCCGCCCACTTCAATGGCGGTTTCCCGCTTCTGGCGTCTTCTCCGCCTAATGGCGGCTTCCCGCGTTTCTTCCCGGTGGAAGGGGTATGCTTCCCCCTCAGTGGACAGGTTCAGCCGCTGGCTGGCTACCGCACAGCTCCCCTTACTCGGCTATGTCTTTTCCTCCCGCCCGCACGGCTCTACCGGCGCTGGGTACACCCCGTTAGCGGAAGACAGTTCAGCCGCTGGACTGGCTCTCGCGCAGTCTCTCTCTCCGTACCCGGCTCTGTCTCTCTGACCCGCACGTTCGATGCTACCGGCCCTGGGTACCCCGTTGGTGGAGAACAGCTCACCACTGGACTGGCTCTCGCGCAGTCTCTCACCCCGTTTTCGGCTGTGTCTCTCACCCACTCCCGCACGTTCGGTTTTGCCGGCTCTGAGTACCCCGTTGGTGGAGAACAGCTCAGCCGCTGGACCGGCTCCTCGCAGTCTCTCTCTCCGCACCCGGCTCTCACCCGCACGGTTACCGTTCGCCTCCCCAGCCCTCTCGCAGACCGGTGTTTCCCTCCCCGGCTGCGGCTGGGTTTCTCTTCCCGCGCCTACTCGCAGGCTCAGCGCTTCGTGGCTGTGGTCGCTGCCCCGATTGTCCCGCCGATCGCGGTCCGGCTGTCACCCGACGCCGTTGGACCCGACTTTTGGCCGGCACAGCTTCCCCTCGACCGAGGTCGAGTGCTCTGCCCTTATCCTCCGGATGCTTCTACACCTTCCCCTACTCAGTCTCTTCGGCCGCCTTGTTTCTTGCTGGTCGGCTCACTCCACACCGTGGCAGAAGGGTAGTCAGTGCTTGTTGCTGATACAGCTTTTGTTGTTAGTCTTCCTGCTTTCTGTTGTTGCAGCCTTGTGTTTTCTTTTGGTAGCACGACGAGGGCGGTTGTCTCTCTTCGACGCTCTTCGTTGCTTATGGTAATCTTGCCGCAGGGTACGATCGGACTCGTCGCCACTGTAAAGTCTGTGGGTTGTGCAGTTAATAAATACACAGACTTCAGAAGTAACAAACAAACAGGTCTTTACTATTCGAAGGTCCGGGCGAATCTGCCCCAGAAATCCTGCTACAACACTTATATACTGGTGTGGTCACTATCGGTATTACAGTATACAGAAGCCAAACAAATAGTGCCACACCTAAAGTAGTTCCCTTAAAGGTGAACGGTTACATTCAATAGTTCCCTTAAAGGTAGACGGGTACATACACTACACATTAAGACGCTCTTTAAAACCTACCTCTTTGGCCAAGCTTTTGGTCACCTGCCCTGATTTATCCTTATGGATTGGTGTCAAATTTTTGTCTTAAAATACTCCTGTGCAGCGCCTTGGGACATTTTACTATGTTAAAGGCGCTATATAAATACAAGTTGTTGTTGTTGACTAGGCGATCGAATCTACTCCAAGAGATCACTCTGGTCCTGAATTCCCTGCAGTACCTACCTTCTGTAAGAGATGATCTCCGCCCCAGCCACAAACAGGTCCAGCTCTCGCTTGAAGGAATTCAGTGAATCAGTATCCACCGCATGAGATAGCAGCCTGTTCCAGAGGTCCATTATTCTTTGGGAAAAGAACCATCTCCTGACATCTAACTTAGATCTAGCCTTATACAACTTAAATTTGTGACACCTGGTCCTCCCTAACCTATTTATTTGAAACAAACTGTCAGCTGGAACACAATCTGTTCCCTTCATTATCTTATAAACCTCAATCAGATCACCTCTAAGTCTACATTTCTCTAAAGTGCAGAGTCCCAACTCTTTTAGCCTATCTTGATAACTAAAATGCTTTAGACTGGGAATTAGCCTAGTGACCCTCTTCTGCACCTTCTCCAAAGCCTCAATATTACCCACCATGTGAAGAGACCAAAACTGGACACAGTATTTCAAGTGCTGGCTAAGGTCTTGTACAAGGACAAAATAGTATGCCTCAATTTATACTCAATAGTCCTATATCCTTTCTTATTACTGAAGTGATTTCATCCTTAATCACTAAAGCTACTCCTCCCCCTCTACCATTTTCCCTATCTTTCTTGTTGACCTCATAACCTGGTATATTTAGTTCCCAGTCCTGACCATCTTGCAGCCATGTCTCAGTAATGACTACCCTCCAAGTTGAATTTGTGCCTACAATTCATCCAACTTATTCCTTATACTCCGTGCGTTTGTATAAAGACCACTTATTTGGGTCACACCCTCACTTGTCCTTTTGCTCCAATGTTTTACTCACACATTTCTTATTTCTCGCTCCTGGTTTACTTACTTTACATCTTTTAGTTTTCTCTTTACCTGTAATGCCTAAAGCACAATTTCTGACTATTACTCTACTCTTGTCCCATTTGTTTGTTTTAGAACTATTATTTATACTACCTTTTCCACCTGAGCCCTCCCCCCATTTACTAGTTTAAAGTCTTCATGACCGCCCTATTTATCCTTTCTACTAGGACCATAGTCCCAAACCGGTTCAGGTGGAGCCTGTCGCAATGGTAGAGTTACTTCCTGTCCCAGTACTGGTGCCAGTGTCCCATGAAATGGAACCCCTCTTTCCCACACCACTCCGTCAGCCACATGTTCACCTCCCTAATCTGCTTATCCCTACGCCAATTTGCATGTGACTCAGGTAATAATCCAGAGATTATAACCATTGAGGTCCTGTTCTTTAATTTAGCCCCTAACTCCTGGTACTCTCCAAACAGGACGTCTTGTCTACTCTTTCCTATGTTGTTGGTCCCAACATGAACCACAATGCCTGGATCATCCCCCTCCCTCTCCATTATCCTTTCAAGCCAGTTCGAGATGTCCCTCACCCTGGCACCAGGTAGGCAACATACCATGCAGGACTCTTGGTCCTGCTTACAAAGGATGCTATCTGTCCACCTAATTATTGAATCTCTGACAACCTCCTCCTCCCCCTTTTGGATAGCCTCCTGCTCCAATGTTCCATGGTCAGCATTCTGGCTGTGCTTTCGACAGTCTTTATCTTTATCCTCATAGGTAGCAAGTACATTGTGCCTGTTGGATAGAATCAGTTTCTGGGAATCCTCATTCTCTATCTCACTTGGGTTCCCCTTACTCGGTACACTTCCTCAGCGACTTCTTCCCACTGGCAGCGGAGGTGCCTCAAAGGATTTCTGCCTCATGGTGGGAACAAGATTTCTCTCCTCTTGTCCATTGCCTGAACCAAGGCCTCCAACGCAGCATCAGAGAGCCTGGGGGCTTTATCTGGACCTCTTACAGCCATTTTTTTAAGTTTCCCGTTTTAAGAGGTGCTGGCTGATTTTACATGGCGTCAGAGACGCTCTATCTCCTGCCATCCAAACAGACATGCAACCAATGAATAGTGCAGGTTGCTCTGGCTGCACGCCTGAATCATTATGAGATTCCAGCACCACAGATGTGTTCAACGTGCACCCCACACATGCATTTTCGAGTGCAATCAAATTTGTAGGCTATTTATTTTGCCTAGGAGAACTGTTTTGGGATTGCATGTTGCTCATGTCTTCCCTTGTGAATACTTGGAGGAAGTAATGTCCTCCGTGGTCTTTGTGACGCATCTGGTTATCCATTTTTCTGAACAAGTAGTACCCGACAACTGCAATCGCTTTTACTTGCAGACTGCATTTTTGACCAAACTTGCTACCTCTTAGAATGGAAGAATGGAATAGGTAAGATAGATGCTGACCAAAAGAGAAATAAAGGAGACACCTGGGATTAGGACTACTGCTCATGTGGAAGATAAACGCCAATACACACTGGTTGTGCTGAGCGGCCTGTTTCCGTGTTGTAATCCTATGTAATTCTTCTGTGACCTTATACCTATTTGCATTCTTGGACAGAGTCTGGAATTTGTTAGCTAATGTAATCTCTTTGGCAGCTTCACAGGTTTTTTTTTTTTAACCTTTTTTGCAACTTTTACCAACCTTGATCCATTTGGTATCCCCGTTACCTTGGCTTCCTTCAATATGTGCCTCCATTCTCCACCTCTGATCCCTGATGACTCGCTGTCAATGCTTCCACAACTGTTTCACTGAGCTGTGATGATACACTAATAGAATGTAGGAGTATCCACTCGTCCTTGATAATACCCTCACTGTTGTACCTTCTTCACTACGTGACAACCCTTTAAGTTTTTCGATCAACAAACCATTTTCACATAGCATCAACCTTCTGTTATACCTGGCTTTTTATTCGGAAACATCCTATAAAAAACATACCTCATAGCCTCCATTTCAATTGTACTCCTTTCAGTTGCTTCCCTTTTAAATGACCAAAAGTGCTAGAAGGTGTACTTGCTGATTTCCATTTCTCTTTGTGAAAAAATGCTTCCTGATTTCTCTCCAAAATGGCCAAGCTCTATTTTTTTAAGATTATGCCCCCATGTTCTAGATTCTCCAACAAAGGAAATAGTTTCTCTATTTCTACCCTATCGAATCCTTTTATCATTTTATAAGAACTTCAGTTAGATCTCCCCTCAACTTAGCTTATGCTAACACACAGATGGCCACAGAAAGCATGGATCTAGCATGCTGGCATGGCTTCTTAATTCTCTTCTTTATAAGGAAGGAGTTGAGTGAGGTTATGCTGAAGTGTGTTCCCCAAAAGTTACCGGTCAGTATAACACACTGTAAAGTGGGTAAAGTAGCAGATAAGTAGGAGAGGGTTGCCATCCACGGACACTTTGAGGGACGCTAAGGATTGGGTGTGTTTTCCACCATGCAGTCCCAGAAGCTCTCAGCGATGCCTAAGAGACCCCATATTTTCAAGGTAGGGCATTAAAGGGAGGCTAGAAATGAAAGGAAGGGAAAAGATGTGATGTTCATGTGCCTAGGCTCATATTATGGTGCCATAGCCACTCGCACTGTGGAGGTTCAGCTGAAAATTCACGGCACCGATCTGCAGACTCGATCGTCATTGCACCAATGACAAACTGAAATACAACACAGGCTGAAATTCAAAGATTGTATTGATGCATGATTCACAAAACAGACAACTGGCACAGCATGTATTCCATGGATTTTACTGATTCAAGATTCCCGAAACAAACACACTATGCGGAAAGGCTTTCATGGAATTTATTGATGCAGGACTCACGAGACAAACTGTGGAGGAAATTAATTATCAGACGGAGACTTCGAGGTTCGCTTTAGGAATTTATTACGTGATATCACGGAGAGTCTGCAGCAGTCCCTACTGCCCACCAGCACTCTAAATTACTAATGTACAGCGCTCATAGTTATACAGCAAGGTAAACAACTTCAAGTGATTAGCTTACATTACATTTCAACATAAGGTTTCATAGGTTCCATTGTTCTCAAGAAACAGATTAACATGTTCACATTTTATCACCAGATGTCCTAAGCCAAAAGGTCAGCTTGACTTCATTATGGCAGTCAGTTCTTTTAGTTTTAACTAGTTTAGTGTCCTTTGTTCAATTAGTAAAGTGGTCAAGTATCCCAGCATGCCTTAATGTTTAATACGTTTTCTCCCACACAAACAACCGGCATAGCACGACTTTCATGGATTTACTAGATACAACAGGAATCTCATCCATCAAGAACGGCAGCAAATGAAAGTGACAAAATCATAGGGGCACTGCACACGTTCAGCAAATGACTTCATCGGAACAACCAATAACCAGAAGTGCCCACAATGTGATGCTCATCACTCTGTTAACATTTTGCTGGAAATGAGGGTGGGCACTTCTTGTGTCAGTCCCCTTCTGTCATATCAAAAGCTGGATTTCCTACATTACTATAGGTAGCAACTTCAAGATTAACTTATTTAAAATTTATTTAAAGTTCTTTACCAGCACAGCCAGACCACCCAAAAGCAAACTGGTCTTTCTCTTGGGAATATAGATGAAAATCTGAATTATTACTCAATTCCCCCGACCCTCCACAACTGAGAGTCGCCCTTTTGTTTTTAGTTACTACTGTCATAAACTCTTTGTGCCAGATTCCTTCCCATGCACCAACAACTCGCTCAGACTGAACCCAACACTGTGCAACCTTGGTGTCCTGTTTGACCCTAAGCTGAGCTTCAAACTCATATCCCTGTCCATCATCAGAGCTGCTTATTTCTGCTTTTATAAGTTTGCCCGCCTCTATCTCTACCTCACCCCCATCGCCACTGAAACTCTCATCCACGCCTTTGTCATATCCAGGCTACATTTCTCCAACTCTCACCTCACCAGCTTCCCAAGTTGCTCCCGACACACTCGAAATTGTCCAAAATTCAGCCAGCCGTATTCTATCCCGTCCTAAGTCCTGCTTACCTATTATCTGTGTCCTCATCAACCTTCACTTGCTCCCCATCCCTGAGTGCATTGATTTCAAAATCATAGTACTCATTTAGAAATCCTTCCATGGCCTTACCCAACTTTACAGTTACAATTCTTAGTATGGGGTGATTAGCCCTTGCTCTCCTAGAATCATAGCTCTTAGCATATGGAAATTTAAAGATCTCTCAGAATACACAGTATGACCCTGTTACTGGCAGGGTTGCTTCAAACACTGCACATATCTTAATATTTTGAAGTTGCTTACAACCTTAAAATTTGCACGGTACTTAAAGTATTAAATAAAGAGCATACCAAGAAAAGTCCATTTGATCCATTCAGCCTACTCCATCCTATGTATGACTATTTTCTTATAGACTTCTCCCTCTCCCCCACCACCTTCACTTGTCAATTTCCTACTTTAAGAACCAATAAGTTCCTTTCCAAAAAGACCCTGAAAAAATAAGTACAGCCATAATCTCCTCAAACTCCTTCTTAGCAAATACTATTCTAGTTCCCTTTTTAAAGGTGTGAATTGACCCAATTTGACTATCTTCTCTGGAGATTTTTTTTCTATTTTGTAACCTTGCTTGATGTTTTTGAATTTTGTAGTTGTGTCCTCATGTTCAATTTGAATAGTTTACTTCAATCTTATCTATAGGTTTCATGATTTTAAAGACTTGAATTATGTCTCCCCTCAGTCTTTTCTTCAATGAAAATAAGTCTAATTCATTGAGCCTTTGTTCATAACTTAATCTTGAAGGCTGGAATTACCCTGCTCCCTCTTCTCTGTACCCTTTCTAATGCACCTATGCTCTTCGAGATAAGGTGACCAAAATTAAATTCCATACTCCAGAATAAGCCAAACCATGGATTTGCCCAATGTCAATATAACTTGTTCTAGCTGGTAATGCAGTGCTCTCTAGATTTAACATTGTACAGGAAACTCTTTATTATCCGGCACCGACGACACTGGCGTGGTGCCGGTTTATCAAAACGTCCGGGTTACAGAGAGGTATAGTTAAAAGGTACGAGAGCTCCGTACACAGCAACAAATCCAGGCTTCCCTGTTGCTTAGCAACATGTGCAGGAACTCCGGCCACAGACCAAGCATCCCTGTTGCTTAGCAACAAGTGCAGGAACCCCAGTTACACAGCCACAGATCCAGGAACTGCCACTAATATGAAGTAAAACTTACCTGAACCTACTCCTGAATTTTGCCGGTTAACAGAGATTTCCGGTTAATTTAGGTGCCGGTAAATCGAGAGTTTCCTGTACCCAGTTTGTTTTATTGATAATTCACATGGGGATGAGGTAGGAGTGGACCAGATGCTTTCAGATTATGATCCCTGATCAATCCCAAATTCATTTCCTTTTCAGCCTCTGCCCATAGCGACTCTTTTATGTTATACAGGCTTACTGTTGCCAGGACCTATATGCATTACCCTATATTTATCCACATTAGAATATAGCTGGTGTATCTCAGCTATTTACATAATTGCTCAAAGTCTCTCTGAAGATAATGAACCTCCTTTCTACTTGTTACTTGCCCACATTGCTTTGTGTTCACGATATCTAAATAGCTTTATGTCATGTCTATATTTATCCTTATAATCTTCAGTCTCTTTTATAACCAGCTCTTTTTAAGGGAATTAATCAATGCAGCATCAATTAATTCTCTGCATGTTCTACATATCTGCAAGTCTAGAGAGAGGGAGGGAACTCTTCTAATTTGCATTTTAGAACAACAACAACAACATGTATTTAAATAGCACCTTTAATGTAGTAGAATGTCCCAAGGCACTTCACAGGAGCGTTATAAAACAAAATTTGACACTGAGCCACATAAGGAGATATTAGGGCAGATCAAAGAGGTAGGTTTTAAGGAGCGTCTCAAAAGAGGAAAGAGAGACGGAGAGGTTTAGGTAGGGAATTCCAGAGCTTAGGGCCTTGGCAGCTGAAAGCACGCCCACCAATGGTTGAGCGATTAAAATCAGGGATGCTCAAGAGGCCAGAATTAGAGGAGCGCAGATACCTCTGGAGGTTGTGGGACTGGAGATTAGAGATAGGGAGGGGTGAGGCCATGGAGGGATTTGAAAACGAGGATGAGAATTTTAAAATCGAGGCGCTGCTTAACTGGGAGCCAATGTAGGTCAGTGAGCACAGGGGTGATGGGTGAACATGACTTGGTGCGAGTTAGGGCACAGACAGCCGAGTTTTGGATGACCTCAAGTTTACAGAATGTGGAACGTGGAAGGCCAGCCAGGAGTGCATTGGAAGTCAAGTCTAGAGGTAACAAATGCATGGATGAGGGTTTCAGCAGCAGATGAGCTGAGGCAGGAGCAGAGTCACGTGATGTTCCGGAGGTGGAAATGGGCGGTCTTAGTGATGGCGTGGATATGTGGTCGGAAGCTCATTTCAGGGTCAAATATGACACCAAGGTTGCAAACAGTGTGGTTCAGCCTCAGACAAATGTTAGGGAGAGGGATGGAGTCAGTGGCTAGGGAACGGAGTTTGTGGCAGGGACCGAAGACAATGGGCTGGATTTTCCAAGCCCCAAGGAGGCGGGCATGGAGGTGGGACAGCACGTAAAAATCGGAGAAATTGGGGGCGAGTGGCAAACCCGCCCCCATCCCCGCCCCTTTGCCAGGAGGCGGGAGGATGTGCAGCTTCGGGTCCCGTCTCCTGGAGGCGGGAAAGGCTTTTAATCCTTTTAACTGCCTGTTAACATGTAGTTAACAGGCAGAAAAAGGGATTAGTGCCATTTCACCTTCACAGGTGAAGGCTTCCCGACCTCGAAGAACCCCGCCAGGTTGGAGGAGACGTGGAGGAGGTCTGCGGCGGTCGACCAGCACCTGGAAGTAAGGTGTAAAGGTGAGTGATGGGTGCAAGTGTGGAGTGGTAAGTATGCAAGGTGAGTGATAAGTTTAAAAAAGTGTTCACTTACCTTTTTTTTTACTTCTGTAGCCTTTAGCCGTGCTGGATCGGGAGAGCCGACATCCACCGTGTCAATTTCAGGTAATGGCTGATGGACCCTCCGATCCATCAGACATCTGAAATTTACTTTTTTATAATGTTTTTTCAGTCCTCACCACAAAAACGAATCAAACTCAAGAGCATGTCAGTGTTTGACAGCTTCACAGAGCTGTCAAACGCTGTCATTTCTTCTTTCAAGAAGTCTCGACAGATAGCACGTCTGACGTTGACGTGATCTGTCAGTGACTTCTTCCCTAATTGGTAGGCTCAGCCCGCCGGAAAATCCCTCTGAATGGTCAGGCGAGGATGGAGGCGGGACATTGACACGACAAGCAGCAGTCTCGCCTCCAAGTTGCCTCCATTGACAAAATCCAGCCCAATGCCTTCGGTCTTCCCAATATTTAGTTGGAGGAAATTTCTGCTCATCTAGTACTGGATGTCAGACAAGCAGATTGACAATTTAGAAACAGTGGAGGGGTTGAGCGAAGTGGTGGTGAGGTAGAGCTGGGTGTCTAATTTTAGCTAATTTTACACTAATGAGTCATGACTGCAAGTTACTTTGTGTAAATTTATGAACACAAGATGATGTGCTAGTTTCTGGACTGGCAAGAAATAAAGTACGGCTATTTTCTACAACTGGAAATACATCAGGGATTTAATTCTGTATTGAATTTTCTGTATTAATTCTTGTTTAATTATTTGTAGTGTCACTGGACATGGCAAATAATTGCAAGCACCTATTTGATTAGATACGGGAAATGTCTATGATTGGTGTCTGATAGATCAAGAGCTTAGTTACACTTTCACCATCTATTCAGTTATCTTAATTGCTGTCTACATGTAACCTTTCAGGATTTTGAAAACGTATCAGTTCGTGCCATTTTTATATACTGCTCTAGGAGTCTAGCAACAATTCAAAAGTGCTGTTATAACACAACAGCCTCAGAGAGTTCACCATCAAACTGTTAATAATTATGAAAAGTAATATTTTATTAATGAGAACCAACACCTATGGGACTTCCAATCACTCTTCCACGAAAGTATAATGAATGTTAGAAAAATACTTTTTTTGGTTTTTACATATTTCTCTACAAAAATTATTTATTTTTCTAAGAATCTTCTGCTCATCAAGTTGAGAAATGTCAGTGTGAGAGATTACATAGGATATATGGCACAGAAACAGGCCATTCAGCCCAACCAGTCCATGATGGCATTTATGCTTCACTCAAGCCTCCTCCCGTCTTTCCTCATCTAACTCTATCACTATTTCCTTCTCCCTCATATGCTTGCCCAGTCTCCCCTTAAATGCATCTATACTATTCGCTTCAACCATTCCCTGTGGTAGCAAGTTCCACATTCTCACCACTCTCTGGGTAAAGAAAATTCTTCTGAATTCCCTATTGGAACATTCTATTTTGGACACCCAGTAGAAGTGTCAAGCAATCTCAAGGTCAGATGCAGAGTAAAGCCATTTTCACTCCCCTTCAATTCAAATAAGCAGCTCTATTGTACCAGTTTAACATTTTCCATTTCCCACACCAGCCAACCTGCATCCTCTATGAACCTAAATTAAAATACTACAAATGTAGGAAATATGAAATAAAAACAGAAAACAATGGAATTATACATTGCAACTCACTTTATTTTATATTGGCCCGGAATTTGCAGTGGGTAATAACAGTGAACGAACAGCCTTCGCTGTTATTGCCCCTTTGAAACTGACCGCAATTTCAGGATGTAGCGCATGCGCATCCTAACGCAGAAATCCTGAAATCCTAAGCAACCTTAGATCTGGTCCTGTGTAACGAGACAGGATTAATTAAAAATGTCCTAGTAAAGGATCCCCTTGGAATGAGTGACCATAACATGGTTGAATTCCATATTCAATTAGAGGGTGAGGAGGTTGTATCTCAAACAAGCGTGCTAAGCTTGAATAAAGGAGACTATGAAGGTATGAGAGCGGAATTGAGTAAAGTGGATTGGGAAAATAGATTAAAAGGGTAAGACGATACATGATCAGTGGTGTACATTTAAGGAGTTATTTTACAACTTCCAAAAAAAGTATATTCCACTGAGAAAAAAAGGGTGTAAAAGAAAAGACAGCCATCCGTGGCTAAGTAAAGGAATTAAGGATAGTATTCGACTAAAAACAAGGGCATATAAGGTAGCCAAATCTAGTGGGAGGATAGAGGATTGGGAAAACTTTAAAAGACAGCAAAAAATAACAAAAAGATTGATTAAGAAAGGGAAGATAGATTATGAAAGTAAATTAGCAAAAAATATCAAAACAGATAGTAAGAGTTTTTATAGTTATATAAAAAGAAAAAGGGTGGCTAAAGTAAATGTTGGTCCCTTAGAGGATGAGACCGGGAAATTAATGGTGGGAAATATGGAGATGGCAAAAACACTGAATGAATATTTTGTGTCAGTCTTTACAGCAGAGGACACCAAGAATATCCCAACACTGGACAAGTAGGGGGCTATAGGGGGGGAGGAGATAAACACGATCAAAATCACTAAGGAAGTGGTACTCGGTAAAATAATGGGACTCAAGGCAGATAAATCGCCTGGACCTGATGGCTTACATCCTAGGGTCTTGAGGGAAGTGGCGGTAGGGATTGTGGATGCATTGGTAATAATCTTCCAAAACTCCCTGGACTCAGCAAAGGTCCCGGCAGACTGGAAAACTGCTAATGTAACACCCTTATTTAAAAAGGGCAGTAGACAGAAGGCTGGAAACTATAGACCGGTTAGCCTAACATCTGTGGTAGGTAAAATTTTGGAGTCCATTATTAAGGAGACAGTAACAGGACATTTGGATAATCATAATTTAATAAGACAAAGTCAGCATGGTTTTATGAAGGGGAAGTCATGTTTGACAAATTTGCTGGAGTTCTTTGAGGAAGTAACATATAGGGTGGATAAAGGTGAACCAGTGGACGTAGTGTATTTAGACTTCCAAAAGGCATTTGACAAGGTGCCACACAAAAGATTATTGCTTAAGATAAAAAATCACGGGATTGGGGGTAATATTCTGGCATGGATAGAGGATTGGCTATCTAACAGAAGGCAGAGAGTTGGGATAAATGGTTCATTCTCAGACTGGCAATCAGTAACCAGTGGTGTTCCGCAGGGGTCAGTGCTGGGTCCCCAACTCTTTACAATCTATATTAACGATTTGGAGGAGGGGGCCGAGTGTAACGTATCAAAGTTTGCAGATGATACTAAGATGGGAGGGAAAGTAGTGAGTGAGGAGGACATAAAAAAACCTGCAAGGGGACATAGACAGGCTAAGTAAGTGGGCAGAGATTTGGCAGATGGAATACAATACTGGAAAGTGTGAGGTTATGCACTTTGGCAGGAAAAATCGTAGAGCAAGTTATTATCTTAATGGCAAGAATCTGGAAAGTACTGAAGTACAAAGGGATCTGGGGGTCCTGGTGCACGAAACTCAAAAGGTTAGTATGCAGGTGCAGCAAGTGATTAAGAAGGCCAATGGAATGTTGGCTTTCATTGCTAGGGGGATAGAATATAAAAATAGGGAGGTATTGCTTCAGTTGTACAAGGTATCGGTGAGACCGCACCTGGAATACTGCATACAGTTTTGGTGTCCATACTTAAGAAAAGACATACTTGCTCTCGAGTCAGTACAAAGAAGGTTCACTCGGTTAATCCCGGGGATGAGGGGATGGACATATGAGGAGAGGTTGAGTAGATTGGGACTCTACTCATTGGAGTTCAGAAGAATGAGAGGCGATCTTATTGAAACATATAAGATTGTGAAGGGGTTGGATCAGGTGGATGCAGGGAGGATGTTCCAGATGATGGGTGAAACTAGAACTAGGGGGCATAGTCTTAGAATAAGGGGCTGCTCTTTCAAAACTGAGATGAGGAGGAACTACTTCACTCAGAGGGTGGTAGGTCCATGGAATATGCTGCCCCAAAAAGCTGTCGAAGCTACATCATTACATAAATTTAAAACAGAAATAGACAGTTTCCTAGAAGAAAAGGGAATTAAGGGTTACAGGGAGCGGGCAGGAATTTGGATATGAGTCTAGGTTCGGATCGGTCATGGCCCTGTGGGTGGCGGAGCGGGCCCAGGGGCCGTGTAGCCTGATTCTGCTCCTGTTTCGTGTGTCTAATTCTGTTAGATTCAGGAGATAGTCCTGTCATAGTGGATTGGCGGTTAGGATCAGATCAGCCATATTGAATGGCGGAGCAGGCTCGAGGGGCCAATTGGCCTACTCCTGCTCCTATTTCTTATGTAAGTTGCGGTCAGTCATTCACTGCTCCGACACTGGCTGCGTTGTGGCTACCACCCCATAGCCGGCAATCAGTGTAATCAGGGAAACTGCCGAAAACTTTAGCTCTTCCATGGTAATTATCAGTTTTAAGCCCATAGCCCATTAAAAGTTAGACCCTTTTGGATTAGGTGTAACTGGGGTTTTAACAGCGTAATGACTGCTAAACAAATGTTATGGCCCTGAAAAATTAATTTAAATTTTGTGGCGAGTCAAATGTATCCACTTTAATAAAAATTTAATTAAGAATTTTTTTTTTTTTTTAAAGTTTGTTCATCTGTATTTCAGGTTTATCTTTTCCCCATGTGAGAGCCCCAAACTTTGTTTTGCTCTCTATAACATTTAAAAAGTTAAAATCAAAAATCAAAAGAGCTTACTCACTTCCTGGTTCTCGGTCTATGAGAATTCTGTATTGTGACTGGCTGCTTTGACTGGCTGATATCACAGCAGCTCGCGTTATGGGATGCCCACTAAACTATGCTGATTTCAATTGCATGTCGGAAAAGCCGAACTGCTTGCCACAGAGATCACGAGATCTTTATGGTAAGCTTACTTTGGGGCCAGCGGCGAACACCTTTGTTTTGCCGCTGAACGCAAATTACGGGCCAATGAAGTCAATCCATAACTGTCACTCTTGTTTCAACAGGGTATCTTCGTTACTAGAGTGCAACCTGATGGACCAGCATCCAACTTGTTACAGCCTGGAGACAAGATTCTTAAGGTGAGCAATGGGAATAAGATTACCAATTTAGTGGCGTGGACCTATGCCACTAGAAACTCAGTTCACGCAAGATTCCTACAGAAAAGCAACTTTTATTCCATCAGTTCAGGGTGGATTCAATCCCAGATCCCAAGGGAGAAAGGAAATATACTGAGCCATAACATCACCCAACTTTTAAGGCATATTTTCATCATCTTGGAAACTTTTAAAACGGGTTGAAGATTAGGTACCACACAGTAGGCTCATGACAAAGGTTAGGACAAATAGCTGAATGGATAGCAAGCTGGCTAAAAAAAAGAAAGCAGAGAGTAGGGGTAAAGGGTAGTTGTTCAGATTGGAGAAAGGTAGAAAGCGGTGTTCCACAAGGATCAGTGATGGGAACATGGTTATTCATAATTTACATTAATGATTTGGCTAACAAGTAACTCAATAACCAAATTTGCAGATGATATCAAACGGGGGGTATAGCTAACACTGAGAAAAAATGCAACACAATGTAAGACATTAGAAAACTTGCAGACTGGGCAGATAACTGACAAATGAACTTTAACTTCGATAAATATGAGGTGATGCACTTTGGTATGAAAAACCATTACCTACAACGTAGAAAATTTAAAAAATGAATAGGGTAGAAGAGCAAAGGGATCTAGGGATACGGGTGAACAATCATTAAAAGCAGCATTGCAGGTCAGAAAAGCAATTAAAAATGCTAACAAAGCACTGGGATTTATTTCTAGGGGTACAGAATTCAGAAGTAGTGAAGTTATATTAAATTTGTATAGGACCCTAATCAGCTGCACTTGTGTGTGCACAGTTCTGGTCTCCATGCTATACAAAGGAAATAGAAGCACTGAAGAAAGTGCAAAAAAGATTTACAACACTGGTACCAGAACTGAGAGATTACAACTATTGGGAAAGATTGAACAGGTTGGAGCATTTTTCATTAGAAAAAAGACTTAGAGGTCTTTAAAATTGTGAATGGGTTGGACAGGGTAGATGTGGAGAGAATGTTTCCACTTGTGGGAGAATCCAAAACTAGGAGCCATAAATACAAGATAGTTACTAATAAATCCAATAAAAAAACTTACTTTTATATAGCGCCTTTCACGACCACCAGACATCTCAAAGCGCTTTACAGCCAATGAAGTACTTTTGGAGTGTAGTCACTGTTCTAATGTAGGAAATGCGGCAACCAATTTTGCACACAGCAAGCTCCCACAAACAGCAATGTGGTAATGACCAGATAAACTGTTTTTGTTATGTTGATGGAGGGATAAATATAGGCCAGGACACCGGGGATAACTCCCCTACTCTTCTTCAAAATAGTGCCATGGGATCTTTTACGTCCACCTGAGAGAGCAGACGGGGCCTCGGTTTAACGTCTCATCTGAAAGACAGCACCTCCGACAGTGCAGCACTCCCTCAGCACTGCACTGGAGTGTTAACCTAGTTTTATGTGCTCAAGTCCCTGTATAGGGAAATAAGGAGAAATTTCTTTACTCAGAGAGTGGTTAGAATGTGGAACTCGCTGCCACAGGAAATGGTTGAGGCAAATAGCTTAGATGCTTTCAAAAGGAAACTAGATGAGTACATGAGAGAAAAGGGAATAGAAAGATATGCTGAAAGTCTGAGATGAGGCAGATGGAATGGGAGGAGACTCATGTGGAGTATAAAGACCAGCACAGACTAGTTGGGCTGAATAGCCTGTTTCTGTGCTGTATATACTATGCAATTCTAGGCAAGATTAAAACAGGCCAAACTACATGTGATTACGAGGCAGTATCTTACCTATTTTTTAAAAATGTTACACAATTATGCCGTTAAATATACACCCGTTTGCATAACATAATATTGCTTTGGAAGCCTTTTAACTACACAATGTGCCTGATCTTTCCTTCAGATGAGATGCGAAATCAAAGCCGCATCTGCCTCTACTGAAGGTTCAGGTGAATATTATTTGAAGAATAGGAGTTTTTTGGTCTCCTGACCAACATTCCTCCCTTAACCAACACCAGAAATTGTAGATTAAATGGTCATTCATATTGCTGTTTGTGGGATCTTGTGTGCAAAATATCTGCTGCATTTACTTACGTAACTGTTGATGTAATTCAAAATATATAAGGTTTGACATATTTCTCAAAGACATGATAGGAGCTAAATGAATACAAGTCGTTCCTTCTACTTGATGAGTCTACTTTACAAAGTTAAGTTCATCTTATAGGAGCTGGCTGCAGATTGAGCAAAGTAATGGAAGGAGTTGTCAACAGTGTTACAAATGGCACTTACCAATAACCTGTTCAGTTTGGGTTCCGCCAGGACCACTCAACTCCAGACCTCGTTACAGCCTTGGTCCAAACATGGACCCAAGCTGAAATCCAGAGATTAAGTGAGAGCGACTGCCCAAGATATCAAGGCAGCATTCGACCAAGTGTGGCACCAAAGAGCCCTAATTCATCTGAAGTCAATGGGGATCGGGGGAGAACTTTCCCTGGCTGGAGTCATATCTGGCACAAATGAAGATGGTTGTGGTTGTTGAGAGGCCTATCAATTCAACCTTGCCGCAGGAGGCTTCTTCGCCAGCACTTCCCAAACCCACAACCTCCACCACCAAGAAGGACAAGGGTAGCAGGTGTACGGAAACACCATCACCTCAAAATTCCCCTTCAAGTCACGCACCATCCCAATCCCAACTTGGACATATATCACTGTAACTTCATCGTCGTTGGGTTAAAATCCTGGAACTCCCTGCCTAACAGCATTGTTACCACAAGGACTACAGCAGTTCAAGAAGGCGGCTCACCACCACCTTCTTAAAGGCAGCTAGAGATGGCAAGTAAATGCCATGCTTTGCCAGTGATGCTCGTATCCTCAGAATAAATTTTTAAAAACAGCAGCTACTGTAAATATTAAAGAAAATATTAGTGATGTGCACGTCATATCCGCTTTCCTTAATCTTCCAATAGCACAAAAAAATTGAGAATTACATGTAAAAATCAAAAATTACATCGATCCTATAATGAAGATTGAGTGGCACACGGTTATCACCTCAGTGACCTAGATTTTATTACTGCCCAGAATGAAGGGGTAACTCTAAGAGTCCATTGTGAAATGAATTTGGAGGGCTTTAACCCAGCTAAGTGTGGGCCAGCACCACAAAACTGCCCCCAATTGGCAAATTCACTTAAGGAGGCCACAAGAATGACTGGTATAGAAAATGTCATACTATTACATTAGAGGGTATGCTTTTAAAGTTGAGAGGGCAAATAGTTGTGGCAAAATTGAGGGAGCTTTACTCTGCATCTAATCTGTGCTTTATCAAACCTGGAGGAGTTTAATCATAAAACCAGGAGGAGTTTAATCATAAAACCAAATGCAAAAAATGGGTAAGAATATAAATAGTTGCAGGAGTAGGTCATTCGGCCCTTCGCGCTTGCTGCATCATTCAATAAGATCCTGGCTGATCTCAACGACTGAGCATCCACAGCCCTCTGGGCCAATACATTAAATATATTCAAGAAGGAGTTGGATATATTTCTTAAGGCTAAAGGGATCAAGGGGTATGGGGAGAAAGCAAGGACCGGCTACTTGGATGATCAGCCATGATCGCATTGAATGGCGGAGCAGGCACGAGGGGCCGAATGGCCTACTCCTGCTCCTATCTTCTATGTTTCTAGAGAATTCCAAAGATTCACAACCCTTTCAGTGAAGACATTTCTCCTCATCTCAGTCCTAAATGGCCAACCCCTTATTCTGAGAGTGTCACCCCTAGTTCTAGACTCCCTGGCCAGGGGAAACATCCTCCCTGCATCCTGTCAAACCCCTTAAGAATTTTATATGTTTCAACCCCTCATTCTTCTAAACTCTAAGAAAAATAGGCCTAGTCTACTCAATATTTTCTCATAGGACAATCCCCTCAGCCCAGGAATTAGTCTAGTGAACTCCCTCTAAGGCATGTATATCCTTCCTTAGGTAAGGAGACCAATACTGTACACAATACTCCAGGTGTGGTCTCACTAAGACCCTATATAATTGCAGTAACACTTTTTTACTCTTATACTTCAATCCCTTTGTAATAATTGCTAACATACCATTTGCTTTCTGTACCTGCATGTTAACTTTCTGTGATTCGTGTACAAGGACACCCAGGTCCCTCTGAATACCAACATTTCCCAGTCTCCCACCTTTTAAAAAATATTCTTTTTTATTTTTCCTACCTAAGTGGATAACTTCACATTTCTCCAAATTATATTCCATCTGCCATGTTCTTGCCCACTCACTTAACCAGTCTATATCCCTTTGCGACCTCCTCACAGCTTACTTTCCCACCTAGCTTTGTATCATCAGCGAACTTGGAATCATTACACTCGATCCCCTCATCTAAGTCATTGATATAGATTGTAAGTAGCTGTGGCCCAAGGACTGATCCTTGTAGCACCTCACAAGTTACAACTGCCAACCCAAAAATGACCATAAATGTTGTAATCCTCAGTTAACATCATTTATATTCATGATCAGCAAAAACGCAATATAGATTACGGATAGGCTCTTCTGTTATTCTTGATAAATATATGTATTTTTCCTTTGTTATAGGCCAATGGACACAACTTTATACATATGGAACATGAGAAGGCAGTCTCGCTTCTTAAGAGTTTCCAGAACACAGTGGATCTGATAATCCAACGGGAGATTCTAACCTAGAACTTTACTGATTTTTCTGTAGAAAAATGTTTAACGTAAGATTAAAATCCTTTACTGCAGCTTCCTGTGTGAGGAAAGCCAGGCAATTTTTTTTCCAATTTTTTTGCCAATTGCTGGACCAATGGCAACACTTGTGCCAAACTTATTACTAAGATACTTATCTGCCAGTATTACAATGTTTAGTATTTTATCTTCACAAATTTATCATTTATGAGATTGATGTTTATGTGGTGACTTTACATCCTGTCAGCTAGAGGCTGTGAAATGGCAGGTCATTTGGTGCAAATATTATATATATATCATTCATTCATTCAGAGTGGATTTTTGTTAAGTACCTGAGCACCAAAAGCACATATGCTCTTTAGGAATTGCACCACCATTAAACACTGCCTCAAACTTGTATATGCCTTTTTTTTGTAAAAAGCAAAAATGCATCAACAAATGCAGTGAATTGTGTACTGACAAATTTAAAGCTATTTTCTTATCAATTAATATCTGAAAGAGAATTTGGACATGAAGGAGGGTTCAACAAATGATGTTATCTGTTCCATGAAAACCAATCCAAAAAATGACTATAAGGTAGGAATTATAAGATGCTTTAATGAGACAAAAAAGCATCCTCCTAGCTTTTCTATTGCCTTTCTTTATAAGAAATACTTAAAATGGAAGGGAAGTCAGGGCAGGGGAAAATGGAGTTTTCATTCAACTACTCCATTGTTTTTTCAAAAATAACTGATAAAAATGTTTAAAAAATAAAAACACTTTTTAATCAATATATTATTCATGAGCAGACAATGGGTCGAACTCTAAACAAAAAATTTCCCCGTTAGACTTTCCTCCCCTTTAACATTTATGAGAAAGTTGGATTTAAGCTGCGTGTGCTACACAGAACTTGCCACCCTCACCATGCACAGGTGTATACACCACAATTGAAAGTATACCCCTTTCTTCTCCCTCCCCCATACTGACATATGCACAGCCCAACACCAGAACTGAAAATATACCCCTATCCCTATGGGTTTTCACTATAAATGTAACATAAGCAAAAGCTTGCCCTGATCCTGCAACTGCCCTTCGATGTGGTCTGTATACCTCCAGGGAAGAAAAGGCACCAGTGCAAAGTCTCAAGTTTGCCTCATTTCACCTGTGGTTGGACTTAAACAGTCAACAGATATATAAATGATATAGCCCATAGACTGATCTCACTGGAACAATTCTGGGCTCTTTAGGCAGGAGCAGACAATGACTGAGACCATATGCTTTGTACTTTAAAGATATATTTGGCGGTAATGTTAGTTATATGTTGTACCTCAAGCATGTTACTATAAATATTGCATCCATTCTCTTTCATTTTATTTTTTTAAAACCTTTGCTAACATGTTCTGGTCAGTGAATGTTCCTTTGAATTTATGATGATGGGAGCATCCATTAACCCTTTGAGAGTTGGAGTGTCATTTTACATTTTAGAAAACATGTTGTTTGATACTATATGTTTCTTTATTTCTGCTGTATTATTCAATTATAAAAATATGTTCTGATTTCAGCAGATGACTTAGAATTTTGCAAGTTGTGAAAGTTAGTGCTCAAAGGGATTAAACTTGAATGATCCATACATTTTGCAGAGCTTAGCAGCTCAATACATAATTGAAATTCTAATTAGACTTTTTGACAAGTGCCAATTTATATTGTAGTACCTGAGATTTAATAACAAATGTGAAATTTTGTGAAAAAGAGAAATATAACAATTTTTAAAACTCCTCCTCCAGCAGGATAGAACAGGATTAGTGATAGGAAACTGGGGGACATTTATTTATAGTGTATCTATCAAGTATTCCCTATGTAAATCACTCAATTTATAATCTATTAAAATTAATATGCAGTATATACAGTCAGGTAGTATGATATGCAAAATATGTTGCAAAACAAACCCAAAATTAACCCTTCCGGCCACTCCCATTGCCATGGGCAACTGGTTTTGTAAATTTTCAGCTTACTTACTGAGACACTGAAATGAACACTAATGTTATGGTAAGAAAGATACTCAAACACCAAGAATAGCTTTATTACTGTAATATTAAGCCAATACTATTAAATTAAATACTAAGCGCACAATTTAAGTAAAACATTTATATTTTTGCCTTGTTGCCACTTTTTTCCCCACATTCTCCATCTGTTCCCATTTTATTCTTTTAAAACTGACCCGTAACCATTTATTAAACATAATATAACCCATCCTATCCTAAAAGATTTAAATCTTTTATAGACCTATTTTCTTTATTCTGGCTCCCATTCTTCATTTTGGCAACTAGGTAATTTATTAATGTGCCAGAAGACTTGTAGCCTGACAGTGCCTGGACAGATAAAAATAAAATTGCGAGGGGGTGGGGGGGAATTAAAATGTGTTGTCCAAGAATGAAAATAAGATCAATCTATGTAGTTGAGAACGAAATGCAGTAGTATTTAGTTTTTCACATTACCAAACCTAGTGTGCAATATTGCCTTCAATGTATGAAGCTCCTGTAGCTTCAGAATTCCACCATTACTACGGTGAAGTGATTCATCCATATTGGAACATCTTTTTTTATTCAGTACCCACCTACACAGCTTCTAATAAATCAAGTATCTCTGGCTTTTTGTTTTGCTTTTGCCAATTTTCTCCCCTCTTCTGAAGATGTAATGGGCTCAAGTCCTCCACCTCCATTTTAACTCCACTAACGTACTGTACACCAAAATGCACTTTTTTATAAGGTTAAAATTATGCTAGAATGTGATAAATGCCCTCAAAAGTTACTCAAAATTAATTGGCTCAAAATACTTTTTTCATTTCAAGATATGTTTAAACAGAAGTACAATTTGAAGCATCTCAATTACTTTTGTTGTTTAGAACTCTGTGACTGAACAATGGTGTCTTTTGTTATTCCACATTCCCGTTTATGCTCTAATATAGAGTTCTTTCTTCCTGTTTTAATACTGCACTTGTTAATCACCAACTTCTAACTGAAAGCCAAAATTCCAACCAATATCTTGCTTGGGGGCTATTATGAGGAATGTTGCAACACTACACCACAGAGTAATGGCGCATTTTCTGTGCCTGTGACTCTCCACATGGTGAACTCCAAATTTCAAT
Organism: Somniosus microcephalus; assembly: GCF_052327205.1. Lineage (NCBI taxonomy): Eukaryota > Metazoa > Chordata > Chondrichthyes > Squaliformes > Somniosidae > Somniosus > Somniosus microcephalus. Next base: position 292,690,949 of record NC_140989.1, read on the forward strand.
CATACCATGATTGGTCATTGGAAAATGGAGGCAAGGCACTTCCCCACAGGAAGAGTGGAAATAAAATTAAATGATCAATTTGTACAAGTAGATTTTTTTCACTTGCTGTTTGGAAGCTGTGATAAGACGGCCTTCAAATAGCAGTCTCTTCCTGGAGAGTAAGGAAAGAGAAGGGAACAGTACCGAATCTTAGCTCGGTCAACTTCCCAAAGCTGGGCAGGCTATGAATGGAGTTCTCAAAGTGCATGAGGCAGCACATCTGTTGAGGACCATGGATAAAGGGGAGTCAGGAGGCAAATGACTCATGGGTCACATCATGAGTACTACTGGTATTACAGAGCAGGTTGCATTGTAACAATGAACCCTTATGTAAATGCAGCTTTGTTGATGTACAAGAAAAATTGCCACTTTTGTATGTGTCAAAATTCCTGAGAAGAAAAATTATGGTAAAGTTTAGTCTCTAACTGCAGTATTTTGTAAATAATTGTCAACAATGACATTTAAATAACTTTTAATCATTTAGATTGTGAATGTAAACATCTGCTTCTGCAGTCAAAAATATTTTACTGGACTTGAAAGCTGCTTTGTTTATGTGCAAAAAGAAAAAAACTTTACAAGATTTTACAGTTTTTAGTTTCAGACTATAGTGAAGTTGACAAACTTGTTTGTTCAAATGCACATGTAAGTCTAATCCTTCCGATTTTATTTATGTATTGACACTATTTTATTGGTACAGTGTATATTCTGTGTTCAGAATGCATTTTGCAGATTCTGTATGTACATATTTGGAGAAATTTTACCAGAGATTAAAAGAAACCAAGCTACTCATTTCCAATGTGGGTGCAAAGTATAACAGAGCTATTTTTCGGCTTTGAAATTCTGGGACTTTTTCTGTATTAAAAAAAGTGTTTGAATAATGTATGAAGTCTCTTTAATGAACAAATGTTAATTTAAATTGTCACACACTTGTAAATAATACCTCTTGCTAAATGGATTTATCATGCCAATGCTGTATTGCATAAGTCTCATTACTGAATTTCATAGTCTGTTTTTTTAACTCCCAATTTTTAGGTTGAATTAATGAATTCTTTATGTACTAATGCTATCGTCAAAATATAAAACTGTGTTAATGATTTGCATTTCTGGAGCAGCTAATAGTGATTTTTGTTTATTGTCAAATCACATCAGAATTGATAGCTTTCATAAGAACAAAAATTCTGGTTCAGGTTTGAAGGGTTGATGCGGCGATGAGCCAGAGAAACTACTTGTCACTTCTGCCAAACAACAACATGATATTTTCTGACAAAGTGCATCATTGCCCTTATCCAATAGCTGTCGCTAAATGTACTGCATGATGTGGTACTAGGCACTACAGACCATGAAGATTGCATGTTTGATCCCAAGTTTGTGTCTGAGATTACCTAATCTCAGCCAGGCCAGTGTTGGGGTACTACAATAGCCTTCAAAATCACCCACCCCCCAAAAAAAAAATATTAGCCAGGATTTCTGTCCTGATCCTGAAATCAGCTTACTCTGCAGACCAAGGATCAAACCTGAGACTTTTCTGGTGTGTATGGCTCAATACACCATGTGATGCAGTTACCCAAATTATTAGTATAACTCAATATTGAAGTCTTTAATGTCAGTTATATCAGGACATAACACTAGTATGAAAAACACAAATATTTTGTTCTATACTTAAATCCCTAAAAAAAATTCATTTGTATCATAGAAGTACATACAGCCACAAAAATTACATTGTAATGAAATTGCAGTTGAAATGAGATTCATTTATACAGTTTATTTGTTCTGATATACTTGGCATGCTTAATTTCAACACAAGAGCATTGCACGGAAAGATCAGCAATTTACAAAAAGGTGCAGAAAACAAAGTTGCTGTTTCAGAACAAAAAACCTTTTTGTAAATCAAGCAATTGCATAACTTGATAGCACTGAATTACAATTTCAAACGCAACCTACAAAGTACAGCTACATAAGAAAATTGTCACCAGTCACCTCCAAACCTAAAGATAGTAATGGCTCGGATTTTGCGATCAGCAGTGAAGTGATGGCGCTCGCCACTGACCTCAAAGAAAGCTGCCCACAAAGATCTAACCATCTCTGAGGCGTGGATTTCCCCTTGCCAGACGTTAATTTCATTCTGGCGCCATGTATAGGGGATCTCCGGCATCCAGCTGTGATCAGTGTTGTCATCAAGCAGGCTAAGCAGCCAAACACATTGAAGAATTCTCACAGAAGGCAAACCGGGGTAAAAAGCACGGATTATTCTTCACTTTTTAATCATTTTACAGCATGCAAAATAAAAATTGGGACATGCACATGGGATTACAGTAGAAGTTGAAATATCATAAACAAACTTAAAAAAAATTCTTTTAAAAATCTATGGGAATTTTTATAAGGGAAAAATTTGACATGCCACAAACATAAAATTAGTTTTTCAGAGCCAGAGAGGTTGTTCAGCAGTAATTATGACTTCATACGCCGTTAAAAATCCAATTACACCTCATTCAACAAGGCTTAACTTTTTCAGGAGTTTTTACAGTGAGATTAGATGGTAAAAAGTGGAAGTTCACATCAATTCAAGTGATTTGTAAGATTTTCATCTGCGAGGACTTCAACAGTGCACCCTGTAGAGGAGCAGGGAATCACTGACAGCAACTTCTGGATTTCCGCATTTAACTGCGCATGTGCAGATGCCAGAAGTTGCTGATAGTTTCACAGAGTAATGACAGCAAACGCGTCTGACAGTCATTACAACCACAAATTCCGGGCCACCGTTTATTGAAGAATGGCAGAGATCAGTACTGGAAGACATTAAATCTTTCCAATTTTCCACTAAAACAGGCATTAGGTGGACTGGAATTTATTTGTAAGTTGGATGAATCAAGCAACACATATTATATTAGGTTGCCAATAATGTTTGAGCAACATTGGCAGTTTACAAAAATTATCTGGCATTATCACTACACTAGGGTGTATCAAAGAAAGGCTTGGTCCCTGGAACAGTATTCAGAATGCTGCTGTACAGCTGGCATGTTGAGCAGAAGAGTTTTAAGCCTTTTCAATAACCAGAAAAAACTTTGTAACTGCCAGACCTCACTGTGCCAAACTGTGCATTTACTGCACTTTCATATAATTCTGATCAACTTCCTCAACAGAAGCCAGTCTCAATAACTGAACACAAGCACAGTTGCAACCAATGTTCCCTCTAATTTCTTTTTTTGTGCGTGATCCTTTTAAATTGCTGTGCGGCCCTTTCAAATTTTGCACGCGTGGTTTTTACAATACGAAAGCAGGTTAGCGGCCTGCATGGGACCTCACAGACACTGCGCATTCGCACAGCCACGCACCTTAGAGGGAACATTGGTTGCAACTACACCTAGAGTTCAGTTGTTGAATTTCACAAACATCCAAAGGTACAAATCATTCTCATTTAGAATTCTGCTCCAGGATTGTGTAGGCATATCACCACACATAAAGTACCACGGTACAGTATGAATGTCAGAGTTTACAGTAACAGGTATTTTTTAGATGTGAAGTGAATATGAAATAGGCTTGCCGCTTTGAAGAGAATTAACTTCTATAAGACAATTAACAATCGTTTTTGAATACCAGCTAATGTAGCCAGTTGAATTGCCAAGATGCATCCAAAACTGATGTAAGCAACATAAGTCACACCAACATTTTAATTCTATGTTTTCAACTCTTGTTAGGTTATGGTTCAATGGGTGCTGGCAGCCCTAACCCATGAGGGGCACAACATCTACTTCCTTGGTTGAGATATGCATACTAAGCCCAAACTGGGGATTGAACCCAAGACCTTTAAGTCCAAAGTTAAGTAAGTTTAGTAGAACAGCACTGAATTTTATAGTCAAAAATGACAGCTATTCCTTTAAGGTTTACAATGGAATATTATGTATCAAATTTAAAAATAAGATTATTTCTCTTTATTCAAACTTTTCTACAAGTTAATCTTTCTGTGGGTCTATGTTTTCAACAATAGAAAAGTATTATTCTCCTTTCAACCCTTTTTCCCCTGAACACATTGACTCCTTTACTGGGTGCAGGTCTCCCTTTAGTATTTATATGAGAGCCTGGACAGTGAGTGTTACCAAGCTATTCATTCATGTAGGGCATCACAGCTAAGCCCAATTATGTCCACACCTTATGTTCACACACCTATATGCAGTTCTAGTGGGACCCAATAGATAGCAATCAGGAGCAGGAAGCCTGGTTTTCTTAACCTGGGGCTGTGCAGTCAACTGTTGCATCTCTACTTCTATCCTTACACAGATCAACTAACTCAGCACAGGCTAGGGAATGAACTTAGAGCATTCCTGGTCTTTATGGCTCAGAGATGATAATGTTACTTTTAGCTAATGGGAAATTAACAAGTACAGTCAGATCGAGTACAAAATAAATTGCAATACACATCAAGCAATATCTGATTTTTTTTTAAAGTTAAAACTGGATTTTAAAGACTTGGAGAGAAAAAAAGGCAGCAGGGTTCACAAAAAAGCCGAGTCCCACTGACTGGAAAATTTGCACACACACGTCACAAGCGGTTTATTTCTATCCTAATGCATTTTCCATTTATACAAACACATTTGGCTCAAAACTTTTTTAAAATAAGTTTTTACAAATTTCAAGGAATAACTGCCCAACACAGATCCAGTAAGGCATTATAGATTGAAACGATATGTAACGTGAAGCATCCAAAACTGGCAGAATACAGCAAAAGAAAAAAAACTTTGAATCACAAAAAAATTTTAAAGAACAGAGCATATTTCAAAACTGGTACTCCCCAGCCACAGATTTACATAGGAATATGGCTTAAGATATTTCAGGAATGCAATGTACAAAAAAATTAGAAACACTTCTGTCCTGATAGTTTCAGAAAAATGTTCGAATAATAGTTCAGTGGCGGAATAAACCAGCAATATACACGTGCTACATTAAAAGGATTCAATCATGTGCTGCAGTGAAGAACACATCATTTTGGCATGCAATGCAAATGTGTTGAGAACTTATACCCAAGTTCAATGAAAGGTGATACCCAGACAATAATTTCTTATTCAGATAACTCATGTACACTATATTCAACCTGCACTGAAATCAGGCCACTGCAGTCAGCTTTTAACCTGTAAATGCAAAGGTAATCTAGAAAACACAGAAATAGATTGACACTATGGAACAAATTAAATTTTCCACCAAAACTCCCAAATGCTTTATCCTGATTAGACTGTTAAACAGTTTTAACCTTTAGAAGAGTAATCCCCCTTCTCCCAGGCACAGATTTATGTAGGAATGCGGCTTCTAAGATATTCCAGGACTGCAGTCGTTCCTCTGGCCAAGATAGCTGCCCTTGGATTGCGAAATGGGTTTCCTTCAAGGAGGAGAGTTCTACAATGAAAGACAAGAAGGCATACACATTTGTAGACAAGAAAATATACACTTCACAGTCAGATGTGTTCTTATTATATAACATACTATGGAACTCATGGGGGTGGGGGAAGAGAAGAGGAAAAACTCTGGTACAAGGAGATCCAATTGGAAAAATAACTGAAAAAGGCAGACACAGGAAGGTGAGCAGGAAATCTGCTTCCAAGATTTACTCAGCTGCTAGGAGACACACAACAGTGTCAGGTTCTATTTGCAACTCCTCAGCTAACGAAGCAGTCCGTGCCAGCATGCAGCAAGACCTGGACAACATTCAGGTTTGGGCTGATAAGTGGCAAGTAACATTCGCAACATACAAGTGCCAGGCAATGGCCATCTCCAACAAGAGAGAGTCTAACCACCTCCCCTTGACATTCAACGGCATTACCATCGCTGAATCCCCCACCATCAACATCCTGGTCCATTGACCAGCCACATAAATATTGTGGCTACAAGAGCAGGTCAGAGGCTGGATTTGTGCAGCGAGTGTCTCACCTCCTGACTCTTCAAAGCCTTTCCACCACCTACAAGGCACAAAGTGTGATGGAATACTTTCCACTTACCTGGATGAGTGCAGCTCCAGCAGCACTCAAGAAGCTCGACACCATCCAGGACAAAGCAGCCCGCATGATTGGCACCCCATCCACCACCTTAAACATTTATTCCCGCCACCACCAGCGTACTGTGGCTGCAGTGTGTACCATCTACAAGATGCACTGCAGAAACACGCCAAGGCTTCTTCAACAGCACCTCCCGAGCCCGCAATCTCTCCCACCTAGAAGGACAAGGGCAGCAGCTACATGGGAACACCACCACCTCCAAGTTCCCCTCCAAGTCACACACCATCCTGACTTAGAAGTATATCGCCGATCCTTCATTGTCGCTGGGTCAAAATCCTGGAACTCCTTACCTAACAGCACTGTGGGAGTACCTTCACCGCGCGGACTGCAGCGGCTCAAGGCAGCAGCTCACCACCACCTTCTCAAGAGCAATTTGGGATGGGCAATAAATGCTGGCCTTGCCAGCGACGCCCACATCCCATGAATGAATAAAAAAACAATGGCTTAGCAATCTCAGTCACCTTTGATTTTACCTCCCTGTGCAGAAGTGCTTGGATCCTTACTGCATACGTCATCACAGAAACTGGCAACTGGGATTGGGAAGTCAGAGATGGGGAGACCTATGGGTGTAAACTCAAGACCTACTAAGTGATATACACATTTGAACTCCAATTCACTGTGCTACCACATTATCCATACTGAGGAGTGCACTGAAGTTGGTCTTATTCGATCAATCCCACTTGCATATTTCATATAGACAGCCGCTTAAGTTTCATATTCTAAGTTTTTGAAAAATGCTCCTTTAATTTTTAAAGTTTTCTCAAATAAATTCTACAAGCAGTAGAGATTTAAATGCAGATGCAAGAGAAAGAACATATTTTTGTTATTTGATTTGCTTCCTTTTAACTAAAATTTGTACTTTGCATCATTTATCCTTTATTGATAACTCAATTATGCTAATAATTTACTTGATGTGAACCCTCCAAAAATGACCATGGCGCTTTCGAATTCTTGAAATAGATTAGACAAAGTTTAAAAAAATTATATTTTGTAACCAAATGCCATCATTAACTATACGACCAGATAATTATCTATAAATATTCTATAAACTGCATCACATAAATTTCATTTCACACTACAAGAGTCTCTGGAATTAATCAAGCAAATATTTTGGTGCAATTGATTGACTGATGCCCCATTGCTGAAATCAATATCCAGCAGATCCATCATCATTGGTGTGCTGTGGCTGCAGTATCCACTATCTACAGGATGCACTGCAGCAACTGACTGAGATTACTGCGACAGAACCTCCCTTCCCTGTGCTCTTTACCACAGAGAAGGTCAAGAGCAGCAATGTTGTGGGAAGAGAATCACCTCCAAGGCACACACCATCTGACTTGGACATATATTGCCACTCCTCCATCATTACCGAGTTAAAATCCTAGAATTCCCTACCTAACACCATGGTCAAGAAGAAAGCACCTTCCCAGGGCAACTAGGGAAGAGCAAAAAGTACAGCCTTGCTAGCATCACTCACATCCAAGAAATAATAAACAATGGCCCAGAAATTTGGGTCTCCACGGGTGAGTATGCACGGGGTACTCACCTGTAGGCCCGATGGTCGTGCTGGTTTCCTGCATGCACTGCACATGCACGGGAAACCGGCACTTCCGTTCCTCTGAACGAAGGGGTTCAGAGGTCGAACGCGTGCGCGGGGGAGGCTGCGCGTGCGCATCAAACTTAGTTTTTTTTTTATACAGGTTTCTCCGGGAACGTAAGCCTGCAGAATTTAGAAATGTAAAAAGCAGGCGTAAGGCCTGCTTTTTACAAGGTAAGTGGTGAATTAATTAAAATTAAAACATTTTTTCCACAGGTTTATTATTTTTAAATACTTTAAAGCAAGGTAAGTTTATTTTTAGCCTCGTTAGAATATAAAATTATTTTTTTCAAAAATTTAAATTATTGTTTAAAATAGTTATTTCATGTAATTTATAGTTTATTTAAAAATGATGTTTTTTAAAAAATTATTTGAAGGTTTAGTGCTATTTTGGGGCCGTAGTATTTATAAGTCTTGACAGCACTTCCTGTCAGACTTATGAATGGAGCATTCCCTGCTCCGATTGACTGCCCATGGCCCACGTGATCCCAGGGGACGCTTCGAACTAACTGCGCCCCTGGGATACGCAAGCACTGCGCGCCGGCAGCTGGACCAGGCCCCGGATCGGAATTCCACGGGGCCCTACAGCTCAACGGCCGGCGCGCAAGGTAAGTGCAGGTCGGGGGCTTGCACCCGCGGGAAGCCCCCGACCCGAATTTCTGGGCCATTAAAATAAATTGCCAGGTATTTCAATCCCCAAAAACTACAAAAGTACTGTATAAGCAAACAGCATTGAGTGGGAGCATCTGGTGAATCTAACATGCATTTGTACCATATTGTCAGCTTGTGAACCAACCAAAACCATATCAACAAGTGTATAAATTTAGCAGCTTGAATTGCAATTCTATCTTTTTATCCATTTCAAAAGTATCTTTTTAATTACCATGTCTTTGTATCTCAATTGTGTCTTTTACAACCATATTTTACCTTTTTAAAGTGCAGCAAGAACCAACAGTTACAGCATAAAATAATGGTAATGCTAAAAACAGATTAGCTGGACCGATATAATCTATACTGTAAAATCATTTTTTATTACTGTGAAGAAAATTAATTTTACAATATTTGCAAGTATTTACCTTAAGTTTATGCAGCACCCCAGCTCCAGTGGGATCTGCATTAGGTCATTGTTCTGCATGTCCAGTGTGGTCAGTTTGTCGAGCTCCATTAGCTGGGTAGCATCAATTGACCCAACCTGATTATTACTGATGAGAATAGTTTCCAGTGCTGGGGCATGGTATAAAGCATCAGGGAACTCCTTAAACCTGAGGACAGAATACAAAACTTGTGCACAGGAAATCAAAAAACAAATCCCAGCTTATACAATAAATTGTGTATTTATGAAAGTTTTTACTGTTGCGTTTGAAAGAGCAAAATGCCAAAAAGTAACTAATGTTTTACTGATTTGATATACAGACCCAGCTTAAGCAATTTACACTTAATTCAACTCTCAGCAGTTTTTAAGTAACTGACCAGATCTTACTCAATTACCAAGACCAATATTTTTGAACCTGGTTCCCCCGACGGTTGGGCTTTCTTACTACAGATTTAGTATAGCATTACAGTAGCATTTAAAAAAAAAAATTATAATAAGCAGATCTTGTTGCTCACAAATGCTACAAGCAAGCATTCCAGCACAAGTTGCATTTCTATAGTGCTTACTGCATACAGATGTTTTAGAATGCTTTACAGGGTAGTGGATAGTGAGTGGGCACCAAGCCATGGGGAGGGGGAGAGTGGGTCGGATTGGGGCAAAAGTATGATTCAAGAGAAGAGTCTTACAGATGTTTTTAAAAGGCAGGGCAGAGCTGTTAAGGTGGAGATGCTGAGGCAAGGGGTTCGAGAGGATGCAGGAAAGATGGTTGAAGTGGCAGCATAGATTGGTGAGAGAAAAAAATGGGAAATGAGGAGAACAGTTTTGGAGGGCAGGAGCGTATGCAGGGATGTCGTGCTGGAGGAAATCACAGGGGGGGGGGGGGCGGCGAGGACGTAGAGCGACTTGAAGGTGAGGTCGTGAATCCTAAAGTCAAATCTTTGGGATATAGTAAACTAGGGGAGTTTGGCAAGATCAGCAGTGATGGAGATATTTGCCTCTGTGTGGTTGAAGCCATGGGCTGTGATATTCTGGATGAGATGTAGTTTATAAATGGTCCAGTAAAACAAGAAATCTAGCCACAAAGTGATAAGAAGGTGGATTAGGATTTAGGCAGCAAAGGATGAGAGGCAAGGGCAGAAGTGGGCTATGTTGTAGCAGTATAATCAGTCTCGGTGACAGATCGGATGTGGGAGAAGCATCTAAGCTTGAAGGCAAAGCATTCATCAAGATTTTATACTTCTAGAATGAGCTGGAGGTGGCAACTGGTCAAGTTAAGGGGGGGTCACATAAAGTGTTTGTGGGAGCTAAAGAGGATTGACTTAGTTTTGTCTACATTAAGTTGGAGGAAGTTTTGGCTCATGTAGGTCTCAATATCACATATGCTGTTGAAGACAGCACCAACAGTCGCTGGATCAATGAAGGAGGTGACAAGTTAGAGCTGGGTGTCATCCGCATACCTGGGGCGCGAGGCAGCTAGCGCCCGGGCGCGGCGAGACCTGCGCCTCTCGCGAAATTGAGCAGACATTTAGCGGCGGCGCTAAACTGCAACGCCCGCTCAGCTGCGCGCGCAGATCGAGACGTCATTTCATGGTGCAACGCCCTTGGGGCGCCCCGAACCGGAAATTCAGTGGCGCCCCCCTCCTTTCCGCCTGTCGCTCCCAGTCGTTGTGGGGCTGGGGGGGCGCTATTTAAAGGGGGCTCTTCCTGGCTTCTTTGTGGTAGCCATTTTTGGACCACTCCTTCTGTGAGAGAGAGATTTGCAGAGAGACAAAGGGAGAGAGCTTTCTGCATTGAGTCAGCGCTCGCAGAGGTACTTTTGGCTTTTGACCAGAACTTTGTACTTGGTTTGCTTTTTCACTGGCATAACCTTGAGTGGCCACATACTATGGGGGCTGCAATGGGTGGGAACGTTGGGCTTCTCCATTACATTGAGAGGGCTCAGAGACGCCGAGAGAGAGTGCCAATCATGGCCAGACGGAGGAGGGCCAACAGGCGTCGGCACACGAGACCTTACCGTCCCAGGGTTTTCCGCCAACAGTTCTCATACCTTAACATGTCTGAAAAGCAGTGTTTTCGGAGGCTGCGATTCAGCAGGGAGGTGGTCACTGAGCTCTGCCACCTGCTTCAGCCAGATCTGCAGCCTCAACTGAGGAGCAGGATGTCTCAGTCGGTGGCAGTGAAGGTCACAGTGGCTCTCAACTTCTATGCCACCGGCTCCTTTCAATCCGCTACTGGGGACATTGCCAATATCTCCCAGTTCGCGGTGCATTGCTGCATCCATCAAGTCACGAGTGCCCTCTTTAAAAGGAGACATCAGTACATTTCCTTCCCACATGACCCCGGACAAGCAGCAAGAGCGCGCAATCGGATTTGCAAGAATAGTGGGCTTCCCCATGGTCCAGGGCGCCATTGACTGCACGCATGTGGCTTTGCGGGCGCCACAAGAGAATGCCGAGGATTACCGCAACCGGCAGGGGTTCCATTCGTTGAACGTCCAGTTGGTCTGTGACCACAGACAGCTGATAGTCGCTGTCAATGCCCGCTTTCCAGGCAGCAGCCACGATGCCTTCATCCTGCGCCAGACTTCTGTGGCAGACCTTTGAGGCCCCGGCTCACCCAGGAGGCTGGCTTCTCGGGGACAAGCGCTATCCTCTATGCACCTGGCTGATGACCCCGCTCCGTTCGCCCAGCACCCCTGCTGAAGAATGATACAATGAGAGCCATCAAGCGACCAGGAACATCATTGAGCACACAATTGGCGTGCTCAAGCAACGGTTCCGCTGTCTGGACCATTCCGGGGGAGCCCTTCAGTACCCAGCTGAGCGAGTTTCCCATTTCGTTGTTGTGTGCTGCATGCTGCATAACCTGGCACTCCTCAGGACTCAGCCACTGCCACCAGACATTGGAGCACCAGCAGAGGAGGAGGAGGAAGAGCACCAAGACAGGAGGGAGGCACAAAGTGCAAGGGCCATCTGTCAGCGGCTTATAGCAAGTCGGTTCTAGGCTCCCTCTGAGGGAATGGCTTCTGCCATTCAAAGAACATGAATGGAACCGTGCCGCAACCCCTAAGCCAGTCAAGGCAACAAATACTTCAAAGAGCAAACATGCACATTCTAAATAAAGACGCTTCTTTATTTAACAAACTGTGTGCCCTTCCCGCATGACAAATAGAGAGAAACCCCCAAAAAAGCAGTCAGTCACATAACTGGCTCTCACAACCTGGAGACAATGAGCAAAACAGTAACCAAAAAATGACCACGATCCTCGGCCTTCAATAAAACATTTAACAGCATTTTGCCACACCTCCTACTTTTTGCCCTTGATCTGCTTCGCTTGCGAGATTCGCCCCTTCCCATCCTGCAGCTCCTCCGCAATGGGACCCCAGTAGTTGCAGCAAGGCTGGGGGAAGGCTGCTCTGCAGATGCCCTTGAGGGATGGCCTGGACCAGCTCTGGGCCTGGAGGGCCCGGCTGCTGACTGCTCCAACTCTGCGTGGGCGGCAGCAGTCTGTCCTACAGGTGGTGGCAGCTGCAGTGGAGAAGTGACAGTGTTGGCAGCAGGAATGCTGTCATCCTGACAGAGGACAGCAACTCCCTGGTCGGACGACACACTGGCACTCCCACGGGGCAGCACTGCAGCATGCAGAGCAATCTGCTGAAGCACAGACTGCTGACCTGCTGCGGCGCAGTGAGGGCCCCGGCAATTCGTGCCCGATCCAGCGAGGGTGGCAGCAGTCAGTGCTTGTGTGGCCTCAATCTGTGTCTGCATGAGACCAGCCACTGACTGCATTGCAGCACTAAGCACTTGCGTGGCAGCCACCTGTGCTGCGCCGAAGTCCTGGAGACTCCTTGCCTGTGCTGCGCCGAAGTCCTGGACACTCCTTGCCAGTGACTCAATGGATTCGGGCATCCTTGCCACTGCAGCCATGAGCTCAGTGTGCCTGTGCTCCGCCTGGGCGTTCATTTCAGCGAAGAGCCGCACCTCTTCTGCGCTCACTGTAGCAGGACTCGAGGCCAGACTCTCCCTCCGAGGAGAAGGCCGCCGAGCTTCCCTACCCCCCCCAGCGTTGCTGCAGCCCACTGGGCCCCGGAGCTTCACCCTCCTCAGACCATTCCCCCCTGCTCCCCTCCAGGGAAGACGTGTCCCCATTATGGCCATGGGCTGCCTCGGCTGAGGGTGACACTGATGGTCCGGCTTCCTCCTCGTCGTCGCCTTCAGAGTTACTCACAGTGGCAGCTTGAGGGTCCGCCTCCTCACCTGGCGAATCAGCATCTGAAAGCAGGGAGGTACAAGAGTGGCTTTAGCGTGAGGACAGGGTGGCAGCGAGGGAGGCATGAGTGCTGCAATGTACTGTATTGGTTCGATAGTGGCAAAGGATGCTGGTGTGAGGCACAAGTGGAAGGAGAGAGGTCAAAAAGGTGATGACCTTACCATTGCTGTCCAGAACGGGGTCGGCATCTCCAGTGGCGACGGGGCCAATCATCCAGCCTGCCATAATCCGCTGGGCTCGCTGCTCCAGATCGGTGAGGGCTTGAAGGTGAGGCCGGCCTCCCCCGGTCCGTTGCTGCTGCCTCCTGTTATGGGCCAGCTTGCCCTGCAAGAGAAAGGACGGGCTCCGAGTACAGTGTGAAGCCCTGATCTGGGCTGCACTGCCTCCCATGATCGAATAGCCCTTACAGTGTGAAGCCCTGATCTGGGCTGCACTGCCTCCCATGGTCGAATAGCCCTTACAGTGTGAAGCCCTGATCTGGGCTGCACTGCCTCCCATGGTCGAATAGCCCTTACAGTGCGTAAAGTGCTGAATGTGCATGTGAGTTTCGTGAAAGGCCCATAGGTGTTGGATGAGGGCTGGGCATTGGGGCTTTCAGGACCCTTTGGCCATAAGGTGAGGTGAACATGCAGGGATGAAGAGGATTCTGAAAAGGTACTCACCCTGACGACCCGAGTGAGGTCGTTGAACTTCTTCCTGCATTGCACAGGGGTCCTAGGCACCATGCTGCTGGAGGTCACTCGGTGAGCCACCTCCCTCCAAGCTTTGCGATAGTCGTTGGGCAGCGGCCTCCTGCCACTGTCCGGGAACAGGATAGATCGCCTGCGCTCCACCGCGCCAACCAGAACCTGCAAGGCCCCCTCGCTGAATCGCTGCACTTGCTCCCTGGCCCTCTCCATGGTCCTAGGCGTAAGAATGTGGCAGCAGGTCTGTCCAGGCCGAGAATCAGGGCTCCGATGCACAGGGTGTGGCTGCAATCCAAGATCAAACCTCCCCTTTAAGAGCTGACCGGCGCCAGCGTGTCTGCATGCAATCGCTAACTGGCCGCACCTGCGCTGCGCCCGCCCTCGGTGGTAGCGCCTCGCTTCTCAGGCTTAGCGCCTTAAGACAGTCGTGCAGCGCCTGGGGCGAAGCAGGTCAATCTAGCAGTAGGTGGCGATAATTTGCACCGGGCGCAAAATTTCACGCCCGCTCGATACTTACGCCCCAAACAGGGCGATACTGAATTTCTCCCCCTATAAGCCTCTCAAATTTGATGTTTGAGGTTGGGATGCAGGGCGTCTTAGAAGGTTGTCAAAAGAGACGATTTGTTGTGGGGAACAGGACTTGTGATATTCCTCCTCTCCAGGATGATCTTGGAGTAATATCACCATTAAGCCAAAATTAAGGAGCACAGCTCCTTCAAGTCTTATTTATGCAGGTATCCAACAGCTGCTCAGTTGCCATTGCTCTAGGTATCAAACTGATTTAAAGTTGCTCAGTTTAGACTACAGCACACAGGCAGCAAGAGAAGTATTCCTTATGGTATCAGTATGACATTTGCAGCCATCCTTGATATTTCCAATTAACGCCAAATCATGAGTAGTTTTGTGCACTGAAACTATAACCATTAAGACTTAACAGACTACCCAAAATCATTTCACATAGGTACATTACAACCAGCAGAATGAGATATTCACCCCATAGCTCAACGGGTAGCACCATCACCTCTGAGTCAGACAGAAAATTGTGGGTTCAAGTCCCACTCCAGAGGCTTGAGTACAAAAATGTAGGAATTAAACTACCTACTGTGCAGGATATCTACCCCGCAAGGTGCCGGGGGAAGGCCCCGAGAATCATTAAAGACGCGAGTCACCCCAGCCACAACCTCTTCGCCCTGCTCCCGTCCGGTAAGAGATACCGAAGCATACGGTCTCGTACCAACAGGTTTCGAAACAGCTTCTACCCCCAGGCCATAAGACTCATGAACGATTAATTTATTATTATTTATTACTGTTGTTTTATTATTATTACTGTCTTTCTATTAATATTTCTATTAGAATTTTTATCATTGTTATGCCATATTTATTCCAATGTTGGGAGGACTCGTAAAAATCAACATTTCATTGTGCAGTACACACGTCTGCTGCATATATGACAAATAAAATTGAATTGAATTGAACTGAATTGAATTGAATTGTAGGTTGACACTCCAGTGCAGTGCTGAGGGAGTGCTACACTGTCGGAGGTGCACATGGACACTGCTGTGAGCAATTTGGGAGAAAAATCATATGGCCCTTAAAAAAATGGTGTCATTTTCATTGTACACTTTTAATGATTAGTTATAAAAATATTGTAGATGAGGGAAAAAGGACTGTTTGACTGACAATCAAGCAGCGAACCGGGGCTGGCTGATGTGCTGGGAACAGTCGGTGAGGGAGTCGGGGGGTTGCGGGGGAAAGAGGGAGACTAGGGATCAGGTGATTGAGGTTCACGAGGACGGAAAGAGAGTGTGGGATGGGGACTAGTACTTCCTGCAGTGCCGGGATAGCAGCAGCAGTAACATGGTGAGTGGAAGCGGCGTTGAGAGAATTTTTATACAGAAAAAATACTTGTGTTGTGTTAGAGGATCTGTGGAATTTTTATAACATGGGAGTGGGGGGCTTCAGAGGTTGAGAACTCCTGTGCTAAACCACTACACCACCCTGCCCTCAGCCATACTTCTTGAAGCAATGAGAACAGGACAAACGTAAAGTAAATCCAGTTGTAACTGTCTAAACTGAAATCAGGGCAGGAACTGGAGAGGCAATGTTGATTATTAATCTGGCAAATTCATCTGTGCAATTTCACCAATGTACAAGCGAATACACTGCATTTACAAATCCAAGATAATGGATTGTAGCAACAACTGTTGTGCCACTGCTGAGTAAAAGACAGGGAATCCTTCACAGCACAAAGGAAAATCAGAGAGTACTGGATGGCTCATGTGCAACTTGTAGCAGCTGGCTCAGAGTGACACAGAATTTATGTTGGGTTTGTTTTAGAAAGTAATGGTGCACTAAAAAGCCACATTTTGGTTCTGAGCAGCTATACATAAAATAGCACTAGTGTTCATCTCATTGCTTTCTACAACAAACCAAAGGACATAGTTTTAGCATTTCAGACACAGTTCCAGTTTCATAATGCAAACCATTTCCAACAGACAAGATTCCCCATAATCCACCATTGGCATCAAAATGATTCAAAGTCAATCAGCAATTTTCTGCTAGGCCTTTATGTAAAACAATTGCCAACGATCGCAAAAGTTGTGTGAAATTTACAAGTGGATCAGTTCAAAAAGAAAGGTTTTGCTACAATCATAGAATAGTACAGCACAAAAGGAGGCCATTTGACCCATCGAGTCTGCGTGGGCTCTTTCGAAGAGCAATCCCACTCCCCCACTCTTTCCCCATATCCCTGCAATTTGCTCTCCTTCATGTATTTATCCAATTCCCTTTGAAGGCTACTATTGAATCTTTATCCACCACCCTATCAGGTAGAGCAATCCAAATCCTAACCACTCGTTGCGTAAAATAGTTTTCCCCTCAGGTCGAATCTGTTTCTTTAGCCAATCACCTTAAATCTGTGCTGCTCGTTATCGACCCTTCAGCCACTGGAAACAGTTTCTCTTTATCTAAATCCTTTGTGATTTTAAACACCTCTATCAAATCTCCTCTTAGCCTTCTCTGCTCCAAGGAGAATAACCCCAGCTTCTCCAGTCTATTCACATAACTGTACTCCCTCATCTTTGGAACCATTTTAGTAAATCTCTTCCGTACCCACTCCAAAACCTTGACATCCTTCCTAAAATGTGGTGCCCAGAATTGGCCCAGCTGGGGCTGAACTAGTGTTTTATATAGGTTTAGCATAACTTCCTGGCTTTTGTACTCTATGCCTTTAGTTATAAAGCCCAGGAACCTATATGCTTTATTAACTGCTTTATTAACCTGTCCAGTCACCTTCAAAGATTTGTGCGCAAGCACCCCAGATCCCTCTGTTCTTGCACCTCTTTAAAATTGTACCATTTAGTGTGTACGGTCTCTCCTCATTCTTCCTACCAAAATGTATCACCTCACACTTCTCTGCATTGAATTTCATCTATCATGTGTCCGCCCATTCCACTAGCCTGTCTATGTCTTCTATAAGCCAGAAGGTTATCTTCCTCGGTTTACTACACTTCCAAGTTTCATGTCATCTGCAAATTTCAAAATGATGCCCTGTACCCCCAAGTCCAAGTCATTAATGCATATCAAAAACAGCAGTGGTCCTAATACTGAACCTTGGGAAATGTCACTGTATACCTCCCTCCACTCCGAAAAACAGCCATTCACCACAACACTCTGTTTTGTAGCCCTTAGCCAATTTTGTATCCATGCTCCTATTGTCCCTTTTATCCCATGGGCTTCAATTTTGCTAACAAGCTTAGAATGTGGTACTTTATCAAATGCCTTTTGAAAGTCCATATACACATCAACTGCACTGCCCCATCCACCCGCTGTTACAGCATCAAAAAACTCAATCAGTCCTTGGTTTGCTTTTTTTTATGGCCTTGTTAACCTGTGTTGCTACTTTTAGTGATTTGTGTATTTGTACTCCGAGATCCCTTTGTTCCTCTAACCCACCTAGACTCGCACTGTCCAAGTAATAAGTGACCTCCCTATTCTTCCTACCAAAATGTAATACCTCACAGTTATGTGTTGAAATTCATTTGCCAGTTATATGCCCATTCTGCAAGTTTATTAATGTCCTCCTGAGTATTGACTATCCCCCCCCCCCCCCCCAACTTGGTGTCACTTGCAAATTTAGAAATTGTGTTTTTGATTCCAAAGTCCAAATCATTAATATAAAATGTGAACAACAATCGTCCCAGCACTGATCCTTGTGGGACACTACTACCCATGTGAATAGCTACCCTTTAACCCCTACTCTCTGCTTTCTGTCTTGAAGCCAGCTAGCTATCCATTCTGCTACTTGTCCCCTGACTTCGCATTCCCTGACATTATTCATTAGACTATTATATGGGGTTAAAAATTGAGTAGCGCCCCATTGGGGCTCTACGAGTCAATATCACGGCGCTATGTCCATCACGCCGCGGTACTGCAGGCCTCCTCTCCTTCTTAAAGGGGAGGGGCCTTGCGCAGCGCAACCCGGGGCCCAGCTGGGCCCCTGGGGATCGGGAGTGCCAGCAAAAGAGCCCACCACTCAAGAGAAGGGCAGGAGGCCAGCAACAAAAATGGCCGCCCCTCACCTCGCCTTTAAATTGCGCCTCCCCGGCCACAGGTAGGCCCCCCGACCCCGTCGGACATAGCGTCCGGCGAAGTCGGGGGGCGCTCCCGAAGATCGTGGCTGGCGGCACAGCGCCGCGGGGCGCTACCGCTAACCTCCCGCTGAATTTCGCGGGAGGTGTGGGCGGCGCCACGCCCGGGCGCTAGTTGCTTTGCGACCCGTTAGCGCCCTCTAGGCACTAACGGGAGGCGTAAAACAACCCAATTTTTCCCCCATGGTACCTTATCGAAAGCCTTTTGAAAATCTAGATAAATTAATTACTATTGTCTACACATCTCTGTTACCTCTTCAAAAAATTCAATGAGGTTGGTCAAGCAAGACTTTCTCTTTTGAAATCCATGCTGACTATTCATTATTATATATTTGGTTTCTAGATGTTCTTATATTTTCTCCTATAGTAGGGATTCCATTATTTTTCCTACCACTGATATTAAGCTGACTGGTCTATAGTTCCCTGGACATGTTCTAGCTCCCTTCTTAAATATAAGCATTATTATGTTAGCTATCCGCCAGTCCTCTGGCACTACACCTTTTTCTAGCGAATTATTAAATATGTGTAATGCCTCTGCTATCTCTTCCCTAGATTAAAAAAAAATGTGCGGATGTAATCAAGAGTTTTTTCCACTTTGAATTTGATTCGTTTATTTAATATAGCTTCTCTTTTTGTTTTAAATGCAGTTATTTCATTACTTATCTCATCATCCAATGTCATGTCGATGTGTTCTATCTCCCTGGTAAATACTGAAGCAAAATAATTATTTAATATTTCTGCCATCTCTCTATCACTGCCTGTGGTATTATCCTTAGTGGCCCTATTCCCATCCCGACCTTCCTTTTTTTTATTCATTTGCCTGTAAAATATTTTACTATTTTGTTTTATTTTCCTTGATAATTTAATTTCATAGTTCCTCTTTGCCTTCCTAATTGTTTTTTTTACTTTTCTCCTAATGTCTTTGTATTCTCCCTTATCATGCTCTCCCCTGCTGTCCATGTACTTAATATATGCCTCTTTCCTTACCCTCAATTTTTCCCTTATGTCTTTATTCATCCATGGTGTCCCATTAGTGTTTAGTCCATGCTTGTCCAAGTGGCTGTTAATTTTCGCCCAGATTATTGCTTCTAAAAGCTACTCCACCACCGACGTTAAACTGACTGGCCTGTAATTGCCAGGTTTATCCTTCTCCCCTTTTTTGAACAAGGGTGCAACATTTGCAATCCGCCAGTCCTTTGGCACCACCTCTCTATCTAAGGAGGCGTGGAAGATTGTGGCCAGCACCTCCACAATTTCTACCCTTGCTTGCCTCAGTAACCCAGGATGCATCCTATCTGGACCGGGTGACTTATCCACTTTTATTACCGCTAGCCTTTCCAGTACCTCCTCTTTATCTATTTTTAATCTCATCCAGTATCCCAGCAACCTCCTGGTTTACCATAGCTTTGGCAAAGTCCTCTTCCTTGATAACCAACAATGCAAAATACTCATTTAATACCTCAGCCATGTCTTCTGCCTCCACCAATAGTTATCCATTTTGGTCCCTAAATGGTCCTCTGACAGCACTTTTACTGTTAACATGCTTATAAGGAAGACCTTTGGATTCCCCTTTATGTTAGCCACCAATCTATTCTCGTACTGTCTCTTTGCCCCTCTTAGTTCCTTTTTCACTTACCCTCTACTTTTTATATTCAGCCTGATTCTCCCTTGTATTATCATCTGTCATACACTCTCTTTTTCTGCTTCATCCTACTCTCCAACTCCTTCATCATCCAGGGAGCGCTGGCTTTGGTTGCCCTCCCTTTCCCCCTTGTAGGAATGTACCTCGATATACCCGAACCATCTCCTCTTTAAAGGCCGCCCATTGCATTTTTGCCTGCCAGTCTCAAATTCCAATTTACCCGGACCAGATCCCTTTTCAATTTGCTGAAATTAGCCCTCCTCCAGTTATAAAATAAAAACAGAAAATGCTGGAAATACTCAGCAGGTCAGGCAGCATCTGTAGAGAAACAACAGTTAACGTTTCAGGTCAATGACCCTTCGTCAGAACCTCCTCCAGTTAAGTATTTTTATTCTAGATTGCTCCTTGTCCTTCTCCATAACTAATCTAAACCTTACGATACTATGATCACTATTCCCTAAATGCTCTTCAACTGTGACATTCTCCACTTGACACACTTCATTCCCCAGGACTCGATCCAGCAATGGGCAGGAAACATACTGATCAAGAAAATTCTCCTGAACCCACTTCAGAAATTCGTCCCATTCTCTACCCCATTCAATACTGGGGTAGTTAAAGTCTCCCATTATCAATACTCTGTAGTTCTTGCATTGCTCAGCAATTTCTTTGCAAATCTACTCCACTATCTCCTTCCCACTATTTGGTGGTCTATAAAATATGCCAAGTAGCATAATAGCTCCTTTATTGTTTCTCAAACACCAAGCAAGTAGTGTAATAGTATCTTTATTGTTTCTCATCACAAACACTCAGGACTGTATAGCTAGAACAATCAAAATTTCCCAAGTGACCACAAAACAGGTAGATGTAAATAAAACAAGTATTTTCTGCATCTTTCTATTCATCACCTGCAGGTATCTATTCTACAAGATGATGCGGAGATGTAAAAACTACGTTAACATAGCTTAGAATAACAATGCTACCTACGTCGGTTAATATTGTTTGGGGGTGGGGAGCGGGGGAGGAAGAGAAGAAAAATAAAACAAACTGAACAAGGTGAGAAAGAGGAAAATGAGACAAATTTCTCCATATGGTGAAACCCTAACAGTGTGGCATGGGCTACTGGGCTTCATCACCACCTTTGTGATTAGTGGGTCTGAAATTGTCAAACCACTTGCAGCTTGGCTTTGAGTGTCAATCCATCCCCCACTTCCTTCACCCCACCACTGGTGGCCGTGTCTTCAGCTGTCTACGCCCTAAGCTATGGAATTCCCTCCCTAACCTCTCCCCTCCTTTAAGACCCTCCGTTAAAGCTACCCATTTGACCAAGCTTTGGGTCACCTGTCCAAATGTCTCCTTCTTTGGCTCTGTGCCAGTCATTGTCTGATTACGCTCCTGTGAAGCACCATGGGACATTTTACTACCATTATGGTGCTATATAAATGCAAGTATATTGTTGTTGCCCTTACCACCACCTTTGATGCCCTAGTCCCTTATTAAAACCATTGCTCTCTCATCCTGGCCGTTCCCCCAGCCCACACTTCCTCTAAGGTTCCCCCCTTCCCTAGCCCTGAATGCGCATCTTTCTCCAGTTTCTCTCCGCGCTCATATTGACCATGAGACCCACTTCCTGCTCCCTCAACCCTATTCCCACTAAACTGCTGACCACCCAACTTCCTTTTCTGGCTCCCATGTTAACTGATATTGTTAACAGTTCTCTCTCCTCAAGTACTGTTCCCCTCTCCTTCAAATCTGTTGGCATCACCCACTCCTCAAAAAAACAACCCTTGACCCCTCTATCCTTGCAAACTACTGCCCCATCTCCAACCTCCCTTTCCTCTCCAAAGTCCTTGAATGTGTTGTCGCCTCCCAAATCCGTGCATATCCCGGAAATCCATGTTTAAATCCCTCCAATCAGGTTTCCACCCCTGCCACAGTACCGAAATGGCTCTCATCAAAGTCACAAATGACATCCTTTGTGACTGTGACATAGGTAAACAATCCCTCCTCGTCCTTCTCGACCTGTCTGCAGCCTTTGACACGGTTGACCACTCCATCCTCCTCCAAAGCCTCGCCACCGTCATCCAGCTGGATAGGACGGCACTTGCCTGGTTCCATTCTTGTATATCTAATCGTAGCCAAAGAATCACTTGTAATGGCTTCTCTTTCCGCTCCCGCATCGTTACCTCCGGTGTCCCCCAAGGATCTATCCTTGGCTCCCTCCTATTTCTCATCTACATGCAGCCCCTTGGTGACATCACCTGAAAACACAGCATCAGTTTTCACATGTACACTGATGACACCCAGCTCTACCTCACCACCACTTCTCTCGACCCCTCCACGGTCTCTAAATTGTCAGACTGCTTGTCCGACATCCAGTACCAGATGAGCAGAAATGTTCTCCAATTAAATATTGGAAAGACTGACGCCATTGTCAGGGATCGGTCCTTGGACCCCAGCTATTCACAATAAAGGGGAAAAGTTAAATATTTGGGATTCTGTTGGTTTAAGAAGAGTAAAACAAGGTTACACTGCAGTAGGAGTAAATTGGCACAGCAGGCAGTGGAAACCAGTTTTCTAACCAATCAGCAGGGGTGACTCATTTGGCTGTAAACAAACAAACAGTATAGAAAGACCAGTGCTAGTGCGAGCAAGCACTGAGTGCAAGTCAGCAGAGAGTGCTGTGAGTTAGGGTAAGTGGGGTGTTAGGTGCTCTTTTCAAACTTTAACTCTGTGGGTTGTAGTTAATAAGGCCTTTCTGGTGCAGAGTGACTGTTGGTAAACCATTTAACTGGTGTAACTAGAGGGATTGATTTAATTTAAATCCAATTAATTAAAGGGGATACTAGCATCTAAAATCGGGCAGAGGGTGTCCATAACTAACAATAAAAAATTTAATTAATTACATAGAATGGAACAGGTGATGTGTTACTGTTGCGAGATGTGGGAGCTGGTGAACCCCATTGAGGCTCACGGTGATTACGTCTGTGACAAGTGTCTGCTGCTACAGGAACTCCAGCTCCGTGTTGATGAGCTGGAGTCTGAGCTTCAGACACTGCGACACATCAGGGAGGGGGGGGGGGGAAGTACCTGGACTCTGTGTATCAGGAGGTGGTCACACCTATGAAGTTAATTAATTCAGGTGTAGCCCATGGTCAGGGACAGGACGGTGTGACTACGAGTGAGGCAGGTACGGGGATCCAGGAGGTAGAGCTGGAGGAGCCGCAGCCTTTGCTCTTGTCCAACAGGTTCGAGGTTCTTACTCCCTGTGGGGACAGGAGCAGGGACTGCAGGGAGGATGAGCAACCTGGCCACAGCACCGTGGAGCAGGGGGCCATTCAAGAGGGGGGAGTAAATAGAAATGTTGTAGTGGTAGGGGATAGTATTATTAGGGGGATAGATAGAGTTCTCTGCAGCCGAGAGCGAGAGTCCCGAAGGCTGGGTTGCCTACCCGGTGCCAGGGTTAAGGACATCTCCTCTGGGCTGGAAAGAAACTTGCAGTGGGAGGGGGTGGATCCAGTTGTCGTGGTCCATGTTGGTACAAACGACGTAGATAGGACTAGGAAGCCGGTTCTGTTAAAGGAGTATGAGCAGCTAGGGGTCAAATTAAAAAACAGAACCTCAAGGGTAATAATCTCTGGATTATTACCTGAGCCACGAGCGAATTTGGCTAGGACAAATAAAATTAGAGAGTTAAATGCGTGGCTCAAAGACTGGTGTCGGAGAAATGGGTTTTGCTTCCTGGGACACTGGCACCAGTACTGGGGCAGGAGGGAGCTGTTCCGTTGGGACGGGCTTCACTTGGCCAGTGCTGGGACTAGAGTCCTGGCGGATCATATAACTAGGGCTGTAGAGAGGGCTTTAAACTAACTAGTGGGGGGGAGGTTCCTAGAGAGCAAATAATAAAAATGACAACAGAGAAGGTCATAGACTTAGGTAGCAGTGGGGAAATTAAAAACCAGAGCATGTCAGGAAGGGGCAGAAGGTATGGAGTAAAAGGTAAAGTAATAAAAAGGGCAAAAGCAGGAACTAAGTGTCACAAAACATATTTGAAAGTTCTCTATCTGAATGCACGTAGCATTCGTAACAAAATAGACGAGTTAATGGCACAAATAACTACATATGGGTATGATCTTGTGGCCATTACAGAAACATGGCTGCAGGGTGACAATGCCTGGGAATTAAACATACCAGGTTATTTAACGATCAGGAAGGACAGGCAGGAAGGAAGGGGAGGTGGGGTGGCTATGTTAATAAAGGAAGGAATCACTGTAATACAGAGAAATGATATTGGGTCAAAAGATCAGGATAATGAAACAGTTTGGGTGGAGGTAAGGAATAATAAGGGGAAAAAAACACTAGTGGGCATAGTCTATAGGCCTCCGAACAGTTGCAACTCTGTTGGACGGAGTATCAATCAGGAAATAGTTGAGGCTTGTAATAAGGGAACATCTATAATTATGGGGGATTTTAACTATCATAGTAATTGGATAAATCAAATTGGGCAGGGCTGCCTTCAGGATGAGTTCATTGAGTGTATTAGGGATGGGTTTCTTGAGCAGTATGTAACTAAACCAACCAGGGGGCAAGCAACCTTAGATCTGGTCCTGTGTAACGAGACAGGATTAATTAAAAATGTCCTAGTAAAGGATCCCCTTGGAATGAGTGACCATAACATGGTTGAATTCCATATTCAATTAGAGGGTGACAAGGTTGGATCTCAAACAAGCGTGCTAAGCTTGAATAAAGGAGACTATGAAGGTATGAGAGCGGAATTGAGTAGAGTGGATTGGGAAAATAGATTAAAGGGTAAGACGATACATGATCAGTGGTGTACATTTAAGGAGTTACTTTACAACTTCCAAAAAAAATATATTCCACTGAGAAGAAAAGGGTCTAAAAGAAAAGACAGCCATCCGTGGCTAAGTAAAGAAATTAAGGATAGTATTCGACTAAAAACAAGGGCATATAAGGTAGCCAAATCTAGTGGGAGGATAGAGGATTGGGAAAACTTTAAAAGACAGCAAAAAATAACAAAAAGATTGATTAATAAAGGGAAGATAGATTATGAAAGTAAATTAGCAAATAATATCAAAACAGATAGTAAGAGTTTTTATAGTTATATAAAAAGAAAAAGGGTGGCTAAAGTAAATGTTGGTCCCTTAGAGGATGAGACCGGGAAATTAATGGTGGGAAATATGGAGGTGGCAAAAACACTGAATGAATATTTTGTATCAGTCTTTACAGTAGAGGACACTAAGAATATCCCAACACTGGACAAACAGGGGGCTATGGGGGGGGAGGAGCTAAACACGATCAAAATCATTAAGGAAATGGTACTCGGTAAAATAATGGGACTCAAGGCGGATAAATCACCTGGACCTGATGGCTTACATCCTAGGGTCTTGAGGGAAGTGGCGGTAGGGATTGTGGATGCATTGGTAATAATTTTCCAAAACTCCCTGGACTCAGCAAAGGTCCTGGCAGACTGGAAAACTGCTAATGTAACACCCTTATTTAAAAAGGGCAGTAGACAGAAGGCTGGAAACTATAGCCTAACATCTGTGGTAGGTAAAATTTTGGAGTCCATTATTAAGGAGACAGTAACAGGACATTTGGATAATCATAATTTAATAGGACAAAGTCAGCATGGTTTTATGAAGGGGAAGTCATGTTTGACAAATTTGCTGGAGTTCTTTGAGGAAGTAACATATAGGGTGGATAAAGGGTAACCAGTGGACGTAGTGTATTTAGACTTCCAAAAGGCATTTGACAAGGTGCCACACAAAAGATTATTGCTTAAGATAAAAAATCACGGGATGGGGGTAATATTCTGGCATGGATAGAGGATTGGCTATCTAACAGAAGGCAGAGAGTTGGGATAAATGGTTCATTCTCAGACTGGCAATCAGTAACTAGTGGTGTTCCGCAGGGGTCAGTGCTGGGTCCCCAACTCTTTACAATCTATATTAACGATTTGGAGGAGGGGACCGAGTGTAACATATCAAAGTTTGCAGATGATACTAAGATGGGAGGGAAAGTAGTGAGTGAGGAGGGCATAAAAAACCTGCAAGGGGACATAGACAGGCTAAGTAAGTGGGCAGAGATTTGGCAGATGGAATACAATACTGGAAAGTGTGAGGTTATGCACTTTGGCAGGAAAAATCGTAGAGCAAGTTATTATCTTAATGGCAAGAATCTGGAAAGTACTGAAGTACAAAGGGATCTGGGGGTCCTGGTGCACGAAACTCAAAAGATTAGTATGCAGGTGCAGCAAGTGATTAAGAAGGCCAATGGAATGTTGGCTTTCATTGCTAAGGGGATAGAATATAAAAATAGGGAGGTATTGCTTCAGTTGTACAAGGTATTGGTGAGACCGCACCTGGAATACTGCGTACAGTTTTGGTGTCCATCCTTAAGAAAGGAGATACTTGCTCTCGAGTCAGTACAAAGAAGGTTCACTCGGTTAATCCCGGGGATGAGGGGATGGACATATGAGGAGAGGTTGAGTAGATTGGGACTCTACTCATTGGAGTTCAGAAGAATGAGAGGCGATCTTATTGAAACATATAAGATTGTGAAGGGGTTGGATCGGGTGGATGCGGGGAGGATGTTCCCGATGATGGGTGAAACTAGAACTAGGGGGCATAGTCTTAGAATAAGGGGCTGCTCTTTCAAAACTGAGATGAGGAGGAACTACTTCACTCATAGGGTGGTAGATCCATGGAATATGCTGCCCCAAAAAGCTGTAGAAGCTGCATCATTACATAAATTTAAAACAGAAAGAGAAAGTTTCCTAGAAGTAAAGGGAATTAAGGGTTACGGGGAGCGGGCAGGAATTTGGACATGAGTCTAGGTTCGGATCGGACATGGCCCTGTGGGTAGCGGAGCGGGCCCAGGGGCCGTGTAGCCTGATCCTGCTCCTATTTCGTGTGTCTAATTCTGTTAGATTCAGGAGATGGTTCTGTGATAGTAGACTGGCGGTTAGGATCAGATCAGCCATGATCTTATTGAATGGTGGAGCAGGCTCGAGGGGCCGATTGGCCTACTCCTGCTCCTGCTCCTATTTCTTATGTTCTTATATTAATGATTTGGACGAGGGAACTAGATGTAATATCTCCAAGTTTGCAGACAACACAAAGCTGGGTGGGCGTGTGTGCTGTGAGGAGGATGCCGAGAAACTCCAGTATGATTTGGACAGGTTGGGTGATTGGGCAGAAGCATGGCAGATGCAATATAACGTGGATAAATGCGAGGTTATCCACTTTAGTGTCAAAAACAAGGAGGCCGATTATTATCTGAATGGCAATAGATTGGGAGAAGGGGAAGTGCAACGAGACCTGGGCGTCCTTGTGCACCAGTCGCTGAAGGTAAGCATGCAGGTGCAGCAGGCAGTTAAGAAGGCAAATGGTATGTTGGCCTTCGTAGCGAGAGGGTTTGAGTACAGGAACAAGGATGTCTTGCTGCAGTTGTACAGGGCCTTGGTGAGACCACATCTTGAGTACTGTGTGCAGTTTTGGTCACCTTATCTGAGGAAGGATGTTCTTGCCATGGGATGAGTGCAGCGAAGATTCACCAGGCTGATACCTGAGATGGCAGGAATGACGTATGAGCAGAGATTGGATCGATTGGGCTTATACTCGCTGGAGTTTAGAAGAATGAGAGGGGATCTCATTGAAACTTATAAAATTCTAACAGGACTAGACAGACTAGATGCAGGAAGGATGTTCCCGATGGTCGGGGAGTCCAGAACCAGGGGTCACAGTCTAAGGATAAGGGGCAAGCCATTTAGGACAGATATGAGGAGGAATTTCTTCACCCAGAGAGTGGTGAACCTGTGGAATTCTCTACCACAGAAGGCAGTAGAGGCCAATTCATTAAATATATTCAAGAAGAAGTTGGATATATTTCTTAAGGCTAAAGGGATCAAGGGATATGGGGAGAAAGCAGGGGTAGGGTACTGAATTTGGATGATCAGCCATGATCTCATTGAATGGCGGAGCAGGCTCGAGGGGCCGAATGGCCTACTCCTGCTCCTATCTTCTATGTTTCTTTGGACCCCGCCACAAACTCCGTTCCCTAGCCACCGACTCCATCCCTCTCTCTAGAATCTGTCTGAGGCTGAACCAGACTGTGCGCAACCTTGGTGTCATATTTGACCCTGAAATGAGCTTCTGGATAGCGCAATAACTAAGACCGCCTATTTTCACCTCCGTAACATCGCCCGTCTCCGCCACTGCCGTAGATATCCGCTGCTGAAACTCACATCCATGCCTTTGTTAACTCTAGACTTGCATTTCCAACGCACTCCTGACTGGCCTCCCACGTTCTACCCTACGTAAACTTGAGGCCATTCAAAACTCGGCTGCCCGTGTCCTAACTCGCACCAAGTCCCGTTCACCCATCACCCCTGTGCTCGCTGACCTACACTGGCTCCCGGTTAAGCAGCGCCTCGATTTTAAAATTCTCATCCTTATTTTCAAACCCCTCCCTATCTCTGTAATCTCCTCCAGCCCCAGAGGTATCTGCGCTCCTCTAATTCTGGCCTCTTGAGCATCACTGATTTTAATTGCTCCACCATTGGTGGCCGTGCCTTCAGCTGCCTATGCCCTAAGCTCTGGATTTCCCTCCCTAAACCTCTCCACCTCTCTTTCCTCCTTTAAGATGCACCTTAAAACCTACCTCTTTGACCAAGCTGATAAGTGGCAGGTAACATTCACGCCACAGAAGTGCCAGGCAATGACTATCTCCAACAAGCGAGAGTCTAACCACCGTTCCATGACATTCAATGGCATTACCATCGCCGAATCCCCCACCATCAACATCCTGGGGGTCACCATTGACCAGAAACTTAACTGGACCAGCCACATAAATACTGTGGCAACAAGAGCAGGTCAGAGGCTAGGTATTCTGTGGCGAGTGTCTCACCTCCCAACTCCCCAAAGCCTTTCTACCATCTACAAGGCACAAGTAAGGAGTGTGATGGAATACTCTCCACTTGTCTGGATGAGTGCAGCTCCAACAACACTCAAGAAGCTCGACACCATCCATGACAAAGCAGCCCGCTTGATTGGCACCCCATCCACCACCTTAAACATTCACTCCCTCCACCACCGGCGTACCGTGGCTGCTTCTTCGACAGCACCTCCCAAACCCGCGACCTCTTCCACCTAGAAGGACAAGGGCAGCAGGTGCATGGGAACACCACCACCTCCAAGTCACACACCATCCTGACTTGGAAGTATATCGCCGATCCTTCATCATCGCTGGGTCAAAATCCTGGAACTCCCTACCTAACAGCACTGTGGAAGTACCCTCACCACACAGACTGCAGCAGTTCAGGAAGGCAGCTCACCACCACCTTCTCAAGGGCAATTAGGGATAGGCAATAAATGCTGGCCTTGCCAGAGATGCCCACATCCCATAAATGAATAAAAAAAGTTTTTGGTCATTTGCCCTAATTTCTTCTTTTGTAGCTCGGTGTCAAATTTTGTTTTGTAACGCTCCTGTGAAGTGCCTTGGGACGTTTTACTATGTTAAAGGGGCTATATAAATACAAGTTGTTCTTGTTGTTGTCATTTGCACGAAGACCAAATGCTGTTATCTAGACTTTGTACACATGTATGCAATACTGTACTGATTAAGGATGTTCTGTTTATACTGCTTTTCCCATTATTCAAAGAATAACATTTGAATATTATTTTAATATTGTGAAGATAGCAACATTTCATTTTCTAAGTAAAATACTAACCTGTTAAAAGAAAGGATTACAGTTTGCAATCGCTGTAGTCTTTTCATTTCCATAGGCAGTGAAGTCAAAAGATTATTTCTTCAGAGTAAAAGAAAAAAAATTACGGTAAAGTCATGAATATCTTACCAGTCACTTTCTCACAAAACTGTGAGCAAAAAAATCCTCTTTAAGGATAAGATGTGACACAAAAAACATGTTTTGCTTAAAAAAACGTAATCATTGAATGTTTGCCCGTGCTTCTATTTATATAAAATACTGATCTGATGCACCTTGTACTGTTAAAATTATATTTCAGTATCCAATTTTCATAGCTGTGTTGTCGTTTAAGCCTACAACTCCTATACTTTTGGGCTGCCAAAAAGTTCCTGGAAGTGGGAATCTCACTGTTCTGCTGATAGAGCTCATCTCCATGGTTTCATAGAACTCTGTGGTCTAATTATTTTAGGTATATTCTTTTGCAGTTTAATCACTTGATTTAACTATTTTGATTAGTGAGGGTAGGCTTCCTGCTTGTTAAAGGTATTTTTCTTGCTTAACTCTCTGGGTCACACACAATGGTCCTGCTTTCTGCCAGTGTTGCCATTAGACAAAGCTGGGAGATGCACAAGCGTGGCACAGGGATGGCTCTCCCTCCATTGTTTTCTTCCCTCATTATAGGGAAGTGCCTGGTCCCCAGTAAATAAAATGCTGCTCCACTGCAGTATGGCTGGAACTGACAACTTGGCAGATGGAGGGCCACAAGTACAAATACAGGTTCCTAAGGCTATCATGATACATTTGAGGCACAATTCCTGATGAAAATTGACTCTTTAAGTTTATGTTTGTTCTACTTCACCTAGTTTGAAAATACTATGAACCAAAAAAGTGAAATCATGCAACTTTCTCGAGAAAATTAAAAACTATACAGCTTTTTATTGCTAATGTCAAAGCAGAAAAGCCTGGTAGTTGAGCATTGAACTCTCATGCGAGGGATTAAAATTCATGCTTGGTCTTACTTCCTTCTGCCCCAAAGTTCCTTTGTTATTTACCCCTTCCAGCCCCTTGAAAGCCCCACTCTAACTAGCTGCTTGGTTGTACATAAGAGTGGTCTGGAGAGAATCCCTCGACATACAGCCCCACTGGGGAAGCACAAGCTTCCATTTATGTCATTGCTGAGATCAAGAATGTGGACACGGACTAAATTCCAGAGTGTGGAATTTACACTTGGGATTCACCTACAATGAGTTTTATTTTTGTCATTCTTGGCAGAGCCATCTTGGGGTGATATGGTCGAGTCTGCCTCTTCCTTCACTACCCTAGTATGCTTCCTGCACAATTTAAAATGTGGCACTAACACATGGAGTTTTAGCCTCCAAGTACTGAGGGTAAGCTCATTTTCAGTGAAAAGGATGGATTTATTTAGCCCCAAAAGTTACAAATGCAATGGTTACAAAAACACAAAACAATGTGCAAGTACACAGCATACCTAAGATCCAGATGTATCAGGCGCTCCAGTGTGCAAAGCTCTAAGGAAACAGAACTTAGCTTGTTGAAACCAAGATTTACATCAGTGACTGTGGCCTTAAGTTCTGCAATCCTGTACAGTAAGATAATATTTAATAAGGCTATAGGCATCATCTCAGTTTCTTTATCGAAAGAACACAATATGCTTTGATTAGTTTTTCACATTTAATCTTTGTTGCACTGAATGGAATCAACCCAATTTTGTCCTTTCTCGCCCCACCAAAAACAGTAGTAAATTTTCGATAAAAACAGAAAATGCTGGAAATACTCAGCAGGTCAGGCAGCACCTGTGGAGTTAACGTTTCAGGTCGATGACCTTTCGTTAGAACTCTGTTTCTCTCTCCACAGATGCTGCCTGACCTGTTGAGTATTTCCAGCAACCGTTAAGAAAAATTATCCATTACCACAATTTGTAATTTTATCAAAATAGAAACCCAACTATTTGTGGCATCATACTTATGGCTGTGCAATATTTCTACAATAATCAGCATTTTTGGAAAATAGAAATTAAAATCAAAGTAAATGATGCAGAGTGTCATCATTAACAATGTTTTTAAAGTTCAAAATAGCATCTAGGATTATCAATTCTTATATTAAAAATCATGAGGACATTCATTGTTAGTTTAAATACTGTGAATGTTGATAACATCAAAGGTTAGTATGCTGGTGCAGCAAGTGATTAAGAAGGCCAATGGAATGTTGGCTTTCATTGCTAGGGGGATAGGATATAAAAATAGGGAGGTATTGCTTCAGTTGTACAAGGTATTGGTGAGACCGCACCTGGAATACTGCGTACAGTTTTGGTGTCCATACTTAATGTTGAGTCTGTGTGTCCCAGCTATGCTTAGGATCAATCACTGGACACAGACAACAAGAATAACTTTTAACAGGTCTTTACTATTCGGAGGTCAGGGCTGAACTGCCCGGCAAATCCCTACACAACACTTATATACCGGTGTGGTCACCACCGGTATTACAGTATACAGCAGCCAAGAGAAAGTAGTACATCTCTTAAGGTAGTTCTCTTAAGGTGGAACAGGTTACATACACCACAATCCTCCCTTTTTAGCTTAACAGTTATATCCCCATTTAACATAACATAATAACATATATATATACTTCATGCAAAACAGTTCAAAGATTCAGTCTCTGAGGAGGCCTCCTGATTCGAGTTGGATAACGCCTTTCAGGGGTCTCTGATTCTCGTTGCTGGGGTGACTCATCTAGTTGGTCTCTTATGGATTGGACATCATCATCAGGTACATTCACTTCTGAGGTAGATGCTTCAGGTTCACTAACTTCTTCCACGGTTGTCTCTGCCGTAACCATGGGTTCGACCCTTGTTCTCGATTCTACCAGTTGGTCAGCATGACGCCGTATTACATTTTCACCAATATCTACCGTGTACATCAGGGGTCCTTGTCTGGCCCGAATTGTTCCAGATTGCCATTTCTCGTTTTTATAGTCCCGGGCTAACACTGGTTGTCCTATTTCGAAACTCCGAGTGGTCTTGTTATTTATATGCTGGAACTGTTTGTTTTCAACTTCCCTCCGCACATTTGGTTTTAACAAGTCCAACCTGGACCGCAACCTCCTGTTATAGAACATCATGGCAGGACTTTGGTTTGTCACTGCATGAGTGGCGTTTCGATATGCTAGTAGGAATTTGTCCACCTTGTGTTGTAGTGGAATCTGATCTTCGTTCATGGCCTTTATTGCTTTTTTGAACGTTTGTACAAATCTCTCGGCCAACCCGTTTGTAGCCGGATGATATGGGGCAGAGGTATAATGTTTCACCCCATTCTTCTTCATGAATTTCTGGAATTCTTCTGACACGAACTGCGGTCCGTTGTCTGAACATATTTGTTCTGGCAATCCATTTCTTGCAAATATCGTTCTTAGCACCGCGATCGTCTTTTCCGAGGTAGTGGTAGTCATCTTAATCACTTCTGGCCATTTAGAATGTGCGTCCACCGCAATTAAAAACATGGAGTCCGTGAATGGACCAGCAAAGTCAATATGTACACGTTGCCATGGGGTTGAAGGCCATTCCCATGGATGCAGCGGTGCAATCGGAGGTGCATTTTCCACTTTTTGGCACCCGGAGCAGCTTTTCGTCAGATCCTCTATCTGTTGGTCGATACCCGGCCACCACACATAAGCCCTAGCAAGGCTTTTCATCTTGACTCCCCCCAGATGACCTTCATGCAGTTCCTTTAGAACTCTCTCTCTTAACTTAGGAGGAATAATCACCCTTGTTCCATACATCAATGTTCCTTGACAGACGGACAGCTGTTCTCATCTTGCTGAGAATGCCGGTAACAGTGGATCGCCATGTGCTGGCCATCCCTTCACTGTCACTTCGTAGACCTGGGACAGTGTCGGGTCGTTCCTGGTTTCTCTTTCAATACTTGCATTGGTGACTGGTAAACATTCGATGATGGTCGAGTGAAATAACTCAACAGGGTCAACCGTCGGTGCCTCCTCCTCTGTAGGTAGTGGCAGGCGCGACAGCCCATCAGCATTACCATGCTGCTTTGTACCTTTGAATTCAATCTGATATTGATGTGCCCCTAGGAAAAGGGACCATCTCTGGAGTCTCTGTGCTGTCATCACCGAAACACCCTTCTTAGGGTTAAAAATGGATACCAACGGCTGGTGGTCTGTCAGAAGCGTAAACTTTTGGCCCTGCAGGTAATGATTAAACTTCTTTACTCCCCACACAAGGCTGAGAGCCTCCCTATCTATCTGAGCATAGTTGCGCTCCGCGGAGGTCAATGATCTGGATGCGAACGCGACTGGCCTCTCCAGGCCATTTGGCAACTTGTGTGAGAGTACTGCCCCAATACCATATGGAGAAGCATCACAAGCCAAACGAATAGGCAGCGTTGGGTTGAAGTGAGCCAACACTTCCTCTGAGGTGATCAATGCCTTGCTTTTGCGAAAGGCCCTCTTACAGTCCTCGCTCCACTTCCATGGTACTCCCTTCTGCAAAAGAGCGTTCAGCGGGTGCAGCACCGTGGATAAATTTGGCAGAAACTTATGGTAATAGTTAATCAACCCTAGGAACGACCTCAACTGGGATACATTACCCGGAGCGGGAGCCTTCACAACAGCTTCGATCTTGGCAGGAGACTTATGAAGCCCCTCCTGGTCAATGACATGACCACAGTACGAGATCCGCTTCTGAAAGAACTCACATTTCTGGCGATTAACTCGAAGTCCATATTCTTTCAATCTGGTGAGCACCAGTTCCAAATTTGCAAGGTGTTCCTCGTCATCATCTCCTGTAATCAGAATATCGTCCAG
The DNA here is from genome assembly GCF_052327205.1 of Somniosus microcephalus. Classification (NCBI taxonomy): domain Eukaryota; kingdom Metazoa; phylum Chordata; class Chondrichthyes; order Squaliformes; family Somniosidae; genus Somniosus; species Somniosus microcephalus. The sequence goes on from NC_140989.1 coordinate 292,725,525, forward strand.
GTAACATTGTGTGCCTGGAATTCCCTGTAATACCTGCTCCATGGCCCTCTGCCAAATTGCTGGAGCCGATGCCACTCCAAAAACCAGTCTATTATACCGGTACAAGCCTCTATGCGTGTTGATCGTGAGATACTGGCGTGACTCTTCCTCAACTTCCATCTGTAAGTACGCCTGTGCCAGGTCTATCTTGGTGAAGTGTTTCCCGCCAGACAACGAAGCGAAGATATCCTCAATCCGCGGAAGCGGATACTGCACCGTGTGAAGCACCGGATTAACAGTGATCTCGAAATCTCCACAGATGCGAACCTTCCCCGGTTCCCCCGGCTTGTTGCTCGATGAACGCTTCATGACGGGAACAATGGGCGTGGCCCACTCACTCCAGTCTACCTTAGACAGTACTCCTGAACGTTCTAGCCCTTCCAGCTCAGCTTCCACAGCAGGTCATATCGCATAAGGTACCAGTCTGGCTTTGAAAAATTTCGGGTTTGCATGTTCTTCAACCTTGATGTTTGCCGTAATTCCTCTCAGTGTTCCCAGTCCCTGTTGGAACACCTCTTTAGCATCGTCCAATATTCTGGACAATCGTTTAGGTTTGACATCTTTTTTACCGGAATCTACCGTTAGTGCTTTTAAGGAATGCCAGTCCATATTTATTTTCCTAATCCACTCCCGTCCCAGTAGTGGTGGACCTCCCTCAGGTAGCACATATAAGTCCATTCCTCGGCTTTCTTTGCCCTTGTGGACCACCTTTACCTCTATCTTCCCGATGGGGTATACTCTTTGCCCCGTGTATGTTTTCAATACAATCTCCGTATCCCGTAGGGGAATATGTGGGAATAACCTCTTGTAATCTTGCTTATTCATGACCGTCAATGCCGATCCAGTGTCCAATTCCATCTTCACTTGGACTCCTGCTATCTGAAGTGTGACCCAAATTGTTTGGAGGTCTGCTTCCTTACCAACATTGTGTACTCTTAGACTACCCAGTTCATTACTGCTGGAGTCTGAATCTGACTTCTGTTCGTTCGAACTGTTCTCTGTCACCTTGTGTACCTTTCTGTACTTTTCCTGCGGTGACTTTTTGTTGCTGGTCTTCTTTCCTGACCGGCATACTTTAGCTATGTGACCAAGCCTGCCACATTTTCTGCATTCCTGATTTTTGAACCAGCACTGGTTCTGATCGTGCGTTGTCTTTCCACAACGATAACATTTTACTGTACCCAAGACCATTTGATTGGTGCTGAGTTCCGGTGACCGTAGCTGCATTTCCGCCGTGCCTCTCGCTGCGGCTTCTTGCGATGCTGCAATAGTGACAGCTTTATCAAGCGTAAGATCATTCTCAAGCAGTCGCTTTTGTGTTCCTTCTTTTAACAATCCACACACAAATTTATCTCTCAGCGCATCTGCTAGTCCTGTTCCAAACTGACAGTACTTTGATAGCTTACGCAGTTCAATTAAAAATTCAGCGTTGCTTTCATCTTTCAGCTGCGTTCTTCTGTAAAATTTAAATCGTTCCGCTATCATCAGCGGCGTGGGGTTTAAATGATTTTTCAGGACAGTAACAATATTTGCGAAAGTCTGATCCGCCGGTTTATTTGGTGATAGAAGGTGCTTCAATAGCCCGGATGTCTTCGCACCCATTGAGCTTAATAAGGTTAGTGCTTTCTCATCATCTGGTACCTTATTTGCTTTACAATAAACTTCCATGCGTTCTACATACGTGGTCCAATCTTCGATATCGCTATCAAAGATATTAATGTTCCCATGTTTAGGCATCCTTGCAAGTTTTTAAATTTTTCTTTTTCTCAAAATGGCGGCTTCACGCGCTTGTCTTCTTCCCCCGCCTACTAAAATGGCGGCTTCCCGCGCTTGGCGGTCTTTCCCGCGCTCGTCTTCTTCCCCCGCCGACTACAATGGCGGATTCCCGCGTTTGCCTTCTTCCCCCGCTGGCTGCAATGACGATTGCCTTGCTGCTGCCGTTCTCGCCTCCCCAGCGGTTCTCAATTCCCCGACGCTGCTTTGCCTCGCAGCCCCGCTTGCAGCCCGGTCCTTTACACCGGCTGCGTTTAGTTCTCCGCGGCTCTCGTGCCTTAAGCTGCCCCCGTCGCTGCGCCTCTCGGCCTCGATTGCAGCCCGGCCCTTTTTACCGGCCGTGGTCGAGTTCTCCGCCCTTATTCCTCCGTTTTCCCTCCCCTACTCCACAGCCAACGCGGCCGACTTTCTGCTCGTGTCGCTGATCGGCTTACCCACCACCGTGGTAGAAGGGATGATCACTGCCTGTCGCTGATGGAGGGCTTCGTGGTCAGAATTTTTCTTTTTAACCCGGGTTCTCGATGCCTCCCGTGCGATGGTGCTCAGCAGGATGATGAGGGCGGATGCCTCTTCTCGACGCCCGTTCTGAGGACGAAGCTGCCTTGGATGTAAAACTGCCGCAGGGTAAGATCGGACTCGTCGCCACTGTTGAGTCTGTGTGTCCCAGTTATGCTTAGGATCAATCACTGGACACAGACAACAAGAATAACCTTTAACAGGTCTTTACTATTCGGAGGTCAGGGCTGAACTGCCCGGCAAATCCCTACACAACACTTATATACCGGTGTGGTCACCACCGGTATTACAGTATACAGCAGCCAAGAGAAAGTAGTACATCTCTTAAGGTAGTTCTCTTAAGGTGGAACAGGTTACATACACCACACTTAAGAAAGGACATACTTGCTCTCGAGTCAGTACAAAGAAGGTTCACTCGGTTAATCCCGGGGATGAACATATGAGGAGAGGTTGAGTAGATTGGGACTCTACTCATTGGAGTTCAGAAGAATGAGAGGCGATCTTATTGAAACATATAAGATTGTGAAGGGGTTGGATCGGGTGGATGCGGGGAAGATGTTCCCGATGATGGGTGAAACTAGAACTAGGGGGCATAGTCTTAGAATAAGGGGCTGCTCTTTCAAAGCTGAGATGAGGAGGAACTACTTCACTCAGAGGGTGGTAGGTCCATGGAATATGCTGCCCCAAAAAGCTGTAGAAGCTACATCATTACATAAATTTAAAACAGAAATAAGACAGTTTCCTAGAAGTAAAGGGAATTAAGGGTTACGGGGAGCGGGCAGGAATTTGGACATGAGTCTAGGTTCAGATCGGTCATGGCCCTGTGGGTAGCGGAGCGGGCCCAGGGGCCGTGTAGCCTGATCCTGCTCCTATTTCGTGTGTCTAATTCTGTTAGATTCAGGAGATGGTTCTGTGATAGTAGATTGGCGGTTAGGATCAGATTAGCCATGATCTTATTGAATGGCGGAGCAGGCTCGAGGGGCCGATTGGCCTACTCCTGCTCCTATTTCTTATGTTCTTATGAACCAACTTTGGAGAGTTACCCAATCTGACACGGCAACCAACAGAGGAATAAATATTGTCCAGGGCGGTTTAATGATGGTGTCATTTCAGTGGTGACATTAACTTTTAGATTCAGTGCACCCTGGGCTGGTCATTGGCCCAGATATTTGGGTCAGGGGCTTCCCACGGGTGCAAGCCCCCGACCTGCACTTACCTAGCACGCCAGCCGTTGAGCTGTGGGCCCCCGTGGAATTCCGATCCGGGGCCTGGTCCAGCTGCCGGCGCGCAGTGCTTGCGTATCCCAGGGGCGCAGTAAGTTCGATGCGTCCCCTGGGATCACGTGGGCCATGGGGAGCCAATCGGTGCAGGGAATGCTCCATTCATAAGTCTGACAGGAAGTGCTGTCAAACTTAGAAATACTACGGGCTCCTTCTTCTTACAAAACATCACCAAATCTTCAAATAAATTTTAAAAAAACATCACATTTTTAAAATAAACTATAAATTACATGAAATAACTATTTTAAACAATAATTTAAATTTTTGAAAAAAGTAATTTTATTTTCGAACGGGGCTAAAAATAAACTTACCTTGCTTTAAAGTATTTAAAAATAATAAACCTGTTGGAAAAATGTTTTAATTTTAATTAATTCACCACTTACCTTGTAAAAAGCAGGCCTTACACCTGCTTTTTATATTTCTAACTTCTGCAGGCTTACCTTCCCGGGAAAACCTGTAAAAAAAAAACGAAGTTCGATGCGCACGCGCAGCCTCCCCCACGCATGCGTTCGACCTCTGAACCCCTGCTTTCAGGGGAACGGAAGTGCCGGTTTCCCGCGCATGCACAGTGCATGCAGGAAACTGGCACTTCCATTGGGCCTACGGGTGAGTACCCCGTGCGTACTCACCCGTGGAGACCCGAATTTCTGGGCCATTATTAAGCTTTCAAACAAACCTACTCATGTTAGTTTACTCAAATACCCGGAACAGCTTTACTAAGATTTATTCCCCCCTTTTTCTGCAATTTTATCCCCTCTCCTTAAGGCTCCTACTGGGGGAATGCTCCCGGGCACTGGATACCCTCTGGTTCCTTAACAAAGTTACCATTTTTAATATGTGGCCTATTATAGCAAGTGCTGGTAGGTTATTTGACCATTGGTGATATCACAGTCAATTCCAAATCTCTCCTGTACTCATCCCACGTGCACATGTATGCACTGGATAGTGATCAGGGGGCAGGAAACTTGGCTAATTTTTCCCCTGCCTAACCCACAGGTGATGTAACCAATTATAGCACCCATACCATCACCTAGGCTGAACTCAGCACAGACTTAAGTTTAAACCTGGGATCTCCCAATCTTGCATGGCTCCATTACTTCCTGCCTTAAATAACTAATCCATCAGGCAACATTAATACTTTATTAACCTTTACTGAAGTATACTTTTTTTTAACAATTTGTTTTTGAAACTTTACTTCTGTACTCCCGTCATTTCTTTATCTGTCCATGCTCTCTTCAATATAAATGTAGCTTTTATTTTTCTCCTCACCCCTTTTGAAGTGGCTGTTATTCACGTGAGGCTATTTGACTGCAGGAGGAGACATTAAAGTTGAGCTGCATGCAGTTCTCACCCAATGTCCACACACACACACTTCGGGTACAGATCGCTGGATACTGATAAGAAATGGAAACCCTAACCCATTTTCAGCTCCCTAATCCAGCATTGTTGTGGTCAATCATGGAGCCTCTACCACTCCACCGGCTGAGATTAGCTAAACACCAGGTATTGGCCCTGTAACCTTCAATGGGTTGGTTATTGCTGGATAAACTCATTGAGCAACAGGGAAGCTGAAATATGTTGATTAGTCTTGCTGATCCTCTACCATTACATATCTGAACTTTGACCCATCTGATTAAAAAAAACTTGTACTTATAGCACCTTTAATGTAGAAAAAACATCCCAAGGTGCTTCATAGAGGCATAAGGAAAATGATTACCAAGCCAAAGAAAGAGATATTAGGATGGGCGACCAAAAAGCAAAGTTGAAGAGGTGGGTTTTAAGGAGGATCTTAAAGGAGAAAGGGGGAGGTGGAGACACAAATTCCAGAGCATGGGACTGTACAAGACCAGAGTCAGGGGTGTTGCGGAACTGGGAGGAGGTGACAGAGAAAAGGAGGGGTGAGGCTATGAAGAAATTTAAACACAATATTGAGAATTTTAAATTTGAGGCACTGGGAGGCCAGGAACCAATATAAGTCAGCAAGGGCAGGGCTGATAGGTGCGGGACTTCGTGTGAAATAGGATACAGGCAGCAGAACCTTTTGGATGAGCTGAAGTTTATGGAGAATTGAGGATGAGAGGTTGCCTAGGTGAGCATTAGAATATTCATACCTGGAGTTGACAAATGCATGGAAGAGGGTTTCAGCAGCAGATGGGCTGTGGCGGGGCAGAGGTGCGCGATATTACGGAGGTGGAAACAGGTGGTCTTAGTTATGGCGCAGATATGATGGAGAAATTTAGCTCTGGGTCAAATAGGACATCAAGGTACAAAGTCTTGATAAGAATTGACAGAACATGGGGAACGATAGCATAGTGGTTATGTTACTGGACTAGTAATCCAGAGGCCTGGACTAATGATCCGGAGACGCGAGTTCAAATCCCACCACGGCAGCTGGGGAATTTCAATTCAGTTAATTAAGTAAATCTGGAATAAAAAACTAGCATCAGTAATGGTAACCATCAAACTATTGGATTGTCGTAAAATCCTATCTGGTTCACTAATGTCCTTTAGGGAAGGAAATCTGCCGTCCTTACCTGGTCTGGCCTATATGCGACTCCAGACCCACAGCAATGTGGTTGACTCTTAACTGTCCTCTGAATTAGCCTAGCAAGGTACTCAGTTGTACAAGGCGGCGGCTCACCGGATAGGCAATAAAAGCTGGCCTTGCCAGCGACCGCCACATCCCATGAACAAAAATAAAGTGGTTCAGTCTGAGACAATGGCCAGGAAGGGGGATGGAATCAGTGGCAAGGGTATGGAGTTTGTGGTGATGGTTGAAGACGATGGAATAGTCTTTCTTTAAAATAAAATGGAAAGCTGAAGAACATTTATGCAGAACAAATTATTGCCGCAGTTACTTCAGATGCTGTTATGTGCATTCTAAGAATTAACTACCAAATTGCATAAACTACCATGAAACATAAATTTATGGAAATAGTAGGATCAAATGGAACATTTTCTGGGTTGCCAACAGTAGTAGCAACAGTAGCTTGCATTTATATAGCGCCTTTAACATCGAAAAATATCTCACGTGCTTCACCTAGGTGTGAAGCAAACAGCTGCCAAGCCAAAGATTATGAGGGGTAACCAAAATCTTAGTCAAAGAGGCCTAGAAATTCAGTGGCCTGCGCCACCAGTTTGTGCCCAAAGAGGGCTTTTGCGCCAGTCTGCAAACTTCAGGCGAAATTCAGCGGTGCGCTAATGGCGGCGTTAGGCTGTAGCGCTGCGCCGCCACCGATGACGTCATCGGTGTGCGCAGCGCCCCGTTTCCGCGAAGAACGCCATATTAAGTCGCACCCGCCTCTTCAGCGCCGGCCGCAAACAGCGACCGGTACACAGGGCCTACCTGTGGCGGTAGTGGCGGTAATTAAAGTGGAGGTGCGGCCGGCCGCTTTTTCGGCGGCCGCCTGCCCGCACCTCCTTCCCCGGCCTCCTCCAACCACCCCCCCCCCCCGCGGCATTGCCGGCTGGTTTCCGGGAGCCCGGCACTTCTCCGTTCTGCCGGGCTCTTTTGCCGGCACTCGCGATCGGGGCTCCGGCTGCTGCAGGCACCTCCCCCTTAAGAGAGGGAGGAAGGCCTGCAGTACCGCAGCCTGCCGCTCCGCTGCGGGTGGCGCTGCGGCCACTAGCGCGCCGATGATCAGTTTCAGCGCCCAAGCGGGGCGCCGAAACCCCCGTTTAGCGGCCGCCTTCCACTTGGTGCGCTGACACTGAATATCCCGCTTGCGCAAGTGGATCCGCGCGCAGCGGTAATTCCGGCGCCCAGGTGAGCTGGGCGCCCCAAAATGAATTTCTAGGCCAATGTGTCTTAAAGGAGTGAGGTGAAGAGGCAGAGTCGTTTCAGTGGTGAATTCCATAAAGTGGGAACTGAAAGCACAGTGGCCAATGGTCAGGCAAAAGGAGGGGGTGCACAGAATCCAGATCCCAGGACCTCCTCAAAGTGCTGTTGGATCCCAAGTCTCCATTCCAGCACTGCTCCTCTTTCCAATGCTTCTAGATCCCAAGGCTGCTCCAAATAGTGTTCTTGATAAGAATTGACAGAACATCCCTGTTCTTATAAAACCTCTAACTCACCATGAACAACGCCACAGGACATCAGCTAGTATCTTAAAGAGATCGATACATACTAGGGAATGGCTCAACAAATATTAGTAGATAATTCTGTGATGTGCTGGGGTTAATTGCATTACTTTTACATTAGCACAAGGATAAGTTATAATTCTGATTCAGATCTGGATGGTAAAACGGAAGAAAATTTGAAATGGAAATGTTATTGCTATTTATGAAAAATAGATCTGTTTTATAAGATACACCCAGCACTCAAATGAATAGTACGAGAGTACAGAAAAATCATTTCAAATCAAAAATTCTGATTCACCTAAATTTAGCACAATGTCCCAAAATTTGGATTTTTCATTTGGCTCAGTTTGCCCTTTAAAGCAAAATCTAATTATCAGCGATGCTAGATACTGAAAGGATACATTATTTTCTTTTCTCTCGTCGATCAGTTCAACCCATTAAAAATAATTTGCTTCATTAAATGCCCCTTTCAGAGGTGAAAAGCATACTTTTGAATCTGATTTCCTTGTATTTAATGTCCAAAAACTATTCGGACCCTAGACTAAGCTCAGCATAAAAGCTTTTTAAAACTTTGCTGACCTACTTTATTCTACCACAAAAACAAAATCATATTGCTATAAGCATAGGAGACGTACCTAGAAGGGACTTCAGTGAACAAGTTCTTACTTAAGTTTACACTACCGATGGGAGCTCCATCAGAGGCATCAAATACTTCATCAGGAACAACTGTGGCTTTCTTGTCACTAGACCAGGAGGAAGTAAAAACAAAGATGTTTAATTTACTTCTGAATTTAAGTCGTCAGGAAAAATTCTAAACCTACTGATATACTTTAAAGTAATTATATACAATGCGTCAAGCTTGTGTCCATGGTTCTTTAGCTTAAAAATAAAAGCTTTCTAATGCTAGAGCCAAACTGTCGAAACACACCTGCAATTTGCTAATAAAGATTATGGGTGTAAAGTAGAAATACCAAGGGGCAGAAAACGTTAGTGGGAGTTGTATACAGAACCCCAAACAGTAATGCTGAGGTTGGGGTTGGCATTAAATGGGAAATTAGAGATGCGTGCAATAAGGGCACAGCAGTTATCATGGGTGACTTTAATCTACATATAGATTGGTCTAACCAAATTAGTAACAATACTGTGGAAGAGGAATTCCTAGAGTGTATACGGGATGGTTTCCTGGACCAATATGTCGAGGAACCAACTAGAGATCAGGCCATCTTAGACTGGGTATTATGTAATGAGAAAGGATTAACCAGCAATCTTCTTCTGCGAGGCCCCTTGGGGAAGAGCGACCATAATATGATAGAATTCTTCATTAAAATGGAGAGTGAAGTAGTTGATTCAGAGACTTGGGTACTGAATTTAAATAAAGGAAACTACGATGGTATGAGGCGCAAGTTGGTTAGGATGGATTGGGGAATGTTATTTAAAGGGTTGATGGTGAATAGGCAATGGCAAACATTTAAAGATCGCATGGATGAACTACAGAATATGTTCATCCCTGTTTGGCATAAAAATAAAACAAAAAAGGTGACTCAACATTGGCTAACAAGGGAAATTAGGGATAGCATAAGATCCAAGGAGAGGACATATACATTGGCCAGAAAAAGTAGCAAACCTGAGGATTGGGAGCAGTTTAGGATTCAGCAAAGGAGGACAAAGGGATTAATTAAGAGGGGGAAAATAGAGTATGAGAGTAAGCTTGCAGGGAACATAAAAACTGACTGTAAAAGCTTCCATAGATATGTGAAGAGAAAAAGATTGGTAAAGTTAAGCGTAGGTCCCTTGCAGTCAGAATCAGGGGAATTTATAATGGGGAACAAAGACATGGCAGACCAATTAAATACATACTTTGGTTCTGTCTTCACAAAGGAGGACACAAATAACCTCCCAGAGATGTCGGGGAACATAGGGTCTAATAAGAGGGAGGAACTGAATGAAATCAGTATTTGTAGGGAAATGGTGTTAGGGAAATTGACGGGATTGAAGGCCGATGAATCCCCAGGGCCTGATAATCTACATCCTAGGGTACTTAAGGAAGTGGCCCTAGAAATAGTTGATGCATTGCTGGTCATCTTCCAAAATTCTATAGACTCTGGATCAGTTCCCATGGATTGGAGGGTAGCTAATGTAACCCCACTATTTAAAAAAGGTGGCAGAGAAAAAACAGGGAATTATAGACTGGTAAGTCTGACATCAGTAATGGGGAAAATGCTAGAGTCCATTCTAAAAGATGTAATAGCAGAGCACTTGAAAAACAGTGACAGGATCGGACAAAGTCAACATGGACTTACAAAAGGTAAATCATGCTTGACTAATCTACTGGAATTTTTTGAGGATGTAACTGGTAGAATAGATAAGGGAGAACCAGTGGATGTGGTGTATTTGGACTTTCAGAAGGCTTTCGATAAGGTCCCGCATAAGAGACTAGCGTGCAAAGTTAAAGTACATGTGATTGGAGGTAAGGTACTGACTTGGATAGAAAACTGGTTGGCAGACAGGAAGCAAACAGTTGGAATAAACGGGTCCTTTTCAGAGTGGAAGGCAGTGACTAGTGGGATAACGCAGGGATCGGTGCTAGGACCCCAGTTATTCACAATATATATTAATGATCTAGACGAGGGAACCAGATGTAATATCTCCAAGTTTGCAGATGACACAAAGCTGGGTGGGCGTGTCTGCTGTGAGGAGGATGCAGAGAAACTCCAGTACGATTTGGACAGGTTGGGCGATTGGGCAGATGCAGTATAATGTGGATAAATGCGAGGTTATCCACTTTGGTGGCAATAACAGGAAGGTAGATTATTATCTGAACGGCAATAGATTGGGAAAAGGGGAAGTGCAACGAGACCTGGGTGTTCTTGTACACCAGTCGCTGAAGGTAAGTATGCAGGTGCAGCAGGTGGTTAAGAAGGCAAATGAACTTCATAGCGAGAGGATTCGAGTACAGGAGCAAGGATGTCTTGCTGCAGTTGTACAGGGCCTTGGTGAGACCATACCTTGAGTATGGTGTGCAGTTTTGGTCGCCTTATCTGAGGAAGGATGTTCTTGCCATGGAGGGAGTGCAGCGAAGATTCCCCAGACTGATACCTGGGATGGCAGGAATGACGTATGAAGAGAGATTGGGTCGATTAAGCTTATATTCGCTAGAGTTTAGAAAAATGAGAGGGGATCTCATTGAAACCTATAAAATTCTAACAGGACTAGACAGACTAGATGCAGGAAGGCTGTTCCCGATGGCGGGGGAGTCCAGAACCAGGGGTCACAGTCTAAGGATAAGGGGTAAGCCATTTAGGACTGAAATGAGGAGGAATTTCTTCACCCAGAGAGTGGTGAACCTATGGAATTCTCTACCACAGAAGACAGTTGATGCCAATTCATTAAATATATTCAAGAAGGAGTTAGATATATTTCTTAAGGCTAAGGGGATCAAGGGATATGGGGAGAAAGCAGGGACAGGGTACTGAATTTGGATGATCAGCCATGATCGCATCGGCTCGAGGGACGAATGGCCTACTCCTGCTCCTATCTTCTATGTTTTTATGTGGCTGTATAACTCATAGGAGACTAGAGAGCACACTGAAGACCTGAGGTGTGAGATCCCTCTAAAAGGCCATCTCACTCCATTTTGAGTTGTATCAAGTGCAGTACAACTCTGCTCTTTAACTATTACATCAATCCTCTATATTTTAAATAAAAGTTCATATTATTGCAGTTTGAGTCAGGGGAACACTGGTGGAGCCATTTTGCCCATTATGTCTGAATTTTTGGAAATTTGCTCAGCTTTCTCTGAATTTCTTTGGGTGCTTTGAAAGTTTACAATGTACATTAAAAGTTAGTTGTACACATCTCAGGATTTGAATGATGTTGATAAAGTACATTATCTGGGACAGCAGAGCATATTAGTGGGTTCACATTTATCTTCCTTGCGGTGAAAACCAATCTCAGCCACATGATTGCAAGAGACACCAAACCAAAGTGCTGCACTCCCTCCGAGGTAAGGAGTCACACTGGGCTCTGATTATTTACCTTCTAGAGGCATTTCCAGAATAGCATTGGCAGAAGAGGGAGGACGTAGTGGTTGTGCTCTTGATGATGGAATGCACGTTTCAAGAGCAGTGGATAAAGAATCGAGACAGAAATGGGAAAAAAAATGATCTTCCCCAATGGCCTACTGGGCAAATGTGCCACCCAGTATGGTATCGAGTTTGAGGCCAGAAAATCAAAAATTCTCAAGCAGAAAAGTTGGTCCACAAGAGGCCTCCTCCTGTGCTAAAATTTTTATGTTCAATTCTAGATCCTGGCATTGCCTTCCACCTGTTAACACTCAAAGTCTAGGCATATGTGAGGCATAGCAAATGGAATGAGGTTACTATCTGTGCCCTTAGAGCTATAGCTCACAAAGAGTCTGCGCCTTGATGAGACGAAGGGAGAAAATTAGCAAAAATAAAGCTCACCGTCAGCAAAAATATCACCTCCTCTGAACACCAATGTATTTACACCTTATATTCCATTTCTATCTACAGTTTGGCAGGCAAAACAATTATTCATATCAAAATTCAATCAGTATTTCTCTGATAACCAATGTCTTTTGCAAGCCATGTACTGAACCTAGTTATCTACTTACCAAATGGTTATTTCTGTTCCACATATATATCTATAACTAATATAGTAAAAATCTTACACCTACATGCACTATATGCCAGCTTTTCCCATCATAAAGTCTATGTCCACATTTATAATGGAACTGCTATGTAAACATGTCACACATAATTACACCCTCCAGTCAGTGGTGGTGCTGCAGGGCCTCAGTTGTTTTCCCCCCAGCTCCGCAGCCTGTATGGAACAGAAACTCCTATGCTGCACCAAACTTTACTTCTCTGCTTTTCAAATTGTAGTAAGTTTTGTCATAGTATTATATAAAAATAAGTAAGGACAGGACACATGACTTTAAAGTCGGGACTAAATTACGTTTGCACTCCCTGGCCCAATTATGGTTGTAGCATCTCAATTTTGTGTCTCTTAGCTCCTCAGTCTGTACTGGAAAGAAACACTTATGCACCAACCAACTCCAATTCTCTGCTTCCCAAATTGCTGTAAATTTTGCTATTTCACTACATATAATAGTATAAATCAAAGTACAGTATTATATAAAAATAAGGACAGAATGCATGACTTTAAAATGGCAACTAAATTAGGTCTGTCGGCCTCAGTCCAATTATCCCCCACTTCACTTGAAAATCACTTGCTGTATGCAATGCCACAGAAGAATGACTAGTAGAATATTAAAAACGAGTAAATGTTTTTTAAACAACTGAAAATATTCAGCTCTTATTTCACCACTTCTTTTCAAACGTCAAGATGCTCAATTAAAATTAAGTCACATTGGCTTATAAAGAACGTATACCAGAATTTTACTTGTAACTTCGGCAGAGCCCCCCCCCGAGAAATGGTATAAACGGCCACATCTGCCATTTCTCAGGGGCTTCTGCCAAAGTTGCAGTGAAAGATTTTAAATGAATCCCTGCAGAAATTCTACCCTCAAGTTTTTAATGTTTGGATTCACTGCAAAGATTTCTTGTGATCCAGTACATGATTACCATCTCAAATATTTTTAATGAACTTTTGTGCGCAAAGCTAGGATCATCATTGCAGGAAAATATAAACCTTTTCCACCGTTAGCATCCACAGTTAACATATACTTGTCTATATACATAATACAGATCTAGCAGTCAGGTGCAGAGCAAACCTCAATTTATTCTTACTGACATGGGTCCTTAATCTCAACTATCTACGACACCATTTCCCAAATAAGGCATCCTTATGACCAGAGTTACCCATAGAATATATGTTGAACTCCATCCAAATTTATTCCTTGGAGGACTCTTTCAGCCAATGGAAAGAAAAGGCTGTGCTCAAATCCAGCCCAGAGACTGTAGTAATGAAAAGATAGTGTGCTAACCCACTGCACCAGTGCCCGCCTCTTACTTGCCCCACAATTAAGTCAGTAGAATTGCAAATTTCAAAAGTTTAAATTCAAAGTTAAATTTGAACACGTGCAGTTATAGAGTGGCAAGTAGCAACCTGACCAAATTCTAAAGTACAAATACGAAGTTTGCTTTGAGGCTTTCCCATGCAAATAGTGTAGTAAAAATGTTTTTTAAACAATGCTACAATGCATAACTTTAATTTCTCAAGATACAAATAATGTAAGCGCTATTTATACTGAGAAGCTGGGTATTAACTGGTATTATACCACAAGTTGCACAAGCTTTAGTAGAACAGACCAATAAATCTGCATTACAAAATACAAAAATCTCAATATTGTCAAATCTATTCTTGTTCTACAATGACGTACCTGTATTCTAACACTTTCTGTGTTCCTATGGCATACATATGGGTCCTAGACTCACTTGGAAGGGTCATAGCCGTTGCTGGACAACTGTCACCTTGGCTAGTTGGTTGTTCTAGTCAAAAACAAGTTAAATCAAGGGTTTCTTTGTGCCACAAGTACATCTGCATAAAAAAATATTTTTGCCACTTATTTTCACACTGTTTTTAGCTATCCCCTGCCATTCATCATTCTCAGGTCAAGTTATCAGGAGTCAGTCAAAACCGGACTTCTTCATAACAGATACATAGCATATAAAAGTAGAATACTGCTACAGTTATACATAATTTAACCTGTCAAGTTCTGGTATCCTTCTGGTGAATCTGCGTTGTACCTCCTCCAAGGCCAATATTTGTTTCCTGAGGTGCGATGCCCAAAACTGAACATAATACTCCAGGTGGGGTCTGACCAAGATTCTCTACCACTGAAGCATCACTTCTCCACTTTAGTATCCATACCAATGCCCTTGCGATGAACGCCTATATTCCATTCGCCTTTTTGATTGCTTTTTGTACCTGTGCACAAGCCTTTAGTGGTTTGTGCATCGTTACCTCTGGTGTCCCCCAAGGATCTATCTTTGGCCCCCTCTTATTTCTCATCTACATGTTGCCCCTTGGCGACATCATCTGAAAACAGTGTCAGTTTCCACATGTACGCTGACGACACCCAGTTCTACCTCACTACCACTTCTCTCAACCCTTCCACAATCTCTAAATTATCAGACTGCTTGTCCAACATCCAGTTCTGGATGAGCAGAAATTATCTCCAATTAAATATTGGGAAGACCGAAGCCATTGTTTTCAGTCCCCGCCACAAACTCCGTTCCCTAGCCACTGACTCCATCCCTCTCCCCAACATCTGTCCGAGACTGAACCACACTGTTCGTAACCTTGGTGTCATATTTGACCCGGAAATGAGCTTCCGGCCACATATCCGCACCATAACTAAGAGCGCCTATTTCCACCTCCGTAACATCGCCCGTCTCTGCCCTTGACTCAGCTCATCTGCTGCTGAAACCCTCATCCATGCCTTTGTTACCTCTAGACTTGACTATTCTAACGCACTCCTGGCTGGCCTCCCATATTCTACCCTACATAAACTTGATGTGATCCAAAACTCGGCTGCCTGTGTCCTAACTTGCACCAACTCCTGTGCTCGCTGACCTACATTGGCTCCTGGTTAAGCAATGCCTCAATTTCAAAATTCTCATCCTTGTTTTCAAATCCCTCTATGGCCTCGCCCCTCCCCATCTCTGTAATCTCCTTCAGCCCCACAAACCCCCCCCCTCACCCCACAAGATATCTGCGCTCCTATAATTCAGGCCTCTTGAGCATCCCCGATTATAATCACTCAACCATTGGTGGCCATGCCTTCTGTTGCCAAGGCCCTAAGCTCTGGAATTCCCTGCCTAAACCTCTCCACCTCTCTATCCTCCTTTAAGACACTCCTTAAAACCTACCTCTTTGACCAAGCTTTTGGTCACCTGCCCTATATTCTCTTTATGTGGCTCGGTGTCAAATGTTTTGTCTTATAATACTTCTGTGAAGCGCCTTGGGACGTTATACTACGTTAAAGGTGCTATATAAATACAAGTTGTTGTTGTGTACATGGACACCTAAATCCCTTTGCTCCTTAACTCCTGGTCTCTCACCATTAAGAAAATATTCTGATTAGTCCTTATTGGAGCCAAAGTGGATGACGTCACACCTAGGAAGGTGGTGCACCTAGGAAGGATCACACGATCTGTGCATGCAAGCTGTAAGGCTCACATTGAGAGATCTGCCCTAGGAAGAGAGATATGTGAAAGACACGGGAAGTCAGTCAGGTCTTTAAGCAGAAAACTGTGAGGGCAAGCTTTGGCCTGGCTTAGAAATATAAAGCAGGAGAGTAGTTCAGAATTATTTTGTTCTAATACCCAGTTCAAATTATAAGGGGATACTATTATTAGACGTCTGAATTACGCTATTTTATAGTTAGATAATGGGCAGTATGGCATACCACTAGATGCTCAAACTGCCTATAGGAGTGAGTAGCACTGCTGTACCCATGAGAATATCTAAGGCAAGACCCTAAATGTAACATCATAGCTAACAAAATAATAGGCCAGGCTCAATGGGCCAAATTGATGAACATGGCCACCCACTCATGATCCAATTTGCGTTTCCCCCTTCTGCATGAGGCAAAACTTCTCAAAGTTATTTCCTCCTCATGAAATACATCCTTACCAGCCATTTGAGGGGTGGAGGACCCTGAATGCATGCTACACTTCTACAATGCCATTTTGAAATTGGCCACTATAAACACAGAAAGAACAGTTCATGATGACTCACTCAGATCTTCACTCTCTGTGGAAAAGCACTAGCCCTCTACTGAATGCATTCTCAGGAGCTCACCAAATGAAGAGTTGAAAGTGCAAACCTATACCATACAACTCAATGCTCTATGTTACCATTGTATTCCTGAGGGCATTTCTAATTTTGAACCTTTTGTTGAAGGTTAGTGTGTTCAAACACCATAAGGGAAGCTTATTTACAGTCAATAGATAGCCAGAAAACAAATTCTTGTACAAAATTCAACATAGCTTAAATATGTAAAAATTCTTACGCTACGATCCCAGCAAAATGTATTAGTTTTCAATAAATTTATACTAGAATGTCACTTAAATAGCCATTTAAGCAAAATACAAGTTGGTTTGTACCTTCTATTCTACTTCTCAAGTACTTGAGAAGTTCTTGAGTTCCTCTCTGAAAAAAATAAAGTTTACAAAGATCAATTAAGAAGCTCCTGAGTTTCTCTGAGAAAAAAAAGATTGTACAAGGATCAACTTCTAAAATAATTTGGATGAAGCCAATGTTTAATATTAGTTGTAACTGGCAAATATAGCTAAACTCAGCCAGGACTATGTGTAAGATGAATCAGTCAGTTTGAAAACAAACTACTCCGAGTTGGTGATGAGGACAAAACAGCGTCATGACTAATGGGGAGTCCTTAAACTGTGGATTTTTTTTCATGGTAAGCACAGAACATTAATAGCACCTGTGCAGCCTAGAGGAGTACCATGTGTGCTATGTCAATGAATAAAATGGCATGGTTGAATATTATTGTGTGATCCACGTACTGATCCATTTCACAGTAGTATAAGCAGAGGCCTGGGCGCATGCTACCCCCCACCCCCTTTCAGATGCAAGTAGGCCAGGAATAGAAAGAAAATAACTGGGGTAAAAGATCTTTAAAAAATCTACAACTTCAATGCCTGGAATTTCCTTCCCCTTTAACTGCACTTATTCTTTATACTGAGCTTGCATGTTCTTATTAAATTCCATCACTAATAATAGTCCACATTGCACAATGGTCTTAACAAAACTGCCATATCTTTTTGACAATAGCATCCTCAAAAGCTGTAAAAACAATCTGAAATCCAGAACTCCTGCTAGTGACTTTATATATTTCCCATTTATTTTTTGCAGTCTTTGGTTCTTGCTGGATGCAATTCTGAATTAGAAAAGTAAACAAGGCGCTGCTTGTGAAATGTGAGGTATGAACCTGCTTAGTGCTTCAAAAGCCAAAGAAAATGCACTTGTGCTTTAAAGTTTACAATTTTCTCTCAGTGCTTTCTTCATCCCATCAATGCCCCGATCTGCATTTAGGAAATTCTACATTAATATCTGAATTAAGTAGCCATGAAACAACAAGTCTAAGGATTACAACATAACCATATAGTTTGGAACAGTTTCTTTCACAAACATAATGGCCCAGAAATTCGGGTCTCCACGGGTGAGTACGCACGGGGTACTCACCCGTAAGCCCAATGGAAGTGCCGGTTTCCTGCATGCACTGCGCATGCGCGGGAAACCGGCACTTCCGTTCCCCTGAAAGAAGGGGTTCAGAGGTCGAACGCGTGCGCAGGAGAGGCTGCGCGTGTGCATCGAACTTACCCTCCCGGGAAAACCTGCCAAAAAAATGTAAGTCTCCAGAAGTTAGACATGTAAAAAGCAGTCGCAAGGCCTGCTTTTTACAAGGTAAGTGGTGAATTAATTAAATTTAAAACATTTTTTCCACAGGTTTATTATTTTTAAATACTTTAAAGAAAGGTAAGTTTATTTTTAGCCCCATTAGAAAATAAAATTATTTTTTTCAAAAATTTAAATTGTTTAAAATAGTTATTTCATGTAATTTATAGTTTATTTAAAAAATGTGATTCTTTTTTCAATTTATTTGAAGATTTAGTGATGTTTTGGGGCTTATAGTATTTATAAGTTTGACAGCCCTTCCTGTCAAACTTATGAATGAAGCATTCCCTGCTCCGATTGGCTCTCCATGGCCCACGTAATCCCAGGGGACGCATCGAACTAACTGCGCCCCTGGGATACGCAAGCACTGTGCGCCGGCAGTTGGAAGAGGCCCAGGATTGGAATACCACACGGGCCCACAGCTCAACGGCCGGCGCGCTAGGTAAGTGCAGGTCGGGGGCTTACACCCGCGGGAAACTCCCGACCCGAATTTCTGGGCCAATAAAAATCCGTTATGCTGATTCTAATCATTTCTTTTCTGAAACATTTTCAGCCACTGATTTGTAAGTTTCAAAGATCACTCTCTTCCCCATTTCATTTATCTGTAGGTGGTGGCTATGCTGGGTTACAATTCCAAGGATCCCAGCAGCACTCTAATAGATCAACCAAGCAGCTACTCTTAATGCAAGTCTAGATATTAAGTCACAGCAAGCTATTTGGCCATGGGCAAGTTTGACAGCCAAGCCCAAAAGCAGTTTTTGCTTTAGCTGCTGACTAACGGCTGTGTGGACATCAATCAAATGTTTTCTGAAAACCGAGATATCCTCAAACAATTTCAGCAAAGGCTGTGTACCACTTGCCCTCCATAAGTTTGTTTTAACTTGCCTTAAGTTAATCAATTTATGATAGACTCAAGTACTTTTCATGCAAGTTAATAGCCCTACCTCCAGGAACATAGAATTATTACAGCACAGAAGGAGGTCATTCGGCCCATCGAGCCAGTGACAGCTCTCTGCAAGAGCACTTCAACTAATCCCACTCCCCACCCTTTCCCCATATTTTTTCTTTCAGGTACTTATCCAATTCCCTTTTGAAAGCCACGATTGGGTCGGCCTCCACCACCCTTTCAGGTGTGCATTCCAAATCCTAACCACTCACTGCGTTAAATAGCTTTGCTCATGTCACCTCTGGTTCTTTTGCCAATCACCTTAAAGCTGTGTCCTCTGGTTCTTGACCCTTCCACCAATGGGAACAGTTTCTCTCTATCTAGGCCCTTCATGATTTTGAACACCTCAATCAAATCTCCTCTCAATCTTCTCTGCTCTAAAGAGAACAACCCCAGCTTCTCTACTCTATCCACGTAACTGAAGTCCCTCATCCCTGGAATCATTCTCGTAAATCTTTTCTGCACCCTCTCGAAGGCCTTCACATAGAAACATAGAAGATAGGAGCAGGAGTAGGCCATTCGGCCCCTCGAGCCTGCTCCGCCATTCAATGAGATCATGGCTGATCATCCAAATTCAGTACCCTGTCCCTGCTTTCTCCCCATACCCCTTGATCCTTTTAGCCTTAAGAAATATATCCAACTCCTTCTTGAATATATTTAATGAATTGGCCTCTACTGCCTTCTGTGGTAAAGAATTCCACAGGTTCACTACTCTCTGAGTGAAGAATTTCGTCATTTCAGTCCTAAATGGCCTACCCCTTATCCTTAGACTGTGACCCCTGGTTCTGGACTCCCCGACCATCAGGAACATCCTTCCTGCATCTAGTCTGTCCAGTCCTGTCAGAATCTTATAAGTTTCAATGAGATCCCCTCTCATTCTTCTAAACACCAGCGAGTACAAGCCCAATCGACCCAATCTCTCCTCATACGTCATTCCTGCCATCCCAGGTATCAGCCTGGTGAATCTTCGCTGAACTCCTTCCATGGCAAGAACATCCTTCCTCAGATAAGGCGACCAAAACTGCACACAATACTCAAGATGTGGTCTCACCAAGGCCCTCTACAACTGGAGCAAGACATCCTTGTTCCTGTACTCAAACCCTCTCGCTACGAAAGCCAACATACCATTTGCCTTCTTAACTGCCTGCTGCACCTGCATGCTTACCTTCAGCGACTGGTGCACAAGGACACCCAGGTCTCGTTGCACTTCCCCTTCTCCCAATCTATTGCCATTCAGATAATAATCTGCCTTCCTGTTTTTGCCACCAAAGTGGATAACCTCATTTATCCACGTTATATTGCATCTGCCATGCTTCTGCCCAATCACCCAACCTGTCCAAATCATCCTGGAGTTTCTCGGCATGCTCCTCACAGCACACACGCCCACCAAGCTTTGTGTCGTCTGCAAACTTGGAGATATTACATCTAGTTCCCTTGTCTAGATCATTAATATATATTGTGAATAGCTGGGGTCCAAGGACCGATCCCTGCGGTACCCCACTAGTCACTGCCTGCCACTCGGAAAAAGACCCGTTTATTCCAGCTCTTTGCTTTCTGTCTGCCAACCAGTTCTCTATCCAAGTCAATACCTTGTCCCCAATCCCATGTGCCTTAACTTTACACGCTGATCTCTTATGCGGGACCTTATCAAAAGCCTTCTGAAAGTCCAGATACACCACATCCACTGGTTCTCCCTTATCTATTTTACCAGTTACATCCTCAAAAATTTCCAGTAGATTAGTCAAGCACGATTTACCTTTTGTAAATTCATGTTGACTTTGTCCGATCCTGTCACTGTTTTCCAAGTGCTCTGCTATTACATCTTTTATAATGGACTCTGGCATTTTCCCCACTACTGATGTCAGGCTTACCGGTCTGTAATTCCCCGTTTTCTCTCTACCACCTTTTTTGAATAGTGGGGTAACATTAGCTACCCTCCAATCCATGGGTACTGTTCCAGATTCCATCGAATGTTGGAAGATGACCAGCAATGCATCTACTATTTCTAGGGCCACTTCCTTAAGTACCCTAGGATGTAGATTATCAGGCCCTGGGGATTTATCGGCCTTCAATCCCATCAATTTCCCTAACACCATTTCCCTACAAATACTGATTTCTTTCAGTTCCTCCCTTTCAACAGACCCTATGTTCCCCGACATCTCTGGGAGGTTATTTGTGTCCTCCTTTGTGAAGACAGAACCAAAATATGTATTTAATTGGTCTGCCATTTCTTTGTTCTCCATTATAAATTTCCCTGATTCTGACTGCAAGGGACCTACGCTTGACTTCACCAATCTTTTTCTCTTCACATATCTATAAAAGCTTTTACAGTCAGTTTTTATGTTCCCTGAAAGCTTACTCTCATATTCTATTTTCCCCTTCTTAATTAATCCCTTTGTCCTCCTTTGTTGAATCCTAAACTGCTTCCAATCCTCAGGTTTACTGCTTTTTCTGGCCAATTTATATGTCCTCTCCTTGGATCTTATGCTATCCCTAATTTCCCTTGTTAGCCACGGTTGAGTCACCTTTTTTGTTTTATTTTTATGCCAAACTGGGATGAACAAATTCTATAGTTCATCCATGCGGTCTTTGAATGTTTGCCATTACCTATCCACCGTCAACCCTTTGAGTGACATTCCCCAATCAATCCTACCCAACTCGCGCCTCAGACCATCCTTCACATCCTTCCTAAAGTGTGGTGCCCAGAATTGGACACAATACTCCAGTTGAGGCCGAACCAGTGTTTTTTAAAGGTTCATCATAACTTCCTTGCTTTTATACTCTAAGCCTCTATTTATAAAGCCCAGAATTCTGTATGCTTTTTTAACCGCTTTCTCAACCTGCCCTGCCACCTTCAATGATTTGTGCACATATACCCCCAGGTCTCTCCGTTTATGCACGCCCTTTACGATTGTACCCTTTAGTTTATATTGCCTCTCCTCGTTCTCCCTACCAAAATGTATCACTTCGCACTTTTTTGTGTTAAATTTCATCCATAAAATATTTATAAAAGATTGGAATGATGTTAGTTATTTGACAGTCACTGGGTGGTATCTGCGTCAAATTTATGTCACTACATAAAAAATGGCTCTGAAAATAGCCAAAAAACAGCTTGTGTGATGGATTTTTACTGAAAAACATTTTCCTAAGCACTCCTGCACATGTACAGGCATGAGGTGAGACATTCTGCTCAGAACACAACATCCATCAAAATGGAGTAGCAGTAGTATTATTTATGATTACTTTTAGTTTTGTTAAAGGCAAGACTGCGTTTTTTTTTAAAAGACGCTTTTCTCTCCTTCCTTGGTCTTTCTGTGCCATTTATTAACTGGAGCTGAGGGAATCTGTTCCCAGGCCTCAACAATGCTATATCACAACTAGCCACTAAGAGATGCAGAAGTGTCTTCTGGGAATGATTGTCTCTTCAGCTTGACACCTCTTCATAGTAGAGTTAAAGAACTCAACATGAATTTAGGATGGAGAAAAGATTACAGGCCGAATTTCAACTTTGTAAAATCTATTATATCAAATACACTACCACATTGAAATCTGTTAATATTTAAAGCATAGTAGTAAATTGAATTACTTACGTTAATAATATCCCTGCGAATAGTACGCAGTGGATTACCCTCCAGCAACAAAGATTTCAACTTTGGAAGATTTCCTAGCGCATAAGGCAAGCTGCGAGTAAGTCACAAAGAGGATTTAGTGAAAGGACAAGAGATTTTATGGAAACTTATGTTACACACTCAGAATATTTTTTATGGTTCTTTTGCACAAATGTAAAGAAGTTGATCACAGTTGCTTGATTCGAAACTACTGTTACAGTCATGGGAGGATTATCAAACACAACAAGGATCAAGAAAAAAGGACGTTTTTATACATACAGGTACAAAGAAAAAAGTGTTAAAGGACAAACTGGTTTCATTAACATTTATGTTGTATCCATGTGTTAATAGAGACACTGAAGGCAGGAGTTGGTTTCACAGGTGTTTACTGAACAAAGTCTGGAGGGGAACTAACTGATACAACACAATATACAGGCTTATATAGCCCGAGTGGCCATTACCGGCATTACAGTACACAGGGGGCTCTTAAAGGCACATACACTACAATTCCTCCCCTTTTAGCCAACCAGTACATAATATTTTAAGTAATCATTAATTACATGTTACAAGAACAATAATCTACACATTGCTGCAGTTAATCAATTATAAGTCAGTCTCTCTGGAGGCTTCCTGACTCGGTCCGGATAACGCCTCGGTGGTGTAGTAGTTTCTGGTGGTGTAGTAGGTTCTTTTGGCAAGGCTGATTCGGCTTGAATGCCAGTGTCGGGTTCATCGGGTTCCAGTATCACCGGATCGGAGGTAGATACTATGGGTATCTCTACTTCATCATTAGGCGTATAGAGTTGTGGTGTAGGTTGTCCCTTTTCGGATGACTCTATGATTTGGTCAGCATGGCGCCTTATTATGCTTTCTCCAATGTCCACGGTATACATCAGCGGTCCCAGTCGTGTGCACATAGTTCCAGGCTGCCA
Source organism: Somniosus microcephalus (assembly GCF_052327205.1). Taxonomy (NCBI): domain Eukaryota; kingdom Metazoa; phylum Chordata; class Chondrichthyes; order Squaliformes; family Somniosidae; genus Somniosus; species Somniosus microcephalus. The sequence goes on from NC_140989.1 coordinate 292,749,106, forward strand.
TTTCTCGGTACGGTAGTCCCGGGCCAAAACTTGTTGACCTATCTGGAAGGTTCTAGTTGGCCTTTCATTCATGCCTTGAAATTGCCGGTTCTCCACGTCCCTTCTGATGTTTGGCTTGATTAAATCCAGCCGGCATCTTAGGCTTCTATTGAAGAACATCATGGCGGGAGTTTGGTTTGTAACCATATGTGTTGCATTCCTGTATGCAAACAAGAAGTTATCCACCTTGTGCTGAAGTTTTATGTCTTCATTACCCATGGCCTTTATGGCCTTCTTGAAGGTCTGGACAAACCTTTCAGCCAATCCATTGGTGGCGGGATGGTATGGGGCGGACGTGTAGTGCTTAACCCCATTGTTTTTTTAAGAACTTCCTGAATTCTTCGGACACAAATTGCAGTCCATTATCAGAACAGATCTGTTCAGGCAGCCCATTCCTGGCAAATATGGTCCTTAATACTGTGATGGTTTTTTCCGTGGTGGTGGAGGACATCTTTATTACCTCCGGCCACTTGGAGTGTGCATCAACCGTGATTAAGAACATTGAGTCCATAAATGGACCAGCAAAGTCGATGTGTACCCTTTGCCATGGAGATGAGGGCCACTCCCATGGATGTAGAGGGGCTTGTGGTGGAGCGTTTTGGACCTTCTGGCATCCTAGGCAGCTCTTGGTCATTTCTTCGATGTCTCCATCGATACCTGGCCACCATACAAACGCCCTGGCTAGGTTCTTCATTTTCACTCCACCCAGATGCCCCTCGTGAAGCTCCTTTAGAACTTTATCCTGGAGTTTGGGTGGAATCACCAATCTGTATCCACACATCAAGGTTCCTCGGCACACTGACAGCTATTCTCTTCTTTGCGAGAATGCTGGCAAGAGTGGTTCGCCATGTGCTGGCCATCCCTTCACTGTTAAATCATAGACTCGTGAGAGAGTCGGGTCATTTCTAGTTTCCCTTTCAATGGCAGAATTTGTTACTGGTAGACATTCGACTATGGTAGAGTGGAAAATCTCCACTGGGTCTACGGTAGGTGCCTCTTCTACCGTTGGCAACGGTAGGCGCGATAAACCGTCAGCATTCCCATGCGGTTTTGATCCTTTGTATTCTATGTTATATTGGTGTGCCCCTAGAAAAAGGGACCGCCTCTGTAGCCTTTGCCCTGTCATAATGGGAACACCCTTTTTAGGGTTGAATATGGAGATGAGGGGTTGATGGTCAGTCAACAAGGTAAATTTTTGTCCGTGTAGGTAATGGTTGAATTTCTTCACTCCCCATACCAGGCTGAGTGCTTCCCTGTCGATTTGGGCATAGTTACGCTCAGCTGAGTTCAATGAGCGTGACGCAAAAGCTATCGGCCGTTCCGAGCCATCAGGGAATCTACGCGATAATACCGCTCCTACGCCGTAAGGGGATGCATCGCACGCCAGTCTGATTGGCAGTGATGGGTTGTAATGAGCCAAAACTTCTTTGGACGTGATTAAGTCTTTGCATTTATGGAAGGCACGTTTACAGTCTTCGCTCCATTTCCAAATTACTCCTGTTTGTAGCAGTTCATTAAGAGGGTGCAGAAGAGTTGATAAGTTCGGTAAAAATTTACGATAGTAATTTATTAATCCCAGGAACGACCTTAATTGTGAAACATTTTCAGGTGCTGGGACTTTTATGACCGCTTCAATTTTTTCAGGTGACTTATGCAACCCTTCCTTATTAATTATGTGGCCACAATATGATATTTGATTCTGGAAAAATTCGCATTTGGGGCGATTTGCTCGTAGGCCCCGTTCTCTCAACCTAGTGAGCACCTGCTCCAAATTGGCAAGGTGCTCGTTGTCGTTTTCTCCTGTTACAAGGATGTCGTCTAGGTAGCATCGAGTCCCTGGAATCCCTTGCAGGACTTGCTCCATAGCTCTTTGCCAGATAGCTGGAGCGGATGCTACTCCGAAAACAAGTCGATTGTACTGGTACAGGCCTTTGTGTGCATTTATCGTGAGATACTTTTTAGAGGCCTCTTCAACCTCCATCTGTAGACATGCCTGTGCCAAGTCAATTTTGGTGAAACTCCGGATAGTGAGGCGAAAATATCTTCTATTCTCGGAAGAGGATACTGTACCGTGTGAAGGACCGGGTTTACAGTCACCTTGAAGTCTCCACAGATGCGAATTTTTCTCTGTTCTTCAGATTTATCATTATTCAACGTTTTCTTCATGACCGGGACGATAGGTGTTGCCCACTCGCTCCAATCTATTTTGGATAATACGCCTGCCTTTTCCAAATTCTCCAGCTCTGCCTCGACTGCTGGACGAATTGCGTATGGCACCGGTCTTGCCTTACAAAACTTGGGAATTGCCGCATCTTCCACTTTTATTGAGGCGGTGATGCCTTTCAAGGTTCCTAGTTTCTCTTGAAACACTTCCTTGGCATTGGCCAAGATGTCTTTTAATCGTTCAGGTATGACGTCATCATCATTTTTTTTAAACTGGTCACCGTCAGTGCCTGAATGGAGTGCCAGTCTAAACGTATTTTCCTGATCCATTCACATCCCAACAGCGGTGGACCACCATCTTGTAGAACGTATAAATACAACTTCTGTATTTGCTTGCCGTTGTATACAACAGGCACCCTTATTTTTCCTTTGGGGTATACTTTCTGCCCCGTATATGTTTTCAAGATAATGGATGTGTCTTTTAAAGGTATATGCGGAAATAGCCATTCGTAATCCCGTCGATTTATGACAGTCAGAGCTGATCCTGTATCTATCTCCATTTTAACTGGGGACCCTGCTATCGTGAGGGTAACCCAAATGGTCTGGTAATCTTCTTTGGCAATTACATTATGTAATTTGAGACAGCTTAGTCTCTTGTTTTCGGAGTCGCTATCGCTCTTCTGGTCTTCGGAGCTACTGTCCGTCATCATTTGTACCTTTCTGTACTTTTCTTTATTGATTTTTTTTTTCCTGTCCGTGGATTTTTTTGTCCAGATCGGCATACCCGTGCAATGTGTCCAATCTTTCCGCATTGCCTGCATGCTTTGTCCTTGAACCAGCAGTCCCTCTGGTCATGGGTGGATCTGCCGCAGCGATAACATCTCTCGAAACCCTGTGTCATTTCATGGGTGCCGAAGTCCTGTGTCTTTTGTTGTATCTCTGCAGCTCCTCTTGCGGCTGCTTCGTATGATACAGCCATACTGAAAGCCTTGTCCAGTGTCAAATCTTTCTCAGAAAGCAGCCTTTTCTGTGTTCCTTCACTTAGGAGACCGCAGACGAATTTGTCTCGAAGATAATCTGCTAGTCCTGCCCCGAATTGGCAGTGCTTTGATAGCTTTCTTAATTCGGTGAGGTAATCAGCATTACTTTCATTCTTGTGTTGATTCCTCTTGAAGAATTTGAATCGTTCCGCTATCAGCAGCGGTGTTGGGTTTAAGTGCTCCTGTAGGGTATCAACAATTTCCTTAAAATTCTTGTCCTTTGGTTTGGCTGGAGTGATTAAGTTTCGTAACAGCCCGTATGTCTTTGCGCCCATTAGATTTAGAAGTATTGACGTTTTTTTTTATCATTTTCTATTCCATTTGCGGTGCAATATACCTCCACTCTTTCCACATATGTGGTCCAATCCTCTATATCGTTATCAAAAGCATCAATATTGCCAGCCTTAGGCATCCTGGAAAAAAAAATGGCGCTTCCCGCGCTTTTCTTTCTTTCCTGCAGCAAAGATATGGCGCTTCCCGCGCCGCTGCTGCCGATGACAACGCTGTTTTCCGCGGTTTTTTTATTTTTATTTAATTTATTTACAGGTGGAGGCTCGTTCCCGCCGGACTCTCTCTGCTAGGTCTGAACGCCGACCTGCTTGCAGCGCCGGCCGTCTCCCGAGTGCTCTCTCCCCGTCTGTTACTGCTTGCCTCCGCCTTCGCTGCTTGGCCTCACTGCAGAGCCAGCCGATGGAGCCCCAGCTCGACGCCCAGGTAGGATTATTGCAGTACCTGCCACCAGCCCGGCTAGCTGGCGAAACCACAGCTTTTCCTTTTCTTGCTTTTCTTCAACTTTGGACGTCTGAGGAATCGATGTCCTTGAGGTGCTGCCGAATTGCAGGTAAGTCCGTTTCCAATTCGTCGCCACTGTTGTGTCCGTGTGTTAATAGAGACACTGAAGGCAGGAGTTGTTTCACAGGTGTTGACTGAACAAAGTCTGGAGGTCGACTAACTGATACAACACAATATACAGGCTTATATAGCCCGAGTGGCCATTACCGGCATTACAGTACACAGGGGGCTCGTAAAGGCACATACACTACAATTTAGGTATCACATTAAGAGGATAAGGACATAGTAGAAATGTTAAATGAATATTCTACTTGATTCTTCAGAATGGAGGAGGAGTACTAGAGGTACAGGGAAGACTGGAAATTAGTAAAGGAGAGAAGTTTACAGGGATTAGTATAAACAGATAAATTGTCATGGATAAAGCAATGGGATTCTAACTGGACAAATCTCCAGAAGCAGATATTAAAGGATATTAAAATAAAAATACACAAGGAAAATGGGGCTCATTGGTTAAAATCTTTCAAAATTCAGCAAATTTGGGGATTGAACAAGACTGACTGAAAGTTACATCTTTCTGCAAAAAAGGAGAGACAAACTGGCCCATGTGTTTAATATATGCAGTGGAAAAACTGATTGAATCCACCAGTGGTGACAAAGTGACTGAGCACCTGGAGAATCAGCAAGATTTTGTGAAAGGTAGGTCATGCCTAACTAAAAGAACTGCAACAGAATCAGCAAGGTAGCGGATAGAGCAGGATGAACAAATGTCTTACACGTAGATTTTCAGAATGCATTTAATAACGTTCCACACAAGCGATTACCAGATAAAATTGAGGTACATGGAATCAGAGCTAGCAGTGTAGCATTAAGGAACTCAGCTTGATTTTAGGATAGAGAAAAGATTACAGGCTGAATTTCAACTTTGTAAAATCTATTATTTCAAATATACTACCACATTGAAATCTGTTAATATTTAGAGCATAGTAGAAAATTGAATTACTCACATTAATAATATCGCTGACCTACATTGGCTCCTGGTTAAACAACACCTCAATTTCAAAATTCTCATCCTTGTTTTCAAATCCCTCCATGGCCTCGCCCCTCCCTATCTCTGTAATCTCCTCCAGCCCCCACCCCCACCCATCCCACACCCGAGATATCTGCGCTCCTCTAATTCTGCCCCCTTGAGCATCCCTGATTATAATCGCTCAACCATTGGCGGCCGTGCCTTCTGTTGCCTAGGCTCTAAGCTCTGGAATTCCCTCCCTAAACCGCTCCACCTCTCTACCTCTCTTTTCTCCTTTAAGACGCTCCTTAAAACCTACCTCTTTGACCAAGCTTTTGGTCATCTGCCCTAATTTCTCCTTATGTGGCTCGGTGTCAATTTTTTGTCTTATAATACTCCTGTGAAGCGCCTTGGGACGTTTTACTACGTTAAAGGCGCTATATAAATACAAGTTGTTGTCGTTGGATAATAAATTGACCGAGAGGTAAGAAGCAGAGTTCAGATAAAAGGGACATTCTTAGATTGGCAGGCAGTGATGAGTGGTGTACCCCAAAGTGCTGCTGCTAGTATGCCAGCCTTATACAGCAACAACTTGCATTTTCATAGCACCTTTGACGTAGTAAAATGTCACAAGACACTTCACAGGAGCGTAAACAGACAAATATTTACATCGAACCAAAGAAGGAGACATTAGGATAGGTGGCCAAAAGCTTGGTTGAAGAGGTAGGTTTTAAGAAGTGGCTTAAAGGAGGAGGGAGAGGTGAAGAGGCAGAGCAGCTTAGGGAGGGACCTCCTGATCTTAGGACCTAGATGACTGAACGCACAGCTGCCAATGGTGGGGCGAAGGAAGTGAGGGATGCACAAGAGAGCAGAGCTGGAGGAACACAGAGTTCTCGTAGGGCTCGAGGAGGTTAGAGATAGGGAGGAGCGAGGTCATGGCGGGATTTGAACATGAGGATGCGAATTTTAAAATCGAGACATCACTGGCCAATCAATGCTCCCTTCAATTTTTTTTTGGGTGCACGGCCCCATTAATGGAAATTCAAATTTCTGTGCATGTGTGGTTATTTCTATTGAAAAGCCAGTGAACGGCCTGTGCAGGACCTCCATAGCACTGTGTGGCCCCGCGGCTTAACGGGAACATTGGAGCCAATGTAGGTCAGCGAGCACAGGGTTGATGGATGAATGGGACTGGTGCGAGTTAGGCTTCAGGCAGCAGAGGTTAAGTTTATGGAGTTGAAAAATGGGAGGCCAGCCAGGAGAGACATTTATAATGTGTTAAAAATGGTAGGTGGATCACAGATTTCATTTCAAAATGCATTTCCTGGGCTTTATGACATTTCTTCATTAGATTTAGCTGCTATCCCCGGTGTGCCTGCAGGTGGCGCCCTAATAGGTTTATCAATGCATTTCAATGGATTTAGTAGTCTAGGTACACAAGTCATTGGGCCAGAAATTAGGATTGGGTGCTTGCCGCGCGTGCAAGCCCCCGATCTGCACTCACCCTGCGCGCTGACATCTGAAGCCCGGGCCTGCTTGCATTTCCTGTCACTGGCCCGGTTCAGATGTCGGCGCGATGTGCTTACCTGATCCAGCGGCGTAGTTAGTGCGATGTGCCGGCTGGGATCAGGTGAGCACTGTGCAGCCAATCAGCGGAGGGGAAACTCATTCATGAGTTTGATAGTAAAGACTGTCAAACTCATGAAAAGTACGGGCACCCAAAAGACTAGTTTAACTTTAATTAAAATTTAAAAAAAATCCCAATAATTAAATAAACTATAAATAACTTTAAAAAACGATTTAAAACAATTAATAAAAGTTTTGAAATTTTTTTTTTTTTTTTTACGAATTCGGGTCTAAAAATAAACTTACCTTACTGTAAAGTCCTTAAAAACAATGAAGTTGTGGAAAAAATGTGATAATTTTAAATAATAGACCACTTACCTTCAAGAATCCACTCCTTACGCCTCCTTTTTTCATTTCCAAAAAGTCCAGGCCCTTGCACACGCGCAAACCTGTCAAAACGAAGGAAGTTCAACGCGTGCGCGCAGAGTCCTGCGCGCACGCGTTGGACCTCTTAACCTCTTAGTTCGATGGAGAGGAAATGCCGGTTTCCCGCGCATGCTGGAATCCGGTACTTCCAACGGGCCCACGCGTGAGTACACCGTCCGTACTCACGCGTTGGGACCGGAATTACTGGCCCATTAAAAGCTAGCTTAATTTCAAAAAGTGATCAAAAATGCCAACTGGAGACTGGGCTTCACCACATTTTTTAAGCAAGGAAAAACTACTGAAATTATTGGCCACCCCACTTTTGTAAGGATATTTTTGTAAGGATAGTTTACATTAATTCGCCAAGATGACATGTGGAATGAGGAGATACTGGGTACACTTAAATTATATACCCTGTAGATGAGGAGGTTAAGGGGTGATCCGAAGGCTAAAGCCAATTGGGGATGCCGGAACATGGGGACATAATCGTAGAATTCAAGTTAAGCTGATTAAAAGTGAATCCAGGAAGAAGTCCTTCACACAAAGGATTGTGAGAATATGGAACACATTGCCCCAGAAAGCAACAGAAGCAAAGCCAACTGGGGTGTTAAAGGGGATTGATACATACGTGGTAAGTACGGGTAATAAGATATGGAGAAATGTCAGTGAATTAGGATTTAAAAAGAGTTGTGATGCTTACAAAAATGGCACAGCAGGCTCAATAAGTCAAATGATCTTATTGAATGGCGGAGCAGGCTCGAGGGGCCGTATGGCCTACTCCTGCTCTTACTTCTTATGTTATGATTTATTCCTGGCCCTATATACTGATTTTCCATTTCTCACACCAGTTTTTTTTTTAATAACCTCTGAATGAGATTGTAAATATTATGACAATTCGAGACACATTAGTGTCAATGTTATGTGGTGAACCAATATATGCTATGAGCCGAGTTGATATTACATGACCTGATTTAATGTGGGATCCTTGTAACTGGGCTACCTTCAAATCCAAATGCCAAAGGTGACAACACAGAGCACTAATTCAATACATCCCACAATCTTCATTTCTGCTCTTTAAATTTTGAAACATTCCCCTGCAGAGAGCTTGAGCAGTTATGCTGCCACTAATGAAGCTCCTGACCCAGCACTAGGAACTGCACAACAATAGCCTAGTGTCGCTTGCCTCAGATTTTTCCTTTTGGGGAGGTACAGCTAGCATCTAGCAACTCCCAGTTGCATTGTGAATAACAGTTACAAACCTATACCCTACTACTTTATGACAAGGCATGATGCATCAAGTGGCACATTGCTTCTTAAATACACACATTTCTATATCCTAATTGGAAGCTTCTGCATTATTTGGGATTGGAGTAGATGAAAGTAAATTACATTTTTAACTATGGGCATCATTATAAAGAATTATTAGCACTTCTACATGTACCTGCTAATGTTATTATTTGTGAGGTCAAGTCGTTCTAGGCCTTGAAGAAGAAGAATTTCATCTGGCAGCGATTTCAATTTGTTGTCGCGAAGCTCCAGTACACTGATGGCACTTAAATATTTCAGGTGCTCTGACCCCAAATACTCAATCTGGTTATTTCCAACATGTAGTTCCTGAAGTGCAGTAGTGGTACAATTGTTAAACTAATTTATAAAATTGCAAGCAATACAGACTGGGCAAGACATTTCTATTCAGTTACATCATCACATTTTATCCACCTCATTGATTTGTATGTCTTTTCTACAGGTGGACATAGGGTAGAGTATAAATCATGAGCTGCAACATTTGAAGATTTTCTAGGCACAACATTCCCTTTTCCGATTACATTCTTCAAATATAGCTTGCAGTTCCAATAAAAGGTACTTAAAAGTGATCGCAAAAGGCTTAATTGTCCCCCTTGCAAGACTGTTGTTAAACCGAGTTGAGAAATCTTTCAAAAAGCACAATTGTTCAAACTGACCAATTACATTGGCCCTGAATTTGCGGTCGGTATGACGATGAACTGTCAGAGTACGCCTTCATACCACCTTTGAAACTAACCGCAACTTCGGGATTTGGCGCATACACAAGTGCATACAGAAATCCCGAAGTTGCAGTCGGTCAATGACAGCTCCGAAACTGGTTGCGCTGTGTCCCTTACACCCCACCCCCCAGAGCCGGCAATCAGTGAAATCTCATAAATGATTGAAACTGACAAAAACTTTGGCTCTTCTGCCAAGTATATGCTGTTAAATTCCCCACTAAAAGTTAGACCCAAAGGAATTAGGCGTAACGGGGGTTTTAACAGTGTATTGACTGCTAAACAGAGGTTCAGGGCCTGGAAAACTAATTTTAATATTGTGCAGTGAGAAATTTGACCATTTTAATAAAAATTACAATTTTTAAGAAACTTATCAAAAAAAATTAATTACGTTTGAGCATCTTCATTTTAGGTTTGCCTTTTCCTCATGTGAGAATCCCAATCTTTCATTTGCTCTCGTTATCTATTTTAAAATGTTTGAATTTTAAGGGCTTACTCACTTTCTTGTTCACTGTGTGAGAATTCTGCCTTTTGATTGGCTGCTTAGACAGCTTGTTGACGTCACTGCAGTTCAAACAAGGGCATTCCCACTGAGTTCTGTTGAATTGAATTCAAGGTCAGAAAACCCAAAGTTCTCGACACAGGGATTGCGAGATCCTTGTGCGGAGCATACTTCGGGGCCAGCAGCGAATGCTTTGGCTTCCCTGCTGACCGCAAATTCCGGGCTAATATATACAAAAATTCTAGAATATCCATAATAATGGAATGTGGGAGGGGGAAATGCTACATCCCACCAATGCAACACTGTTTACTATTGCAACCACAACATTTAGGAGCGTAGAAATGTACAGAATCGGAAAGACCATTGTGGATCTTCTAGCCAGTCCCAAAGTTAAAAATACTGTATTTTCTTGCATCTCTCAAATTGCTTCTTTTACCAAAAGCTACCCAGCTTCTCCAATTTGCCAATGCTATACACCCCCACTGTCTCAATGTACAGTCACAACAGTTACAATTCACATCACTGTGTAAAGTAGCTAAATCTAAACTGTATTCACCTTCTCTCCTTCACTTATGGTTGGGCTATTTTTAAGCTATATTATTATACATTCATACTTAAACCACCACAGATGTATACACAGAGCGCTTCTGTGCAGCTTCCGGTTCGTTGGTAGCAGTCACTCCATATATTAAATGCAAGAGATTTAGGACAAAGCAGGGAGATTTGTTTTATACACAGAGGGTTGTCAGGTTGTGGAATGCACTACTGGAGTTAGAGAATGAAACAGAGACCATTAAGAACAAGTCAGATCGGTGGCTGAAGGGAAGACTAAGTAAGAGCTAGGAGTACCGGATGGCCACATGGGATTAGGAATACTGCTCATGGAAGAGAAACAGCAACACAAACTAGTTGAGCTGAATAATCTGAATCCATGTTGTAATTTGTGGGAGATTCTATGTAAGTGGCACTGATAAAATTTACCTTCTGAATGTTAGCACATCAAAAATAAAATCAGGGAATAAGAAATTTAAAATAACTTTAATAAAAGTTATTAAAATGTGCCTTTGAGAGCATTTCAAAGTTCTTCCAATATCAGGGTTTTCAAGCTAGTGGACAAGCAGAGCTTCCTCATTTATTTTAGTCCAGACTAAAATACAATTAAAACAGTAATAAAATCTTCTGGTGACCTTAGTAAGATACTCTAGGATATTCTGTTGAATATAGGGTTTATCACAATCTTAAGCAGGATCCGGCAACAAATTTCTGTCTTTGGCACTTGCTTGTGGAATAAATACTGTACTCAACAGAATACCATTAGATATCTCCTCTGTATAAATTGATAGATATCTACTCTATATAAATTGAACCAGATGGAGTTAAGCAGTAGGACATATGAAGGAACCTACCAAAACCTACAAGCCACATATTTCCCAACCCTCCAATGGAAAACTTGAACCACAGCCCTCAGAAGCTCCCTTCCATGCCATACTACCTCACACCTGGAAGGAGGGAGAGAAAAAGAGAGAGAGAGAGCGAGAGCGAGAGCGAGAGAGCGCGAGAGAGAGAGCGCGAGAGAGAGAGCGCGAGAGAGAGAGAGCGCGAGAGAGAGAGCGCGAGAGAGAGAGAGCGCTGAGAGAGAGAGAGCGCGAGAGAGAGAGCGCGAGAGAGAGCGAGCAAGAGAACACGTGGGCAAGAGAGCAAGCTAAAGAGAGAGTGAAAGAACAAGCAAGAGAGAGAGAGAAGGCAAGAGAGAGAGAGAGAGAGAGAGCGAGCGAAGGCGGGAGAGAGAGAGGGGGCGGGAGTGAGAGAGAGGGCGGGAGAGAGAGAAGGGGAGAGAGAGAGAGAGAAGGGGAGAGAGAGAGAGAGAGAGAGAGAGAAGGGGAGAGAGAGAGAGAGAGAGAAGGGGAGAGAGAGAGAGAGAGAAGGGGAGAGAGAGAGAGAAGGGGAGAGAGAGAGAGAAGGGAGAGAGAGAGAGAGAAGGGGAGAGAGAGAGAGAAGGGGAGAGAGAGAGAGAAGGGGAGAGAGAGAGAGAAGGGGAGAGAGAGAGAGAAGGGGAGAGAGAGAGAGAAGGGGAGAGAGAGAGAGAAGGGGAGAGAGAGAGAAGGGGAGAGAGAGAGAGAGAAGGGGAGAGAGAGAGAGAGAAGGGGAGAGAGAGAGAGAGAAGGGGAGAGAGAGAGAGAGAAGGGGAGAGAGAGAGAGAAGGGGAGAGAGAGAGAGAGAGAGAAGGGGAGAGAGAGAGAGAGAGAGAAGGGGGAGAGAGAGAGAGAGAGAAGGGGAGTGAGAGAGAGAGAAGGGGAGAGAGAGAGAGAGAGAAGGGGAGAGAGAGAGAGAGAGAGAAGGGGAGAGAGAGAGAGAGAGAGAGAAGGGGAGAGAGAGAGAGAAGGGGAGAGAGAGAGAGAGAGAAGGGGAGAGAGAGAGAGAGAAGGGGAGAGAGAGAGAGAGAAGGGGGAGAGAGAGAGAGAGAAGGGGAGTGAGAGAGAGAGAGAAGGGGAGAGAGAGAGAGAGAGAAGGGGAGAGAGAGAGAGAGAGAGAGAAGGGTGAGAGAGAGAGAAGGGGAGAGAGAGAGAGAGAAAGGGAGAGAGAGAGAGAAGGGGAGAGAGAGAGAGAAGGGGGAGAGAGACACAAAACAGAGACAGACCCTCACCAGGTACAGACTAAGCGATCACCAACTGGCAATTGAAAAAGGAAGATACAAGAAATCCTGGCAGCCTAGAGAGAATAGAATATGTGATCAATGTCTGGCGGCGAGGTTGAGACAGAGATGCATTTCCTCCTAAAATGCGAAAAATTCAACACAACAAGAAACATATTATTTGACAAGCTCAGCCAAACAACCCCAGATTTCAAAGAATTGGATGACCTGTCAAAAGTAAGATTAGTCCTGGGAGAAGGAGACAGACCATACCTTGGTGCCAAATATGTAACAACATGTCACAACCTGAGGACTGTTTAAAATTAATACTGAGTGTACCCAACGATGTTCAACGACTGTTTAAATTAATATTGTTTAAACTAATATTGTATGTACCCAACGAAGGTCAAAATTGTTTGACACCTACAGAATGTTGGAAAACTGTACTTTTTGTTATGTAAGCTTTGGCAATATGGTTCCCTGTAAACTTTCATCATTTGAATTGAAAATTGAATTGAATTGAGAAGGCGAGAGAGAGAGAGAGAGAAGGCGAGAGAGAGAGAAGGCTGAGAGAGAGAGAGAAGGCGAGAGAGAGAGAGAAGGCGAGAGAGAGAGAAGGCGAGAGAGAGAGAGAAGGCGAGAGAGAGAGAGAAGGCGAGAGAGAGAGAAGGCGAGAGAGAGAGAGAAGGCGAGAGAGAGAGAAGGCGAGAGAGAGAGAAGGCGAGAGAGAGAAGGCGAGAGAGAGAGAAGGCGAGAGAGAGAGAGAAGGCGAGAGAGAGAAGGCGAGAGAGAGAGAAGGCGAGAGAGAGAGAAGGCGAGAGAGAGAGAAGGCGAGAGAGAGAGAAGGCGAGAGAGAGAGAAGGCGAGAGAGAGAGAAGGCGAGAGAGAGAGAAGGCGAGAGAGAGAGAGAGAGAAGGCGAGAGAGAGAGAAGGAGAGAGAGAGAGAAGGCGAGAGAGAGAGAGAGAGAGAGAGAGAAGGCGAGAGAGAGAGAGAGAAGGCGAGAGAGAGAGAGAGAGAAGGCGAGAGAGAGAGAGAGAAGGCGAGAGAGAGAGAGAGAGAAGGCGAGAGAGAGAGAGAGAGAAGGCGAGAGAGAGAGAGAGAGAGAGAGAAGGCGAGAGAGAGAGAGAGAGAGAGAGAGACACCTACAGAATGTTTGAAAATGTACCTTTTTGCTATGTAAGCTTTGGCAATATGGTTCTCTGTAAACTTTCATGCCAATAAAGCATTTGAATTTGAATTTGAAATTTGAATTTGAATTTGAGAAGGCGAGAGAGAGAGAAGGCGAGAGAGAGAGAAGGCGAGAGAGAGAGAAGGCGAGAGAGAGAGAGAGAGAAGGCGAGAGAGAGAGAGAGAGAAGGCGAGAGAGAGAGAGAAGGCGAGAGAGAGAGAGAGAAGGCGAGAGAGAAGGCGAGAGAGAGAGAAGGCGAGAGAGAGAGAAGGCGAGAGAGAGAGAGAAGGCGAGAGAGAGAGAAGGCGAGAGAGAGAGAAGGCGAGAGAGAGAGAAGGCGAGAGAGAGAGAAGGCGAGAGAGAGAGAAGGCGAGAGAGAGAAGGCGAGAGAGAGAAGGCGAGAGAGAAAAGGCGAGAGAGAAAAGGCGAGAGAGAGAGAAAAGGCGAGAGAGAAAAGGCGAGAGAGAGAGAAAAGGCGAGAGAGAGAGAAAAGGCGAGAGAGAGAGTGAGTGAGAGAGAGAGAGAGAGAAGGCGAGAGAGAGAGAGATATGTAACAACATGTCACAACCTGAGGACTGTTTAAAATTAAGACTGTTTAAAATTAATATTGAACGTACCAAATGAAGTACAAAGACTGTTTAAAATTAATATTGTTTAAAAGTAATATTGTATGTACCCAACAAATGTCAAATCGATTGACACCTACAGAATGTTGGAAAACTGTACCTTTTTGCTATGTAAGCTTTGGCAATATGGTTCTCTGTAAACTTTCATGCCAATAAAGCATTTGAACTGAACTGAACTGAACTGAGAGAGGAGAGAGAGAGAGATAAAGCGAGAGAGAGAAGCAGAGTTGCGGAATACTGGATTTGAGCTCATAGTTGAAATCGGTCAAATGCTTCCAACCATTTCAGGACAGATGGGGGAAAGCTGGAAGAATAAACCCCAACTTAATATGGCTACCATCGATAACAGTTACAGCCCACAAACCTAGAAAATAAATAAGCAATTCAACAATACAAAAGAGCAGTGAACAATTTCTTTATAATTAGGCAATGTAATTGCACACTTGCCCATTGTCCAAACCTGAGAATTCCACATCAATCAGGGCTTGAATGAAGATTTAAACAATTTCTGTAGCTGAGCCAAATGCAGATGAACATCTCAACAAGTGTAAACTGTATTCTACTTAATTGCCACTTTATCTTAAATGCAATAAAGGAAAGTAGTCTTATGTACGTCAGATGTCCAAGCTCAGTTTTTATGTTTTAGAACGACAGCTACAGACAGCTTCAGAGAAAACTTTTTTCTTATTTTTATATATACAGAATTCCTGCTGTGACGTAATAAAATTCCACTTCAGAGGTATTACAGATCGGGATCATAGCTACACCCTATTGTTCTTATTAATAGCAGTAGCAGAGAACTTCATGACATCATATTGATTTGTTGGGATTCACACAAAACATCTCCTCCAAGGCAGCCTCTAACTAGAAATCTTAAAACACAAAAGTAACAGAAGACTGAAACCTGGCTAGAAGTGTACAGGTAACACCCCGACACACACCCTCTCTAACTAGCTATCCAGAAATTATTTTTTAAAAAGGTGTTGGTTAGTATTGATAACATTTTCTTGGTATTCTCAAAGTACCTTCAGATATTTACAGGATGGAAACTCTGGTAGGTGGTGAAGTCTGTTATGCCTCAAGTAAAGTTGCTCTAATGATACCATCTTCGCTAATTCTGGAGGGACACATTCCAGTTCATTATGAGTTGCATCCAACAATTTTAAGCCTAAATAAAATGAGAGATAAATTATAAAGCAAATTAATCTACGTGGTTTGTTTCATACTACAAAACTTATATAAAAGGACCCAGATGCTGTTCCGATAGATAATGCAATCAGAACCTTTTCAACTTAATTGCTGTATTCATGCCTCTTACTTCCCGTCTCTTCTCCCCACCCCCAAGATTCATAATATACATTTTTTTCTAGCAAGCTCTAGACAGTGAGGTTTATGGACATTGAATTGATATCTAAGGATGCATTCAATGGCACTCCTCGGTTCGGTTAGGAAGCTGAATAATTCTTAGGAGAGTTTCCTTTCCCATCTCAGAAACATGTTCGGAACTATGACACTCAAATCTGGGTTAAAAAAGGGGGGAATTTCATTTAAAAGTGTCTTGAACGCCAAGCAGAGTTCTAACACGCCAGTATTTCAACTAACTCAGTTCCCCCTCTCAATTGGACAGATTGACGAAGCTCCAATGCACTGTGGCGATATCAGTATTATATCCATTCAAGAAAAGAAAAATCACTTTTTTTCTTGATAGTGAAACTAATCTTAGTAATGTTTGGTTAAATTTGCACCAGCGAGCATAAATCAGAATATCATAAGGCAGCTTCAATATGGAAAAGAAACAGGAAATAATTTTTTCACATTAGTCTTTTATTTTCAAACAGTCTTACTTCTCATTTTGCTAATGTCCGAGGGTACACTCTTCAGTTTGTTGTTAGCCAGATTGAATCGCAGTAGACCGGACAGCTCGCCAAGGGTGCTTGGAACTGTTGAAAGTTGATTGTTGGACACATCCTGTCAAACACAGAAAACTGAATCAGTATCCCAACAACCAGAAACGCTGTTTACGGAGGTCACGGACCATCATCAAAGACCCTACCCACCCCAGCCACAGTCTGTTCGCCCTCCTGCCATCTGGGAGACGCTACAGATGCATTCGCACCCGAACGACCAGATTTAGGAACAGCTTCTTTCCCAGGGCTGTCATCCCACTGAACTCCACAAATAAACTCTAAAGCCTGCACATCTGCCAATGCACTTTATTATGGTTATGTTTATGTTAATGTATTACAAGCCAAATGAATGTTGAATGTTTAAATGTCTTAATCTAAATGTACACTCTCGGGAGCCGCAAGCCTACATTTCGTTGTACTGCACTTGTGCACTAACAACGACAATAAAGTTGAAAGTTAAAGTTAAAGTTAAAGTTGAAGTTGAACTGACAGCCGATTTGCAACTCGCATTTTCAGGATGGGGTACAGCTTTGGTCCCTAAAAACAAATATGTATGAAAATCCAGCTACTATGCATGTTTCCTTGCTGTCATTTCCAAGACTGTGCTCATTTAGTTAGTTTTTTTAAGCACTCATTCATTTTTTTTTAAATTAAGGTGGGAAGCACTAAGTAGACATAGAGCAACTGTCCTACGGTAGCCCAATATGAGGGTTCCTTTTCCATTGGAAACTATATGAAGCTAAATACAGATATTCCAATGTTTTAAATCACAGTTGATTTTTCATTCCTGATGGTTAGGAGAGAATGGAGAAGGCGGGAGAGATAGGGCAGAGGGAGTGTAGATGGGGAAGGATGAAGGGAGAGGGGGAGGGGAGGTAAGGGGGAAGAGTGGGAGATGGGGAAGAGGATAAGAAACAGGGTAAGCTGAAGAGACAGGAAATGAGAAACCAGGAGAGGGTGTGGAGAAGGAGGAAAACAGAGGGTGCAACAGACAGAAGCGGGTGGGAGAACAGAGGTGAGACTGACAGAAGAGACAAGACCATCAGCTCGTAATACATTAAAAATGATATGTCAGCACACAGAGATGTTGCACTCCAGATATCACACTACGTTGCAAATGCAAAACAATCTTTAAATACCATATGCTCCTGACCTGCACTTCAAACCTCAAGCCTGAATCTAACAAACATATTCCAGTCTCCAAACTTCCCTGATCAAACGATTAAACTCTGACCATAGCCTATGTTTACGCAACAATAATTAGACTGCGTTGCCTCAAAAATGATACAGCTGCACCTTAGGAGAATCTATATATATATAAAATCCGTCCGTCTGTCTGTCTGTCTGCTACACACTCAAAAGTTAGAGCATACCTACACATATGTTATATCAAAAGAAAGCTTATGATTAGGGGAGTCTCATAGGCGTATTTACTTTTTGGTCAGACAAAAATTGTTCGGACAGTATACAAAAAACATTCAAAAATCCGCTCATTAGCGGTTGACCAATCCTACCGCTCATTAGCATTGAGTGACGTGCTGGTTGACCAATCCTACGGGGTGGGCGGGGGCCTAATCCTTCAAACTGCCGTTAGTACGGGAGCGGGAGCTGAGCGGCGCCCATTAAACACCTGCCAGGCCTCAAGCTAAAAAAATGGTAATGGAGGTGAGGAAATTGTTGATTCATTAGTATTGACACATTAACCACTGGAGGCAATGCCAGAAACGACACAGATGGGGATTAAATGATATGAAATATAGATTTCCAGCAAAAAAAAGTCAGGACAGGCACAGGGTGCACGCGCAGCAGGCGACACACCCCGTCACCAAGAATGAGACCAACCCAAGGCAGTGCCGCACAAGAGGGCGCCTGACCAAGCACACCAAGTTTGTCAGAGATCTGATCCGTGAAGTATGTGGTTTTGCCCCCTATGAAAGGCGTGCAATGGAATTGCTGAAGGTCTCTAAAGACAAGTGTGCACTCAAATTCATCAAAAAGCGAGTTGGTACCCACATCCGTGCCAAGAGGGAGAGAGAAGAACTCAGCAATGTGCTGGCAGCAATGAGAAAGGCAGCTGCAAAGAAAGATTAATCTGTACAAATTTGCTACCATTAAAGTTATTTCAAAGTTAAAAAAATAAAAAATAAATTAGACATGGGAGAGTAACAGCTAATAATCCAGTGTGCAAATAGAGGGGAATGCAAAAACCCTCGGCACCACCGGGCAGTCCAGCTAGTACAATATACATCATATGGTTTAACACTCTTGACATTATGCATCATTTAGTTCATTATGAGCAACTCCACAGAAGTTCCATTAGTATTTATATGTAACTGGTAAATCCCCTGTGACATGGACGCTATACCTGAAATGTTAACTCATCTGTGCTCTCCACAGATTCTGGCTGACCTGCTGACTATTTCCATCATTTTCTGTTGTTGTTTCAGATTCCCTGAGATGTTGCTCTCAGGTAGTCCAGGGCCTGCTACATGGTTTCTGATGCTTATTTCTGGCCTAAACTAGACAATAGTTTGCCTATCACTATAACACTGCAAATTTACTGGAGCAATGTGTCATAGAAACATAGACATAGAAAATAGGAGTAGGCCATTCGGCCCCTCGAGCCTGCTCCGCCATTCAATGCGATCATGGCTGATCATCCAAATTCAGTACCCGGTCCCTGCTTTCTCCCCATACCCCTTGATCCCTTTAGCCTTAAGAAATATGTCCAACTCCTTCTTGAATATATTTAATGAATTGGCCTCTACTGCCTTCTGTGGTGGAGAATTCCACAGGTTCACTACGCTCTGGGTGAAGAAATTCCTCCTCATTTCTGTCCTAAATGGCTTACCTCTTATCCTTAGACTGTGACCCCTGGTTCTGGACTCCCCGACTATCGGGAACATCCTTCCTGCATCTAGTCTGTCCAGTCCTGTCAGAATTTTATAAGTTTCAATGAGATCCCCTCTCATTCTTCTAAACTCCAGCGAGTACAAGCCCAATCGACCCAATCACTCCTCATACGTCATTCCTGCCATCCCAGGTATCAGCCTGGTGAATCTTCGCTGAACTCCTTCCATGGCAAGAACATCCTTCCTCAGATAAGGCGACCAAAACTGCACACAATACTCAAGATGTGCTCTCACCAAGGCCCTGTACAACTGCAGCAAGACATCCTTGTTCCTGTACTCAAACCCTCTCGCTACGAAGGACAACATGCCATTTGCCTTCTTAACCGCCTGCTGCACCTGCATGCTTACCTTCAGCGACTGGTGCACAATGACATCCAGGTCTCGTTGCACTTCCCCTTCTCCCAATCTATTGCCATTCAGATAATAATCTGCCTTCCTGTTTTTGCCACTAAAGTGGATAACCTCGCATTTATCCACATTATATTGCATCTGCCATGCTTTTGCCCAATCACCCAACCTGTCCAAATCATCCTGGAGTTTCTCGGCATCTTCCTCACAGCACACACGCCCACCCAGCTTTGTGTCGTCTGCAAATTTGGAGATATTACATCTAGTTCCCTTGTCTAGATCATTAATTAATATATATTGTGAATAGCTGGGGCCCAAGGACCGATCCCTGTGGTACCCCACTAGTCACTGCTTGCCACTCGGAAAAAGACCCGTTTATTCCAACTCTTTGCTTTCTGTCTGCCAACCAGTTCTCTATCCAAGTCAATACCTTGCCCCCAATCCCATGTACCTTAACTTTACACGCTAATCTCTTATGCGGGACCTTATCAAAAGCCTTCTGAAAGTCCAAATACACCACATCCACTGGTTCTCCCTTATCTATTTTACCAGTTACATCCTCAAAAAATTCCAGTAGGACTGACAAGGTAAAAATACTGAAAGATACAGGTCTCAGGCATAATAGAAACCTGTAGAAAGCAAGGTAAGAAGTCACAATTACAAATTATGTAAGTCTCCCCTGTTAAGTATTTCTTGAAATCTTCAAATAGCAACAAATATCTTGCTAGATAAAGTAAAATTGGAGAGTGGTCACAGCTTTGCAAGTACAAGACTCAAGTTGGTCTTCCGCTCCACTCCTTACTTATGTATAAGATAACCTTCCACTTCAATCCCAAACAGTGGCATAAATTTATTGCAATATATATTACATATATACAGTACAAGACAACAATGCTCAACAGCTGAGGTAAAAAGAAAACCACAATTGTAAAATATAGAAGGAAATGTCGACCATGTCTATCAATATCAAAGGAAAATATTGGTTAACATTGTACTTTTGTTATTTTTTTTTAAATCATTTAGCCATTTGAGACATCCTTAGCAACTCCTCCAACAAATTCAGCAACATACCAGCTCTTCCAAATGGACAAGTTGACCTATACCCTCCGGAATCTGTTCTAATTCGTTGTGATAAAGATGCAGACTTTTCAAGCTCCTTAAATTCCAGAGTTCGTCCGGCAACTCCTTTAGTTTATTGTGGCTGCGGGTTGGAAGGCAGGGGAAAAAATGTATATATTCATATATTTATATTTTTCTAGGGTCACATACTTTTCTGTATAGCTGCCAGGTTAGAAAGAGAAATATTTTAGCAAATCTCTCTGTTCGAGTATTGTCCCAGTTACTGTGCACACCTACTAGCTGAACTATTTTACATGGCCTAGGTTAAAAACTGTCAAGAATTTTATTATTGATATAAATATAAACAGTACACAAATTTACACAATATATGCTTATCAATCACCCTGTGTCAAAAAATATTTACACTCAGTCAGCCCACAATTATTTTCCAAGACTATCAGAACTCGGCTCTCAATTAATAGAGCACAGCATAACTGAAGGAAATAAATATCTAGGTGAGAGAAGTATTAGCTGTTCCGAAGTGATCACCAGTTAGATATGGTACTTTGTCTGATGCTTTGTCATGGGACAATCTCATTGTAGTTTCAGAAAAGCAACTCTTGTAATAGGTGGCACTTCCAGCCATTTTTAGTTCACAATTATTCAACTTTTTTTTCTTATAGATGCACATTCAGCAGGATAAATCTGAGAGAAGCAAACACTTCTCTCATGAAACAACAGTTGGTGAAAGTTATGATTTGTTTCTCAGTTGAGCTGGAACTGAACACAGGCCTGTAAACATAAATGGTAGCAAGCTAGATTAGTACTGTTACCTACTATCTCAAAATCATCAAAACAAGGGGGCCGAGTGTGTATGTTGGCGGGGGGGAGAAGGGGAGGAAATAAATTTAAATGGATCCAGTGATACTTGAGTCATTGTAACAGTAGTGTTGGGCTGCCACTAAAAGAGTCCAAGTTTGAATTTCACTCTTCACAATCATTTTGTCATTTGTTTTGAATGGATGAAGTTGATAGTGCTCTACTGGATTGCAACATGAAGGGCTTAACATAAGTGGGTAGTTAGACATTCCAGCTAGAACAGTCCCACACACAAAAGCATACTTTGTCAACTGACACTCAGAGGAATCCATGCCCAGGCTGATACTATAGCATCAGTGAGAGAATCAAGAAAATAGGACAAAAATAAATGGAAGTCAGAAATAACTTCTTAGAAAGCTTTAATCTCTTGGGAAGTGTAAAAGTTAATTTGATTAATGAACAGATTCTCTTTAGGCTCACAAGTTGTATTAATTAAAATAAGCACATAAATCAGGCTGTGCAGTTTGGACAGATACATCTCTTTTCCAATGTGATTAATGGCTTTATCCTGGTATAGCGTGCTTCAGTATAACACTTTACAATGAACGTTGCAAAAATGATGCTGTTGCACACTAAAACACCATCACAGTGTATGGATTGGGAGGTGGTGTGTTAGCACTTGTCTTTCACCCCTGAACCAGAGTTCAAATCCAATCCAGATTAATGGGGTGAAGTGTGCTCTAGGACTCTAATCAAATGAGCATGTGCAGTTGCAATTCAATTCCCAGCTGGCATTAGAATTTGCGTCTCAGGGCACTGGATGGTCAGGAAATAATTGGAAAGTTGTCACACTGGTACAGTAGGAAATACTCATGAGGTTGGAGCCGAGGCATAAAACAAAAAATAAGTGGAAAACACTCAGCAGGTCAGGCAGCATCTGTGGAGAGAGAAACAGAGTTAATGTTTCAGGTCGATGACCTTTCATCAGAACTATTTTTGGAGCGAGGTAAAGAGACCTCCACTCTACATCTCACTGTGCAATACCTAGAAGTGCTTGATGATGGCCGTGAATACCCAAAATGGAATATGCTTCATTCCCCAGTACTACCATCCCTCATCTGAAGAGCACAAAAAAAGCTCTGATGTTAGTGACAAGTTGGTTTTGTCAATCTAACTTGGTAATCATCTAGTCTGCCCACTAATTTTAATGACTTGAATATATGGATGTATTTAAATTGTCCTAAAAATGGTACTTTCTATTGGTTGCAAGCACTATTCCCCATATCTTAAAATCTTGTGTTTGCATCATGCTTAATGAATCAGAGACTTTAAACATGTACTAGCCGGCGAGCAAATAAACAGTCACATTTAATCACTGGCTTTGTTACTACACAAGTGGCACTAGTCATCTGAGGATTCCAATAACAGGACCAATGTGTGTAAATCGATAACTGTACTAGTACTAATTGCAGTAGTCCAGAGGCTTGGACTAATGATCCAGAGACGTGAGTTCAAATCCCACCACGGCAGCTGGGGAATTTAAATTCAGTTAATTAAATAAATCTGGAATAAAAAGCTAGCATCAGTAATGGTAGCCATGAAACTATCGGATTGTCGTAAAAACCCATCTGGTTCACTAACGTCCTTTAGGGAAGGAAATTTGCCGTCCTTTCCTGGTCTGGCCTATATGTGACTCCAGACCCACAGCAATGTGGTTGACTCTTAACCGCTCTCTGAAATGGCCTAGCAAGCCACTCAGTTGTAACAAACTGCTACGAAACAAAATAATAAAAATGAAACCGGATGGACCACCTGGCACCGACCTCGGCACTGGCTACGGACACGACAACGGCACACCCAGCCCAGTCAACCCTGCAAAGTCCTCCTCACCAACACCTGGGGACTTGTGCCAAAATTGGGAGAGCTGTCCCACAGACTATTCAAGCAACAGCCTGACACAGTCATACTCACAGAATCATACCTTTCAGCCAATGTCCCAAACTCCTCCATCACCATCCCTGGGTATGTCCTGTCCCACCGGCAGGACAGACCCACCAGGGGTGGCGGCACGGTGGTATACAGTCGGGAAGGAGTGGCCCTGGAAGTCCTCAACAATGACTCCGGACCCCATGAAGTCTCATGGCTTCAGGTCAAGCATGGGCAAGGAAACCCCCTGCTGATTACCACCTACCGCCCTCCCTCAGCTGATGAATCAGTACTCCTCCATGTTGAACACCACTTGGAAGAAGCACTGAGAGTAGCAAGGGCACAGAACGTACTCTGGGTGGGGGACTTCAATGTCCATCACCAAGAGTGGCTCGGTAGCACCACTACTGACCAAACTTGCGAGTCCTGAAGGACTTAGCTGCCAGTCTGGGCTTGCGACAGGTGGCGAGAGAGCCAACACGAGGGAAAAACCTACTTGACCTCGTCCTCACCAATCTACCAGTCGCAGATGCATCTGTCCGTGACAGTATTGGTAGCAGTGACCACCACACAGTCATTGTGGAGACAAAGTCCTATCTTCACACGGAGGACACCCTCCATCGTGTTGTGTGGCACTACCACCGTGTTAAATGGGATAGTTTCAGAACACATCTAGCAGCTCAAAACTGGGCATCCACGAGGCGCTGTGGCCCATCCCTCACTCTACCATTACCATCAAGCCAGGAGACCAACCATAGCTCAATGAGTGTAGAAGAGCATGCCAGGAGCAGCACCAGGCGTACCTAAAAATGAGGTACCAACCTGGGGAAACGGCAACACAGGACTACATGCATGCTAAAAAACGGAAGCATCATGCTATAGACAGGGCTAAGCGATCCCACAATCAATGGATCAGATCAAATCTCTGCAGTCCTGCCACATCCAGTCGTGAATGGTGGTGGACCATTAAACAACTAACGGGAGGAGGAGGCGGCTCCATGAACATCCCCATCCTCAATGATGGTGGAGCCTAGCACGTGACTGCAAAAGACAAGGCTGAAGCATTTGCAACGATCTTCAGCCAGAAGTGCCGAGTGGATGATCCATATCGGCCTCCTCCTGAGGTCCCCACCATCACAGAAGCCAGTCTTCAACCAATTTGATTTACTCCACGTGGTATCAAGCAACGGCTGAGCACACTGGATACAGCAAAGGCTATGGGCCCTAACAACATCCCGGCTCTTGTGCTGAAGACTTGTGCTTCAGAACAAGCCGCGCCTCTAGCCAAGCTGTTCCAGTACAGCTACAACACTGGCATCTATCTGACAATGTGGAAAACTGCCCAGGTATGTCCTGTCCACAAAAAGCAGGACAAATCCAACCCGGCCAATTACTGCCCTATCAGTCTACACTCAATCATCAGCAAAGTGATGGAAGGTGTCATCGACAGTGCTATCAACCGGCACTTACTCACCAATAACCTGCTCACTGATGCCCAGCTGGGTTCTGCCAAGATCACTCGGCTCCCGACCTCATTACAGACTTGGTCCAAACATGGACAAAGGAGCTGAATTGCAGGAGAAATGAGAGTGACTGCCCTTGACATCAAGGCAGCATTTGACAGAGTGTGGCATGAAGGAGCCCTAATAAAACTGAAGTCAATGGGATTCAGGGGGAAAACTCTCCATTGGCTGGAGTCATAACTAGCACAAAGGAAGATGGTTGTGATGATTGAAGGTCAATCATCATAGCCCCAGGACATTGCTGCAGGAGTTCCTCAGGGCAGTGTCCTAGGCCCAACCATCTTCAGCAGCTTCATCAATGGCCTTCCCTCCAACATAAAGTCAGAAATGGGGATGTTCGCTGATGACTGCAGTGCTCAGTGCCATTCACAACTCCTTTGATAATGAAGCAGTCCATGCCCATATGCAACAAGACCTGAATGACAAGCAAGAGTCTAACATAGAAACCATAGAAAAATAGGAGCAGGAGTAGGCCATTCGGCCCTTCGAGCCTGCTCCACCATTCAATATGATCATGGCTGATCCTCTATCTCAATACCATATTCCCGTTCTCTCCCCATACCCATTGATGCCTTTTGTATCTAGAAATCTATCTATCTCCTTCTTAAATATATTCAGTGACTTGGCCTCCACCGCCTTCTGTGGTAGAGAATTCCACAGGTTCACCACCCTCAGAGAAGAAATTTCTCCACATCTCAGTCCTAAATATCCTACCCAGTATCCTGAGACTGTGACCCCTCGTTCTAGACCCCCCAGCCAGGGGAAACATCCTCCCTGCATCCAATCTGTCTAGCCCTGTCAGAATTTTATATGTTTCAATGAGATCCTCTCTCATTCTTCTAAACTCTGGTGAATACAGGCCTAGTCGACCTAATCTCTCCTCATACGACAGTCCTGCCATCCCAGGAATCAGTCTGGTGAACCTTCGCTGCACTCCCTCTAAGGCAAGTATATCCTTTCTTAGATAAGGAGACCAAAACTGCACACAGTACTCCAGGTGTGGTCTCACCAAGGCCCTGTACAACTGCTGTAAGACAACCTTTCTCCTGTACTCAAATCCTCTTGCAATGAAGGCCAACATACCATTTGCCTTCCTAACTGCTTGCTGTACCTGCATGTTTGCTTTGAGTGACTGGTGTACAAGGACACCCAGGTCCCTTTGTACATCAGCATTTCCCAATCTAGCACCATTTAAGTAATACACTACTTTTCTGCTTTTCCTACCGAAGTAGATAACTTCACATTTATCCACATTATACTGCATTTGCCATGTATTTGCCCACTCACTCAACTTGTCTAAATCGCCTTGAAGCCTCTTTGCATCCTCCTCATAACTCACAATCCCACCTAGTTTCGTGTCGTCAGCAAACTTGGAAATATTACATTTGGTTCCCTCATCCAAATCATTGATATATATTGTGACTAGCTGGGGCCCAAGCACTGATCCCTGCGATACCCCACTGGTCACCACCTGCCACCCCGAAAAAGACCCATTTATTCCTACTCTCTGTTTCCTGTCTGTTAACCAATTTTCAATCCATGCAAGTATATTACCCACAATCCCATGTGCTTTAATTTTGCACACTAACCTCTTATGTGGGACTTTATCAAAGGCCTTCTGAAAATCCAAATACACCACATCCACTGGTTCTTCCTTATCTATTCTACCAGTTACATCCTCAAAAAACTCCAGTAGGTTTGTCAAACACAATTTCCCTTTCATAAATCCATGCTGACTTTGTCTAATCCCGTTGATATTTTCTAAGTGTCCTGTTATCACATCCTTTATAATAGACTCTAGCATTTTCCCCACTACTGATGTTCGGCTAACCGGTCTGTAGTTCCCGGTTTTCTCTCTCCCTCCTTTTTTAAATAGTGGGGTTACATTTGCCACCCTCCAATCTGCAGGAACTGTTCCATAATCTATAGAATTTTGGAGGATGACAACCAATGCATCCACTATTTCCATGGCTACCTCTTTTAGTACTCTGGGATGCAGATTATCAGGCCCTGGGGATTTATCAGCTTTCAGTCCCATTAATTTCTCCAGCACTATTTTTTTACTAATACTAATTTCCTTTAATTCCTCCTTCTCACTAGACCCTTCGTTCCCTAGCATTTCTGGGACATTATTTGTGTCCTCTTCCGTGAAAACAGAACCAAAGTATTTGTTTAATTGCTCTGCCATTTCCTTGTTCTCCATTATAAATTCTCCCGTTTCTGACTGTAAGGGACCTACATTTGTCTTCATTAATCTTTTTCTTTTTACATACTTGTAGAAGCTTTTACAATCCGCTTTTATGTTCCTTGCAAGTTTACTCTCATACTCTATTTTTCCCCTCTTAATCAATCTCTTGGTCCTTTTTTGCTGAACTCTAAACTGCTCCCAATCCTCAGGCTTGCTACTTTTTCTGGCAACTTTATATGACTCCGCTTTGGATCTAATGCTATCCTTAATTTTTTTTTTTGTTAGCCATGGTTGGGCCACTTTTCCTTTTCTGTTTTTTGCGCCAGAAAGGAATGTATAACTGTTGCAATTCATGCATTCGTTCCTTAAATATTAGCCACTGCCTATCCACCGTCATGCCTTTTAATGAAGCTCCCCAATCTATCATAGCCAACTCACTCCTCATACCTTCGTAGTTTCCTTTGTTTAGATTTAGGACCCTAGTTTCGGATTGGACTTCTTCACTTTCCATTTTAATGAAGAATTCTATCATGTTATGGTCACTCTTCCCTAAAGGACCCCGCACAACAAGATTATTAATTAACCCCTCTCATTGCACAATAC
The DNA here is from genome assembly GCF_052327205.1 of Somniosus microcephalus. Classification (NCBI taxonomy): domain Eukaryota; kingdom Metazoa; phylum Chordata; class Chondrichthyes; order Squaliformes; family Somniosidae; genus Somniosus; species Somniosus microcephalus. The sequence goes on from NC_140989.1 coordinate 292,776,373, forward strand.
CCAATCTAGGATAGCCTGTTCCCTAGTTGGCTCGTCAACGTACTGGTCTAAAAATGCATCTCGTACACACTCCAGGAATTCATCGTCCACAGTATTATTGCTAATTTGGTTTGGCCAGTCTTTCTGTAGATTAAAGTCACCCATGATTACTGTAGTACCCTTGTTACATGCATCTCTAATTTCCTGTTTGATGCCATCCCCTACATTACCACTACTGTTTGGAGGCCTATAGACAACTCCCACCAATGTTTTCTGCCCCTTGGTGCTTCTTAGCTCCACCCAGACTGATTCTACATCTTGATTTTCTGAGCCAATATCCTTTCTCACTATTGCTCTGATTTCATCCTTTACTAACAAGGCCAACCCACCTCCTTTTCCTTTTCGCCTGTCCTTCCTAAATATCAAATATCCTTGGATATTCAGCTCCCAGCCTTGGTCACCCTGCAGCCATGTCTCCGTAATCGCAATTATATCGTATCCGTTTACATCTATTTGTGCTGTTAATTCATCTACCTTATTACGAATGCTTCATGCATTCAGATACAGTGCCTTTAGATTTGTCTTTTTAACATTTTTAGACATCTTAATCTTTTTTTGTACTATGGCCCTATTTGTCTTACCATCATTTTTTCTTAACCTGGACACTATTTGTTCGTGCACTCCTTTGTTTCTATACTCTGTCACTTCCTGACACAATCTGGTTATCCTTACCCCAATCACCTTCCTGCACTGCTTCCTTGTCTTTTCTCTTTAGCATTCTAGACCACTGCCCCTTGACATTCAATGGCATTCCCATTGCCAAATCCCCCACCATCAATATCCTGGGGGGGGGGGTCACCATTGACCAGAAACTTAACTGGACCAGCTACATAAATACGGTGGCAACAAGAGCAGGTCAGAGGCTAGGCATTCTGCGGCAAGTATCTCAACTCCTGACTCCCCAAAGCCTTTCTACCATTTACAAGGCACAACTAAGGAGTGTGATGGAATACTTTCCACTTGCCTGGATGAGTGCAACTCCAACAGTCAGGAAGCTCGACACCATCCAGGACAAAGCAGCCCGCTTGATTGGCACCCCATCCATCACCTTAAACATTCACTCCCACCAGCACCAGCATACCGTGGCTGCAGTGTGTACCATCTACAAAATGCACTGCAGCAACTCGTCAACGCTTCTTCAGCAGCACCTCCCAAACCCGTGGCCTCAACCACCTAGAAGGACAAGGGCAGCAGACGCACGGGAACACCAGCACCTTCAAGTTCCCCTCCAAGTCACACACCATCCTGACTTAGAAGTATATCGCCGATTCTTCATCGTCGCTGGGTGAAAATCCTGGAACTCCCTACCTAATAACACTGTGGGAGTACCTTCATCACACGGACTGCAGTGGTTCAAGGAAGCGGCTCATCACCACCTTCTCAAGGGCAATTAGGGATTGGCAATAAATGCTGGCCTTGCCAGCGACGCCCACATCCCATAAACAATTTATTTTTAAATACCTGGTTCCAGTAGCTCAAATCACCATTGGTTATTGCCGATTTCCCAGTCTCAGTGTGTGCTGATAAAGTAGCCATGAGATGAGTATAAAGTGAGAGTCCCTAACCTCAAAACATATTTATACAAGACATTCTTACCTACTGGCTATTTTAACATCACAGAGTTAATTAATCAGCTGTTTAAATGGCTAGTTGACTCTGAACAGTTCTGCAGGGTATTAAAGGAATCCATCACAAACTGATCAATACAAATCAACCTAAGCTCAAGGAACAGCACCTCATCTTTCAACTGGGCACTTGAGCCTTATGGACTCAACATCGAGTTCAACAATTTCAGACCATAACTTCTGGCCCTATTATTGTTTTCTCTCTCTCTCTCTCACATGGCAGCTGTCGATCATTCTGCCATTGTCATTTACACTTCATCTAGTCATCTTTTGTTGGACTCAATATCGAGTTCAACAATTTCAGATCATAACCTCGGCCCCTATTACATTTTTACTTATATTTTTTCCACCCCCTTGTTTTGGGTTCCCACCCCCCCCCTTGTACTGACTTGTGCAACCAAAGTAAAACCTACATATAAGGCTCAATTAATTCCATCAACCAGAATTTGAGCTTTATGTTCACAAGTGGATTTTACCATATCAGCACAATAGGTTTCAATGTGGATCAGTGTAAAATCAGGGTTGGTATCTTGTTGCAAATTTGCATTCTGTTTCAGAATTTGCACATTTAAAATATAAAATTGCAATCTTGTAAGATACATTTTTATTTCTTGCTGCCTAGTATTGCTTGTTTGAATTTTGCAAAGCTGAAAAGGACTGTTGTCAATGTTTTTAATTCCTAAATCCACCATAACAGCAATGATAACAGCCATTGACAAACCTCCAGACAAGCAAAATTCTAGCAGCCAAAACCAGCAGAGCAAGAATCAGTGGCCACATCATGAATACCTGCAAATTTTGCTTGTATTAGTTCATCCACGATTAGATGGTTAGATCTGGTGTGAAGTGTCTGAGAATACTGAATTTGCAAACGCAGTTGTGTTCAAGAAATATTGAGCTCATGGATAAAATGTTAGTGTTTTGAAAAACAAACCTGATTGTAAGAGATTTTTTTTAAGTAACTATTTATTGGATCTTCCATAGCGTAGGTGAAAAATATGAGCCAAATTCAAAATGATTTACATTTTTAGGCAAGTGGGCCAATAGGTTTCAGTGTGGATCAGTGCAAAATAATTAGTATAGGAGCAAGGAATCAAAAGAGGGATTAAGTGTTAAATGAAAAAGCCATACAAGTGTGCTGGTAAGGAAATTGTCAGTTGTTGTGAATCTATGAAAGTCAGCAGAGTGCTTAGTTGCAGTAAAGCAAAGTATTGGGTTGCATTAGCAGCAGCACAAAGCAAATGAGGCTGTATAGTTGCTGTATAAAATGTTGGTCAGTCCCAATTTGGATTATTGGGTGCAGTTCTGGTCACCTAGTCACAGGAAGGATATTATTGTCAATGAAAGGGTATTGAGACAAGCTACAAAGACAATTTCAGCCATCAAGATTTTAAGATATGAGGAAATGTTGATAAAGCTAAACTTTCCTTTTTTTCAAAAAATACATCGGGTAATCTAATTGACGTTTTCTAGATTATGAATGGAAAAGACAAAATTGATCTAGGTAAATTATTTTGACCATTTTAAATACCAGAGTACACAAATTAAAAATTAGGAAGTTAAGATCAAGGAGGAACTTTATTCACCCAAAAAGGTAATAAACTTGTGGCCTAAGCCATCGGGGAAAGGCCGCTGAAGTGGACAGTACAACTGTGTTCAAGACACAATTAGATGCGTTTCTAGATTCAGCAAGACTGAGGGATATAGTGAGAAGGTAGATAGATGGGGTTGAGTAATGAAAAAGGGGCAGTCTTATTGGACCTAATGGTTATCTCCTGTTCCTAAAAATTCTTATGCTCTTGACTAATGCAGTTCTAATCTTAAAGGAATTCCACTTTGTTATTCTGAAATAGATCAATCACATTTCATCTAAAAAAAATACATTAACAATTGCAATACCTGATATTGAGCTTCTGGAGATTCAGCAGCTGCCCAATTGCACAAGGAAGGGAAGTCAGCTGATTATCATGGACCTAGAACCAATTTTTTTTTAAATCAGTAACTTGATCTGCAGATAAAAATCTGTTGTAAAATACATTATTCTATTGACTGCAACCATGGCATACCATTTAGTTAAGCAATCATGCATTTTAGGGTGTCTGAGAGATACTTTTTACCTCAAAGTTTTAATTAGCCAATATTACAATTCAGTAAAGTGAAAGATAACAACACATACTGGTTAACTTTAAAGGAATTCTTACTAAAAAGAAACATATACAGTACTCAGAACTCAATTCCTCATACATTCTAATGGTTCCATAGATACTCTTTAAAAGAAGCAATAGTCAAATATTTCATCAGCATGCAGTTAATTATGTACTCTTACCCCCTTGTGATTAAGTGCAAATTGATTTTTCCCCCTAGAAAGCTGTCCCAGAAGATTCATGCTTTCAATTGAAAACTGGGTCACTGTGCTCCCACCAGCAGGAAAATGGACTACTTGGCTGATCAACGGGGTTTTCTTGCGTAAATGTCTTATAGAAATTGGTCAGATTATAGATTCTGAAATGCAGTATTATGCAATTTTTTGTACTTGATAATTTTTTGCTGCCTTAAAATGCTTTCTTTCAAGCTAGTTTTAAACAAGGAAGCTGGTATTCAAAACTGACGCACTGCACTGGTCTGTCCGAGTTTAAGTGCCAAACTTGATTGATTTGCCATCCTCCAGCAGACTGTCTGGCGAATGGAATTTTAGAACTATGTTCCTTTTCTTTATTATTCAAGCACACAGTCTGGCAGATCATCCTGGAAGTGACATTAATGAGGAAATATTACTCCCATGCCCCCTCACAATTGATATTGGCTTGAATATAGTTAAGATAATTGCAGACCAAAATTATGTTATGAGAAAAAGAGTGGTGGTAGTAGATGGGCAGTGCTGTCTTATAATATGAATGCTAAGATCCCATCTCTCTAAATAACAGTTTCATATACACCAGTAATATCAGTTCTGTGCTGTATTCTATTCTGATGCAAATGTGTTAAACTAATTTTCAATACACGATCTAGTACAGGTATGTATATTTACATCAAGCACTGTGAGGGCTGGCAGGAGCTGAATATCCTCCGATAAGCACTGCAGTTTGTTAGAAGCCAAGATAAGTTTATTTAAATCTGTCTGATCCCACCAGCGATCATTTGCACTAAAGGAGACGTTCAAATGGGATTCCTCCGGAGGGTCCACGTTTATCCGCCATACACTCTGGGGTACTGCAATAAAATAAAAAGAGACAATGTTTGTCAAACAACAATTACAATAGAGTCTAATTCTGAACATTTGCGTATATTGATCCATTTGCCGTAATAATGCATCTTAACTGCACTGGTGTGACAAGTGAACATTTGCATCTAAAATTTTGCATTTGAATCTCTTATTTATACTGTTTTTGCATGTATTAGAGAGACCACAAAAACAAGAACAGCAGGGAGATGGTTAATTATAAATGAGGGAAATCTTAGAAGGATTATACCATCATTCAAGTAAGGTGTGGCATCCTCTATGAAAATAAGCCCAGAATTTAGACATGTTATATAAGTAGCAGTATTATTGCAGAGAAGTTTGATAAAGAAGGAATGATGCAAGTTTTGGGACCATACTAGTGATGGCATAGTTTACTTATTCGATAAGTTGGCTGACTCAATTAAACCACTTTGGTGGGAAACAAATGTTGTTTAAGCTACACTTGACTGACTCCTATGTCTAATAGTGGGTGAAGGAGAATTGTGCAGAAACACCACGCAAAGTATTCATTTGAACAGGCGAGATTCATACTGGAAAGCCAAAGTGCCTAAACTTCTTGTAAAACTAGAGGCATATTTAAAGTAGATGGGCAAGCTATTTTGTGATCCAATTCTCTGGTTCCCAGCTCTGCCCCGCCTCAGCCCATCTGCTGCTGAAACCAACATCCATGCTTTTGCTACCTCCAGACTTGACATTCTTATGCTCTCCTAGACGGTTTCCCATCTTCCACCATCCAGAAACAAGCTCATCCGAAACTCTGCTGCATGTATCCTAACTCTCACTAAGTCCCATTCGCCCATCGCCCCTGTGCTCGCTGACCTATATCGGCTCCTGGTTCTCGATTTTAAAATTCTCATTCTCATGTTCAAATCCCTTCATGACCTCACCCCTCCCCATCTCTGTACCCTCCTCCAGCCCTACAACCCTCAGAGAACTCTTCACTCCTCCAATTCTGGCCTCAAGAATCCTCGACTTCTTTTGCCCCACCATTGGTGATCGTGCCTTAAGCTGTCGAGGCCCTCAGCTCTGAAATTCCCTCCCTAAACCTCTCCGTCTCTCTTACCTCCTTTAAGAGACTCCTTAAAACCTACCTCTTTGACCAAGCTTTTGGTCACCTGTCCTAATGTCTCCATCTTTGTCTTGGTGCCAATAATTTATTTGTCTGATTTCGCTCCTGTGAAGTGCCTTGGGACATTTTACTACGTTAAAGGTACTATATAAATGCAAGTTGTTGTTTACACATTCCTTGCTTATATGAAAGTAAAGACATTCAAAAACACAAATTTATCACAATTTTAACAGATACATTTTTCCAACAAATTCACTATTTTCAACCTCCAATAAGGTGAGGATTCTACTCCACTTTTTGTGCTACTCATAACTCACTTATGGATAATTACTGTGAATGGATGAAACTATAATGATTTATATTGTTTTCTGAAGCCCAGTGATTAAGCTACCTTTGTGCAAAGGGAATGGTGCTTAAACTTAATGGAATTTTGGAAAACAGCAAGTTGAAATCTCCCTGTAAAAACCCACTTATCTATTGAAAGTTGCAAGATCAACATTAGGAAGAGCTATTTTTCCCAAACATTTCTACACTATTCTCTTGAATACAATGACCCTTGATGTGGCACGGTTCCACAAATGTCAGCAGGTCACACAAGTGACCGTTCTTCAAAAGTCAGTCTCGACAGTATGTGTCACCAAGCAACACAATTGTGGAAGGCACCACAGCCGAATCCAAATCTGTTCTTACAAAAAGCAAAATACTGCGGATGCTGGAAATCTGAAATAAAAACAGAAAATGCTGGAAATACTCAGCAGGTCAGGCAACATCTGTAGAGAGAGAAACAGAGTTAACGTTTCAGGTCGATGACCCTTCGTCAGAACTGGAAAAAGTTGGAGATGTAACAAGTTTTTAAGCAAGTGTAGGGGCAGGGAGAGAGGGGGAGGGGAGGAAAGAACAAAAGGGAAGGTCTGTGACAGGATGGAAGGCAGGAGAGATTAAGAGACAAAAGGGATGATGGTGCAAGGCAAAAGGAGATGGTAATGGGACAAGTTAAGATACAAAAGATGACTCTAGATGAAATGTAAATGGCAATGGCAGGATGATCAACAGCTACCATGTGAGAGAGAGAGAGAGAGAAAGAAAATGATAGGGGCAGAGGTTATGGTCTGAAATTGTTGAACTCGATGTTGAGTCCAGAAAGCTGTAAAGTGCCTAATCGAAAGAGGTGCTGTTCCTCGAGCTTACGTTGAGCTTCATTGGAACAGTGTAAGAGGCCAAGGACAGAGCGGTTAGAGTGGGAGTGGAGCGGAGAATTAAAGTGACAGGCGACCGGAAGCTCGGGGTCACCCTTACGGACTGAACAGAGGTGTTCCGCAAAGCAGTCACCCAATCTGCATTTGGTCTCCCCAATGTAGGGGAGACCACACCGTGAGCAGTGAATACAGTATACTAGATTGCAAGAAGTACAAGTAAATCGCTGTTTCACCTGGAAGGAGTGTTTGGGCCCCTGGACACTGGGAAGGGAGGAGGTAAAAGGGCAGGTGTTGCATCTCCTGCGCTTGCACGGGAAGGTGCCAGGCGAAGGGGAAGGGGTGTTGGGGGTGATAGAGGAGTGGACCAGGGTGTCACGGAGGGAGCACTCCCTTCAGAATGCTGAAAGGGGAGGTGAGGTGATGTGTTTGGCGGTCGGATCACGCTGGAGGTGGTGGAAATGGCAGAGGATGATCCGTTGAATGTGGAGGCTGGTGGGGTGAAAGGTGAGGACAAGGGGAACCCTATCGTGGTTCCGGGTTGGAGGGGAAGGGGTGAGAGCAGAAGTGCGGGAAATAGAGCAGACACGGTCAAAGGCCATGTCAACCACGGTAGAGGGGAATCCTCGGTTGAGGAAAAAGGAAGACATGTCGGAAGCACTAGTATGGAAGGTGGCATCGTCAGAGCAGATGCGGCGGAGACGGAGAAACTGGGAAAATGGAATAGAGTCTTTACAGGAAGCGTAGGCCAGGTAGCTGTGGGAGTCAGTGGGTTTATAGTAAATGTTTGTCAATAGCCTATCCACAGAGATGGAGACAGAGAAGTCGAGGAAGGGAAGAGTCGGAGATGAACCATGTGAAGGTGAGGGAAGGGTGGAAATTGGAAGCAAAGTGAATGAAATTTTCTAGTTCAAGGCGAGAGCAGGAAACGGCACCAATACAGTCATCAATGTACCGGAAAAAGGTGAGGAAGGGGACCAGAGTAGGAGTGGAACAAAGAATGTTCCACATATCCCATGCAAAGGCAGGCATAGCTAGGAACCATGAGGGTCCTCATAGCAGCACCTTTAATTTGGAGGAAGTGAGTGGAATCAAAGGAGAAGTTGTTCAATGTGAGAACAAGTTCAGCCAGGCGAAGGAGGGTGGTGGTGGCAGGGGACTGGTTGGGCCTCTGTTCAAGGAAGAAGCGGAGTGCCCTCAGGCCATCCTGGTGGGGGATGGAGGTGTAGAGGGATTGGACGTCCATAGTGAAAAGGAGTCGGTTGGGGCTGTTCTTGCTTGACAGCCAGACGTGAAATTCCAACAGGAGTCATTAGAGATTTTAGTTATTCCTCCCTAGACCAGAGGCATTTGGTCTGTTTCTGTACTGTAAATTCTGTGTAAGTAATATAAATTCAGGTAACAAAAACTGATTTGAAGTGTTGAGGCCAACCATAGTACCTGAACTGCAAGCCCAACAGAGATCAGGGTAAACCAGTAGCAATGAAGCAGAGTTAAATGTCCACTGCCTACAAACCTATATGCAGTGATGGGTAAGTGGGAAGTGTAGAGAAAGGTATTTAAACTAGGAAGGCGGGGGGGGGGGGGGCTGGAAAAATAAATCCAACTAGGACCAGCTCATAGTGAAGGGAGAAATAGAGGAAGATAATATTTGACAGAAAACATTTTAAAAAAGGAAGACTTGCATTTATTTAGCAAGAGGGATATGGAGTAGAGGAACAAAATAACATAAAATGGACAAGTTATAAATGGGTAAAACATTGAAGTGATGGTAACTTAAACAAAAAGGGAAAGTAATGTTTAGAAAGCAAAAAAAGGGTTTGAATGCATGTATTGCAATGCAGAGTGCAAAAGCAGGAACATATTTTGACTTCATAGCATTAACAGAAACCTGGTTGCAAACTGGATACGAATGGAAAACAAACATACTGTATTTTGATACAATATATTTAGGAGGGATGAAAAAGGAGGCAGAGTTGCAATATTAGAAGAGGCAATGTGTACAGGACCCTTTTCTCATGCAGTATGTTAGTAGATTTTCAAGGGCTAGATCTGGTTATGAGTAATTAAATAGATTAGATAGATGAGTTAAATATGGGTGAGCGCCTTGGGAGTAATGATCACAATAAGATACAAGGTACTACTAGAAAGGGAAAAGGTTAGTACAAAAACTAGAATACCAGATTGGATTTGGGCAGACTAGAAAGATAACAAGTGAGCTAGCTGAGGGGAGGTGGAAGGAGAAATTGGCACAGAACTATACAGCAACAGTGGGATCAATTAAAAAAAAAGAGGTTACAGGAGGAAAAAAAATCAAAAAATGTCAAAGGGAACCCTAAAGTATTTTATATTAGTAAAGAAAAGTATTTTTAAAAGTGAGGTGGAAACCGAGAGGATTTTCATTTTGTAAATTCCAATCAAAAAATGGTATTTAGTAAGTACAGTACTTTGTATCATCTTTACTAAAGAGAAGGATATTAGAAAAGAGATGAATACTGAAGAGATGAGTGATAAAATATTTTTTTTTAGCAAATTAGGCTAAATATCCTAGAATCCTAAGGGGGATGAGGCAAAAAATAGTTTTGGTCCCAGAAATTATATTCCAGGGCTCTATTGAGTGTAGATGTGTGCCAGAGGACTGGAGAGTAGCCAATTGTGTATCCATTTTTAAAAAGGGAGACAGAGCTAATCCAGATAATTACTGGCCAGTTAGCTAAACATCTGTGGTAGGGAACATTTTAAAGTCTTTAATGAAGGGTAAAATTGCCACATGTATGGAAAAAGAAAAAATAGTTAAAACCAGCCAGCAAGGATTTCAATCGGGACAACCATGCTTGAAAAATTCACAATTACTTTGAGGAGGTAACAGACATGGTAGATGGGGTAATACAGTGGATGTAGTGTACATGGACTTTAAGAAAGCCTTGAACAAGGTACCATATTAGAAGCTAATTAAAGATGAAGGAGTACGGAATTAGGATAATAAACTGGATTAAAAATTGTCTAGAAGGGAGAAAACAGAGAGTAGGAGTTCTGGGGAGTTTTCCCAGAGTGGATGGAAGTGGATCGTGGTATCCCACAGCAATCAGTTTGGTGACCACTTCTGTTCACTGTGTTCAATGATTTGGATATAGACATTGAGGGAGTGAAATTTGCAGATGATACAAAAATAGGAGGTATAGTTAATTCTTTAGAAGACCAAAGGAAGCTGTAAAAGGATATTGATAAAATGAGGGAATGGTCTAAAAAGTAGCAGATGGAATTCAATGTCAGTAAGTATGAGGCGATATATTTTGGTAAAATAAAGAATAGCAATCACACTCTGAATAGAAGTTGGCTCGGTGCTGTGGAAGAGCAGAGGCATTTTGGGGGACAGATTCACAGGAAATTAAAGGCAGCAAAAAGAAGCTAGGTTTTATCACAAAAGGTATGTATAGAATATAAAATCCAAGATGTAATAAACCTACAGTATATAAAACCTTAATAAGACCTGTTAAGAGTACTGTGTGCAGCATCAGGCTCTACCTTATAGGAAGGACATTGAGGCTTTGGCGAGGTTACAAAGCAGATTCAGTCTAGTATGAGGAAATGCAAAGAAAGATTTGAAAAATTGGGGCTCTTTTCATTAGAACAACACAGATTATGGGATGATATTATCAAAGTGTTTAAAATTATGAAAGGATGGGAGAGGGTAGATAGTAGCAGACTGTTTCCAGTGCTTGAGGAGCCATATATACAAGATTAAATGCAAGAGATTTAGAACAGAGAGCAAGAGAAACTTCTTTACGCAGTGTTGTGAGGCTGTGGAATTCCAGGGTTAATGGTTGAGACAGAAACATTCAAGATTACATTGGGTAAGTGGATGAAGGATAAAGGGATATAGGAACAGGGTGGATAAACTTGATTACGACTACTTGCTCATGTGGAAGGTAAGCTTCGACACAGACTGGTTAGGGAAAACGTTCCTTGGGCTTTGTGCTATTACATAAAAACCCTGAAACCTATTCTGAAGAAAGGAATGATAAAGCTTCCAATGCAACTAGCGTTGTTCCAAATGCTAAAGTATTAATTGCAAATAATAAAGACTAGTAGTTCATCCATCCAAAAAGGACCCTACATTATCTAATTCCAGAATCTAGTTGTTTCTTAAATGCCTTCACTACTCTATCTGGAAGCCTATTCTATGTTTTGAACACTGAGTGCAGAAGAACTTCCCGATAATACACTTAACTTTATCTTTTACTAATTTGAACCTGTGCCCCTTGTCCTACTCACAATTCAGAGTGACTGCTGCCAACGAACCGGAAGCTGCGCAGAAATGTTAATGTTAACCAATTCATAGAATCATAGAATGGTTACAAGCACAGACTGAGGCCATTCAGTCTATCGAACCCGTGCCGGCTCTCTGCAAGAGCACTTCAGCTAGTACCACTGCCCCGCCCTTTCCCCGTAGCCCTGCATATTTTTTCTTTCAGGTACTTATCCAATTCCCTTTTGAAAACCACGATTGAGTCTGCCTCCACCACCCTTTCAGGCAGTGCATTCCAGATCCTAATCACTTGCTGCGTAAAAAAGTTTTTCCTCATATCGCCTTTGGTTCTTTTGCCAATCACCTTAAATCTGTGTCCTCTGGTTCTTGACCATTCTGCCAATGGGAACAGTTTCTCTCTATCTACTCTGTCTAGACCCCTCATTTTTTTGAACACTTCTATCAAATCTCCTCTCAACCTTCTCTGCTCTAAGGAGAACAACCCCAGCTTCTCTAGTCTATCCACGTAACTGAAGTCCCGCATCACTGGAATCATTCTCGTAAATCTTATCTGCACCCTCTCGAAGGCCTTCACATCCTTCCTAAAGTGTGGTGCCCAGATTTGGACACAATACTCCAATTGAAGCCGAACCAATGTTTTATAAAGGTTCATCATAATTCCTTGCTTTTGTACTCTGTGGGGAGCTTTTGGAGGCGGGATTCCCACTTGTCGGGTTTTAGTCCCGCCTCCATCGACTTCTGGCCAACCCACGCTATTTTCCCTTGATTGACCTTGTTAAGCCCACCCAGTGGGCTTAGCAGGCCAATTAAGGAGAAGCCGGTTACAGAGAACATCAGCGTATGACATTTCATTTTTGACAGATGAATTGTCATCGTTTGAACGCTCTGTGAAGCTGTCAAACACTGACATTCTATGTTGTTTGATGAGTTCTTGTATTCAAGACTCATCAAACCTCTTTTGTGAGCAGAAATTAGATGGTTGTTGCATCAGAGAATGCAGCAGCCATCTGTCATCTCTGCCAGTGAGATGCGAAACTCTCCACATCCCCAACGTTTGAAGCCTGCAGGAAGAAACAAAGGTAAGTAAACATTTTCTATCACTTTCCACTCACCTCACATACTTACCTCTCCACACTTGCACCCATCACTTACCTTCACAGCACACTTTTGCACCCCTCCGACCCCCGCAGACCCACTGCTCGCCTCGGTGACCCTGGCGGGGTTTGCAGCCTTCGGGAAGCTCGCACTTGTGTGGGTAAAATGGGGATAATCCTTTTATCTGCCTGTTAACTAGAAACATAGAAGATGGGAGCAGGAGTAGGCCATTCAGCCCCTCGAGCCTGCTCCGCCATTCAATGCGATCATGGCTGATCATCCAAATTCAGTACCCTATCCCTGCTTTCTCCCCATACCCCTTGATCCCCTTAGCCTTAAGAAATATATCTAACTCCTTCTTGAATATATTTAATGAATTGGCCTCAACTGTCTTCTGTGGTAGAGAATTCCACAGGTTCACCGCTCTCTGGGTGAAGAAATTCCTCATCTCAGTCCTAAATGGCTTACCCCTTATCCTTAGACTGTGACCCCTGGTTCTAGACTCCCTCGCCATCGGGAACAGCCTTCCTGCATCTAGTCTGTCTAGTCCTGTTAGAATTTTATAAGTTTCAATGAGATCCCCCCATTCTTCTAAACTCTAGTGAATATAAGCCTAATCGACCCAATCTCTCTTCATACGTCATTCCTGTCATCCCAGGTATCAGTCTGGTGAATCTTCGCTGCACTCCCTCCATGGCAAGAACATCCTTCCTCAGATAAGGCGACCAAAACTGCACACAATACTCAAGGTGTGGTCTCACCAAGGCCCTGTACAACTGCAGCAAGACATCCTTGCTCCTGTACTCGAATCCTCTCGCTATGAAGGCCAGCATACCATTTGTCTTCTTAACCACCTGCTGCACCTGCATGCTTACCTTTAGCGACTGATGCACAGGGACGCCCAGGTCTCGTTGCACTTCCCTTTTTCCCAATCTGTTGCTGTTCAGATAATAATCTGCCTTCCTGTTTTTGCCACCAAAGTGGATAACCTCGCATTTATCTACATTATACTGCATCTGCCATGCATCTACCCAATCTGTCCAAATTGTACTGGAGTTTCTCTGCATCCTCCTCACAGCACACACACCCACCCAGCTTTGTGTCGTCTGCAAACTTGGAGATATTACATCTAGTTCCCTCATCTAGATCATTAATATATATTGTGAATAACTACCTGTTAACAGGCAGTTATGTGGCTGTAATCCCCTTCCCGCCTCCAGGAGACGGCTACCCGCCTCCAGGAGACGGGGGACTCGGCGCAGGTCGGCTACCCGCCTCCCGGAAAGATGGCACATAGGTGGGTTGGGGGCAGGATGGGCACCCGCCCCCAGATTCTGACATTTTCCCGGCAGTCCTGCCTTCAAACCTGCCTCCCCAGGGCTGGCAAGATCGGGCCCTATGCCTCTATTTATGAAGCCCAGGATCCCATATGATTTTTTAAATCGCTTTCTTAACCTGCCCTGCCACCGTCAACAATTTGTGCACATATACCCTCAGATCGCTCTGTTCATGCACCCCCTTTATGATTGTACCCTTTAGGTATGAGGAGAAATTGGGACGATTGGGCTTGTACTCACTGGAGTTTAGAAGAATGAGAGGGGATCTCATTGAAACTTATAAAATTCTGACAGGACTGGACAGACGAGATGCAGGAAGGATGTTCCCGATGGTCGGGGAGTCCAGAACCAGGGGTCACAGTCTAAGGGTAAGGGGTAGGCCATTTAGGACAGAAATGAGGAGGAATTTCTTCACCCAGAGAGTGGGGAACCTGTGGAATTCTCTACCACAGAAGGCAGTAGAAGCCAATTCATTAAATATATTCAAGAAGGAGTTGGATGTATTTCTTAAGGCTAAAGGGATCCAGGGGTATGGGGAGAAAGCAGAGACTGGGTACTGAAATTGGATGATCAGCCATGATCGCATTGAATGGCCTACTCCTGCTCCTATCTTCTATGTTTAGTTTATATTGCCTCTCCTCGTTCTTCCTACCAAAATGTATCACTTCACACTTTTCTGCGTGGGAATGTATCTCGACTGTACCCGAGCCATCTCCTCTTTAAAGGCAGCCCATTGTTCAATTACAGTTTTGCCTGCCAATCTTTGATTCCAATTTACCCAGGCCAGATCTGTCCTCAACCCACTGAAATATGCCTTCTTGAGTTCGGCAGCAGCGATCTCTTTTCTCTACCCCTCCCTTCCTTCCTCTCTCAGCTCAGTTCTGCAGCAACGATCAATTTTCCCCAACCCCTCCCCTCCTTTCTCTTGCGTCTCAGTTCGGCAGCGCATAAATGTTAATTCAACTTTTAATTTTTATTTTCTTCTCTTGAACAAATATTTTGTATCAGTCTTTACAGTAGAGGACACTAAAAATATCCCAACACTGGACAAACAGGGGGCTATGGGGTGGGGGGGGGGGGGGGGGGGGGGAAGAGGAGCTAAACACGATTAAAATCACTAAGGAGACGGTACTCGGTAAGATAATGGGATTTAAGGCGGATAAATCCCCTGGACCTGATGGCTTACATCCTAGGGTCTTGAGAGAAGTAGCGGCAGGGATTGCGGATGCATTGGTGGTAATTTTCCAAAACTTCCTGGATTCAGGAAAGGTCCCGGCAGATTGGAAAACTGCTAATGTAACGCCCTTATTTAAAAAGGGAGGTAGACAAAAGGCTGGAAACTATAGACCAGTTAGCCTAACATCTGTGGTTGGTAAAATGTTGGAGTCCATTATTAAGGAAGCAGTAACAGGACATTTGGATAAGCATAATTTAATCGGACAGAGTCAGCATGGTTTTATGAAGGGGAAGTCATGTTTGACAAATTTGCTCGAATTCTTTGAGGACGTAACAAACAGGGTGGATAAAGGGGAACCAGTGGATGTGGTGTATTTGGACTTCCAAAAGGCATTTGACAAGGTGCCACACAAAAGATTACTGCACAAGATAAAAAATCACAGGATTGGGGGTAATATACTGGCATGGGTGGAAGATTGGCTATCTAACAGAAAACAGAGTTGGGATAAATGGTTCATTCTCGGGTTGGCAATCAGTAACTAGTGGTTTTCCGCAGGGGTCAGTGCTGGGACCCCAACTCTTTACAATCTATATTAACGATTTGGAGGAGGGGACCAAGTGCAACGTATCCAAGTTTGCCGACGATACAAAGATGGGAGGGAAAGCAGTGAGTGAGGAGGACATAAAAAACCTGCAAAAGGACATAGACAGGCTAAGTGAGTGGGCAGAAATTTGGCAGATGGAATATAATGTTGGAAAGTGTGAGGTTATGCACTTTGGCAGAAAAAATCAAAGAGCAGGTTATTATCTAAATGGAAAGAAACTGCAAAGTGCTACAGTACAAAGGGATCTGGGGGTCCTGGTGCATGAAACACAGAAGGTTAGTATGCAGGTACAGCAGGTGATCAGGAAGGCCAATGGAATCTTGGCTTTTATTGCAAGGGGGATGGAGTATAAAAGCAGGGAAGTCTTGCTTCAGTTATACAGGGTACTGGTGACGCCACACCTGGAATACTGCGTACAGTTTTGGTTTCCATATTTAAGAAGATATACTTGCTCTCGAGGCAGTTCAGAGAAGGTTCACTCGGTTGATTCCGGAGATGAGGGGGTTGACTTTTGAGGAAAGGTTGAGTAGGTTGGGCCTGTACTCATTGGAATTCAGAAGAATGGGGGGCGATCTTATCGAAACATATAAGATTGTGAGGGGGCTTGATCGGGTGGATGCGGGGAGGATGTTTCCACTGATGGGTGAGACTAGAACTAGGGGGCATAATCTTAGAATAAGGGGCTGCCCTTTCAAAACTGAGATGAGGAGAAACTTCTTCACTCAGAGGGTAGTAAATCTATGGAATTTGCTACCTCAGAGCGCTGTGGAAGCTGCGACATTAAATAAATTTAAAAAGGAAATAGACAGTTTCCTAGCTGATAAGGGAATTAAGGGTTATGGGGAGCGGGCAGGGAAGTGGACGTGAGTCCAGGTTCGGATCAGCCATGATCCTATTGAATGGCGGAGCAGGCCCAAGGGGCCGTACGGCCTACTCCTGCTCCTACTTCTTATGTTGACGCGGCTCAGTTCGGCAGTAGCGATCAAATTTTTAATTTTTATTTTCTTCAGTTCGGCAGCAGCAATCTCTTTTCCCCACTCCCTCCCCTCCTTTCTCTCTCACCTATCTGTGGTATGGCGAGAACAACCAAAAAAACAATGGAGCTGTGCATATGCATTTCACTGGCAGCAGTGGCATCCTTTAATTTTATGTAATATTCTAAATTTACCTTTTCCACAACCTTAAATAACTTGTGTTCTTCTATAAACTAACCTGTCAAGCACCTCCTCTACAGACTGAAAAGCCCAAGTTTCTCTAGTATTTCCTTATAACAAACATTTGACACTAGATATCAACCTCATAACTCTTCTCTGCACTGCCCCCAGCACTTGAATGTCTCCCTTATTTTCTTGGAAACCAGAATTGGACATAGTTCTGTAAGATTATCATGGATTAGTTGGTTTTAGAATACTTGTTTTATTATTTTATAATCATTAAGTATCTTATAATCATCAGTAATGGATTTATAACTGTGTGCAAGAATTAAATGTAATCATCAACTCTATGTAATGGTAACCTGAATTATATTAGAAAGGTAACCCTTTTCTTTTAATTTAAGTCTGTGAGTAAGCCGTAACCCAGACAGCTGGGGTGAGAAGAGGACTGCTATAGTCAAATAGGGAAGCTGTGGGTGAAAGTTGGATATTAGCCAACAGTAAGGATGAGGCATAGAGTGCAACTAGCCTGGGAACCAAGGTCAGATGTAGCTGTAACTGTGTTGGAATGTTATATCTGGCAGTAAGTTGAAAACATAAGGCCTTTTCACAGGACCATCAAGGGTGCAGTATCTCTACACTACGGAGACATGTTCTTTTGTGTTGCCATAACTACCCCAGATACGAGTCTTGATGGTCAAAAACAGATGATGTCAAGGGGTAATAAGACTATAACCTGTGTAAGCCAAGGTGCTGCAGACGTGGCAACTTTATGGTTGGATTTTGGGGAATTGGGTGTAAGCCAGTGATTGGTTCAGTAAGACTCCATAGGTTTTGAATGAGAGTAAGGGTATAAGAATGGGGTCTCAACAGCCACAAAGTGTAGAAGATTACATAAAGAATTAAGGAGACACCCAAGAGACAAGAAACACAGGGTGAAGCCTATTCACAGTCACGCTTCTATCCAGAGTATAACGGGGTAATACAAGTCTCAATTATACTCTGTAAACTGCTGCTCGAATAATGTAATGCATTAAGTCTTGCTTGTGCCAAATAAAGTTTAATCATGGTCACCAATGTGGATCAACATCGAACCATTTGGAACCAGGGTCCCTCTCTGGATCTGACAGTGCTCAAAGTGCAGTCTGACCAGAGCATTGTACAATTTAATCACCTCCTCTACTTTATATTTTACTGTTCTAACTAGGGTTGCAAAGGGGTGGAAAGTTTCCGGTAAATTTCTGGAAATTTTCCACGGGAGGTTTAGCTTGGGAATTTTGCCCAAAAAAGCACATGCTAGCATAATATTGTTTTTTTTGTATTTCTTTCTTTTTTTCCCCCCACAGGTCCTCTCTTAAAATTACTAACAGAGATGGAATCTTAATTATTAAGGAATTTCTTAATCAATATATGTTTATCTTCTTACTTGGCTTGTTTTAATAATTACAAGTTGTGTGTGACTGTGAACAAATGTGTCCTGATTGGTTGGATGAGCGATTAGCTCCCTCTATTTGTAATATTTGCATATCGAATTGTGATTGGCCTGCAGGCATCTGTAAGACTGCTATAGTTTTTTTTAAGATCCAGGTTAGGGGTCCTGAGGGAAGTCATTTTGTTTTCTGCTGATGTTGATGATGCAGTAAGTAAATCAGACTTTATACCAAATAAACCAGTTACTTGTTGAACTCTGTTGTCCTTCAATTTAAAATATACAAA
This sequence comes from Somniosus microcephalus, assembly GCF_052327205.1. Classification (NCBI taxonomy): domain Eukaryota; kingdom Metazoa; phylum Chordata; class Chondrichthyes; order Squaliformes; family Somniosidae; genus Somniosus; species Somniosus microcephalus. The sequence goes on from NC_140989.1 coordinate 292,794,893, forward strand.
ATAATACACTATTGGTGATGTAGCGTCGTGTGTGTACAGGTCATGCTTCCATCACATGGAGCATCAGCAAAAATGTACTCACCCTGTTGCAATCGTGCTGATCGACCGCAGTTCGACACAGAGATGAATGCCCTTTATTTCTCTGCATAGAAAAATGCCACGTTTACCGTCGGATGTGTGGAAGCATTTTACCCCAGGCATTAAAGATGGAAAGACTGTGTACATGTGCAAACACTGTAGAAAGCCATATGTAAAGAATGCCACAAAGATGCAGCAGCATTTATCCAAATGCAACAACTTCACTCAAAGCTCACAGCAGTCAGCCCAGAGTTCCTCTGCTTCCATTCAAGAAGATGATGGTTCTCATTCAGCATCAGGCTCCTTATCATCAGCAACTCCTGGCCCACTTGGAAGGTTCTTTTGATACAATGGATAACCATAGCCAGAAGAATGCAGATGAGTGCCTTGCTCGAGCTGTATATGCAACAGGCTCACCCCTCATGCTCACAGCCAATGCGTACTGGAAGAGATTTTTCAATGTTATTCGCCCTGCATACTGTCCTCCCACCAGACATGCTTGGTCTACTTATTTGCTGGAGGCTGAGTATAACAGAGTCCAAGGAAAGCTCAAAGAAACGACAGCGATGGCAGACTGTGTTGCAGTTATCTCAGATGGGTGGTCAAATGTACGAGGGGAGGGCATCATAAACTACATCGTCTCCACTCCTCTCCCAGTGTTCTTCAAGAGCACAGACACGAAGGACAACAGACACACACATTGCTGATGAGCTGAAAGCGGTCATCAACGATCTTGGATCACAAAAGGTCTTTGCAGTAGTTACTGACAATGCTGCGAATATGAAGGCTGCTTGGGCTCAAGTGGAGGAGGCCTACCCTCATATTACGTCTATTGGGTGCGCAGCTCATGGGCTTAACCTGCTCCTCAAGGACATCATGGGTTTGAGAACCATGGAAGCACTGTACAAGAGAGCCAAGCAAGTTGTTAAGTATGTCAGGGGAAAACAGGTAGTTGCAGCAACCTACAACTCCAAGCAAATGACAAAGAACAAGAACACCACACTGAAGCTGCCCAACAACACTAGATGGGGTGGTGTTGTCATTATGTACAACAGCCTTCTGGAGGGTAAGGAGTCACTGCAAGAAATGGCAATATCCCAGTCTGCGGATATGGAAACCACCATCAAGAAAATACTGCTGGATGATGTGTTTTGGGAGAGAGTGGTTAGCAGCCTTAAACTACTCTCACCAGTAGCATCTGCAATTGCTCAGATTGAAGGAGATGACGCTGTCTTGTCAGATGTTCTCAGGCTTTTTACTGATTTAAAAGAACAAATCAGCATTGCCCTACCCACATCCCTGCTGCTCAAAGCAGAGGAGAAGGCAATTGTTCAATTCAAGACGCGTCAAGAATTTTGTGTCAAGCCGATTCATGCTGCAGCATACATGCTGGACCCAAAGCATGTTGGGAGACCAATACTTTCTGGAGAACAGATCAACAGCGCTTACAGTGTGATTTCTACCCTCTCACACCATCTCAATCTGGATGTGGGCAAAGTTCTCTACCAAGCAAGGTCTTTGGAATGGGGATGGGATATGGGAATCATGCAAGCATATCAGTGCACATACCTGGTGGAAGGGACTTTGTGCATCTGAGGCCCTGTCACCTATTGCATCGGTGATACTCCAAATCCCACCTTCATCAGCGGCCTCTGAACGAAACTGGTCACTTTTTGGGAATACGCATACAAAAGGTGCGCAACAGGCTGACTAACAAGAGAGTGGAGAAACTGGTGGCTATCCGGGCGAACCTACAACTTATTGAGCCAGATACAGAAGTGTCCACCACACAGCTAGACACTGACACAGAGGAGGAAATGGACACGTCAGAGCCAGAGTCAGAGAATCAGGAGGAGCAATGAGGAGTAGAAGACTCAGAAGACTCATGAGTAGAAGACTCAAAGGGACAAAATAAGGACAAATTACAGGCTAAATAAGCTGACGCTCTTTTTATTTTATTTTAGATGGGTTTTTTTTGTGGGGGTTCAATAAAGTTCAAAATTATAACCTAAATAAAGTTTTGAAAGCCTGTTTTTATTTGATGGAACAGTATGTCTATTTTGACGACAAAGATAATATAAGGGTCAGAGACAAAAACCATCAGTGTGCAAAAAAACTCAATTCCCATAAATTCCCATGGAAAGTTTCCTCTTTTAAAAATTCCCAGAATTTTGCAACCCTAGTTCTAACTATATACAGTAGTTCAAAATTCTATTGGCTTTTCTGATTGCTGCTCTGCATTGGTTCGCTATGTTAAGCGTTAAGTTTACTAAGTGCAAAATATAAAAGAAAGTGACAGAATGAAGCTAAGGGACATTATTGCTCATCATTAAAAATCTTTAAAACTGCATTTATTCTTCAAGTTATCTTACTGAAATAGTAAATATTTACATGGCCATTGTTTGAATACATTAAAGTATAAAATAGGATATCTGTAGTCAACTTTCAAGATCCTTCCCCACCCAATGCTTTTCTTCTCTCCAAAGGCAGTAATTTAACTGGCACTCAATGTCAGTGACCCCAGACATTACCAAGAGTCTATCTGACCATAGCAGCCAAGTCTGACTCTATTGTTACCTAGATTTCACTTAAGTAACTTGGGGTTGCTGGATGACAATCAGGATAAGGAACTTGCTAATTATTCCCTCCCCGGTCCAGAAACACAGAATCCCCTCCCCACCCCAAAAAAAATCAGGTAATAACACAAACCAGGAATCAAATTTAGAATCTCATATTGCCACAGCATGCTGTGCATTTACTCAGGGGCATTTAAACATTATTTCTAAAACTCCTGTACATAAATTTTAATAATCCAGTGCTCAACAAATATAAGTAATATATCTTTTTCTGAATACTACAGTGGAACTAGGGGAAAGTACTTGAAAGTGGCTTCCTCAGATACCCTGTACTAAAAATCTCAGCTACACCTTTTCATCCAAGCAAATGGTGACTAGTAGATTTTATTAGTAAACAGTCTGCATTGCCCTGCATTGTACATGCTAGCTTTTATAATCCAAAGTGCTCATTACTGTAAAGTCTGTAGGTATTATGGCGAATTAATACACAGACTACAAGAGTAACTTTAACAGGACTTTACTATTCGAAGGTCAGGGCGAATCTGCCCAATAAATCCTGACACAGCACTTATATACCGGTGTGGTCACCGTCGGTATTACAGTATACAGCAGCCAAGATAAAGTAGTGCCACACCTAAAATAGTTCTCTTAAAGGTGGACGGTTACATACAATAGTTCTCTTAATGGTAGAACAGTTACATACACTACAATCCTCCCTTTTTAGCTTACAACATACTTATTCCCCATTAAACATATCATAACATATATCCAACTTCATGTTAAAACAGTTCACAGATGTAGTCTCTGCAGAAACAGTTCACAGATTCAGTCTCTGCGGAAAACAGTTCACAGATTCAATCTCGGAGGATGCGCCTTCCGTGCTTCTTGACTCGGTCCTGACAACACCTCAGTGGTGTAGCAGTTCCCTGTGGTGTAGTCGGTTCACGTTGCTGGAGTGACTCATCCAATAGTCCTTCACTGGACTTAACAGCTTGAACTTCCGTCCTTCTGAACCAGCATTGTTGGCTTGTAAAAACTTGAGTACCTTGGGAAGTTTTTCTACTTCCAAACTGATTTGGCTCCGTTCGAAGGGACCCCGTGCGTGATCTAGTAGTGATGATGATGGTCCAGATGATCATCATCTTCTGCTTCGTCTTTTCCTTTTCTGCTTCTTGGAGACTCTCTGGGCTCCACTGTCAGCTGCCAGCTGCATGCACAGTTCCTCCTTCTCGTCCTCCTTTTTCCGTAGTAGCGCCACCATCTCCCGATGTTCCTTAGACTTTTTGTGATTCTTCATGGTTTCTGCACTTTGGGAGTTTTCATCACAAGCTGGGCAGAACAGGTCATCGTAATATTCGATGTCGTCCAACAGGTCATGGTAATATTCGGTGTCATCTTGAGCTAGGCCAGTGAGAGGGTCTTCTATTTCCTCCATACCCAGCTGGACATTAGCCAGCTTTTGTTCCAAATCCAGACATCTTTCCTGAAGAGACTTCTTCAGGCGTTCAGCTTCATCCAGCTTTTTCTGGGCTTCCTGCAAGTCTTTTACTAATGACGTCATTTGTGATTTCAATACTTCAACTTCATTCGGAGATTGGTTGATCGGACTATTCAATCCCTCTACTGCAGCAGCTGTTTCAACCTTCTGTTGTTCTACATTGACGTGAGTCAGCGTACTTTTGGCATCCAAGGGTTGCTCTGCTGCCATCTTCTCAGTCTGTGTTGCAACCTCAGCTATTTCAATAACTTTTGGGAGCTCCAAACCCCTCTCCTTTGAAGATTTAAACTCCTGTTCAATTTGTTCCCATTTCAGAGTCTTGTCCTTCAGCATATGAAGGAGTTGGCTGACCGTTAACTCTTCTGACCTCATACGTTTCCCAGTAGCTGCAGGGCTGTTTATAACCTTGCCCTGGGGCTCCTTTGCTGTTTCTACTTCGCCATCATCCGCAGCCTCCACCATTCGAATTTCCCCACTTGAATCGTCCGGTGATGCTGCACCCAACGCCTTACGATCCCGGTCGCAGCGCCTCGTGGCCTCGGTAGCTGCCCGGCCTTTTTCGCCGGTCGCGGTCTAGCTGTCTCACGACGCCGTTGCGTCTCCCAGCCCGCTTGTACCGCAGCTTCCGTGCTCCACGCTGCCCCAGTCTCAGCGCCTCTGGGCCCGACTTCTGTCCGGCTCCTTTCCCCCGACCGTGGTCGAGTTCACCGCCCTTATCCTCCGTTTATTTTTTTATTTCCCTTTACTCACAGTCACCGTGGCCGACTTGCTTCTCGTGCTGATCGGCTCACTCACCACCGCGGCAGAAGGGACAATCAGTGCCTGTTGCTGATGGAAGGCTTCGTGTCTGAATTCTTCCTTCTTCCTTGCTCTGCAGACTCGAGTTTTCTCTCAGCAGAACGACGAGGGCGGGTGCCTCTTCTCGACGCTCGTTAACTGCTTCGGAAGTATTGTTGCCGCAGGGTAAGATCGAACTCGTCGCCACTGTAAAGTCTGTAGGTATTATGGCGAATTAATACACAGACTACAAGAGTAACTTTAACAGGACTTCACTATTCGAAGGTCAGGGCGAATCTGCCCAATAAATCCTGACACAGCACTTATATACCGGTGTGGTCACCGTCGGTATTACAGTATACAGCAGCCAAGATAAAGTAGTGCCACACCTAAAATAGTTCTCTTAAAGGTGAACGGTTACATACAATAGTTCTCTTAAAGGTAGAACAGTTACATACACTACAATTACTAGTTATTTAGAACTGCAGGGAGGAAAAAAAAAGATACGACTTAAACCTGTGCTGTGATAGGCTATACTGAACACAGACTATACTGAACACTGACTCCACGTTTGCACATCCTATTCTGGGTCTTTACCCTCACCTGTAAATACAGTGGTGGGACCAAAGAAATCATGTACCACGAGAGTTATGTTCAGTCACCTTCCCCCCTCCAGACCGCCCACTCTGCTCGCCGCGGACCTACCCTCACTCAACCCTCTGTTGGAAAGGTTCAGCTGTCCACTTTTCCTCGCCGTTTTAATTAAAGCAGCCGGTACAGCCGGCTCTTTCGCCTGAGGTTGAAATCCTGCCCTGGGGTTTGCGAACCTGCTCCCTCCCCTCCGAGACATCGCGCCGTCCGGCCCAACGGTCGCTCAGAACCCCCGGGAACAGGCCGATCCAACCGTGCGCATGCGCGCCATCCGGTCCAACGGTCGCTCAGAACCCCCGGGAACAGGCCGATCCAACCGCGCGCATGCGCGTCGCCGCCCAATGGCGACGCCGAGGGGCATGTTTCGCAGCGTTTGAAGAGGACAGCGAAGATCTTTGGGTGAAACATTCGTCATTATGTCCCCTCTGCAAGCAAATGAAAGATTTTGCAAAACGTTTTTTTCCCTACCCCCCCCAAAGAGACAGTTCCTCTGTGAAAGCAATACATGTTTTCTTTTGAAATAAAAACAGGAAATGCTGGAAATACTCAGCAGGTCATGCAGCATCTGTGGAGAGAGAAACAGAGTTAACGTTTCAGGTCGATGGCCCTTCCTCAGAACTGGAAAAAGCTGGAGATGGAACAGGTTTTTAAGCAGGGGAGTGGAAAGAATTGGAAAAAAGCCAGTGTGTAAGTTATACTGATCGAGAGTATTGTAAGCTGTTCTATTCAACTAAAGTAAGGAAAGCATTGCACCTGCTACGTCAACAGCGGGTGGGAGAAACGGGAAATTTTTGTGAGTGGCAGAAGGCGGGAAGTGGTGTTCATATACATAAATTATTTGGAATCAGAAATTGGAGGTATAATGGCTTGCTAGGCCATTTCAGAGGGCATTAAGAGTCAACCACATTGCTGTGGGTCTGGAGACTGGAGCCAGACCAGGTAAGGACGGCAGATTTCTTTCCTAAAGGACATTAGTGAACCAGATGGGTTTTTGCAACAATCGACAATGGTATCATGGTCACCATTACTAAGACTAACATTTAATTCCAGAATTAAATTGAATTGAAATTCCACCAGCTGCCGTGGTGGGATTTGAACCCATATCCTCAGAGCATTTGACTGAGCCTTTAGGCTTACTAGTCTAGTGACATCACCTCCTGACTCCCCAAAGCCTTTCCACCATCTACAAGGCACAAGTCAGGAGTGTGATGGAATACTCTCCACTTGCCTGGATGAGTGCAGCTCCAACAACACTCAAGAAGCTCGACACCATTCAGGATACAGCAGCCCGCTTGATTGGCACTCCACCACCTTCAACATTCACTCCCTCCACCACCGGTGCACTGTGGCTGCAGTGTGTACCATCTACAAGATGCACTGCAGCAACTCGCCAAAGCTCCTTCAACAGCACCTTCCAAACCCGTGACCTCTACCACTTAGAAGGACAAGGGCAGCAGACGCATGGGAACATCACCACCTACAAGTTCCCCTCCAAGCCACACACCATCCTGACTTGGACCTGTATCGCCATTCCTTCACTGTCGCTGGGCCAAAATCCTGGAACTCACTTCCTAACAGCATTGTGGGTGTACCTACACCATATGGACTGCAGCGATTCAAGAAGGCGGCTCACCACCATCTTCTCAAGGGCAATTAGGGATGGGCACTAAATGCAGGCCTAGCCAGCCAGCGACGCCCACATCCCATCAATGAATTTTTAAAAATTTGCAGATAATAAATTGGGGATATAGTTAATAATGACCACACCAAAATATAATAAGAATACATAAACAGGTTGATGCGCTATCAATCACTCAAAAGACTGATGTTAAGCGAGTAACTAACAGGCTTTTATTAACAAGAGAATGAAGGCGTGCCTCGAGTGGTCGACCAGTCCAGAATACAGAGGGACTGTGGAGCAGTCACCTTTATACCTGGACTCGTGGGAGGAGTCAGCCGAGGCATGTACAGACATGTACACAGTGGAATACAAACAGTGGTTTACCACATTCACCCCTTGTTTAAAAATGAGTGCGGCGGGGTGAAGTGTATTAAAAGTTTGTGTATTGGAGTCTCTCCGGAGGTCTTGTCTGCCGCTGTGATTGACGTGGCGACGGCAGGGGTAGTGAAGCTTCCGGCGTCGAGTCCCGCGTAGGCTGGGGCACTGGTGTGTAGTCCTCGTGGGTGTCGAGCGGGTTGCGTGCCGTCTGCTGGGGTTGGATATTGGATCGTGGGGGGGGGTGGTAGTGGGTTACTGGGGCCCCCGAGGGTGCGAGGTCTCGTATGGAGACTGTGTCCTCCCGCCCGTCCGGGTACGCAATGTAAGCATACTGGGGGTTGGCGTGGAGGAGGTCGACCCTCTCGACCAGGGGGTCCGTTTTATGGGTCCTCACGTGTCTTCTCAGTAGGACCGGCCCTGGGGACGTCAGCCATGGCGGTAGCGATGTCCCCGATGTGGACTTCCTTGGGAAGACAAACATTTTCTCATGAGGGGTGGCGTTAGTGGCAGTGCAGAGCAGTGACCGAATAGAGTGGAGCGCATCGGGGAGCACATCCTGCCAGCGGGAGGTCGGAAGGCCCCTAGACTTTAAGGCTGGCAGGGCGGCCTTCCAAACTGTTGCATTCTCTCTTTCCACCTGTCCGTTCCCCGGGGGTTGTAACTGGTGGTCCTGCTTGTGGCAATACCCCTAGCGAGCAGGTACTGGCGGAGTTCGTCGCTCATAAACGATGAGCCCCGGTCGCTATGGATATAGCTGGGGAAACCGAACAGGGTGAAGAGGTCGTTCAGACATTTAATGACCGTGGCACTGGTCATGTCCGGGCAGGGGATGGCGAACGGGAAACGGGAGTACTCATCAATAATGTTGAGGAAGTACACATTGCGGTCGGAGGAGGGGAGAGGCCCTTTAAAATCAACGCTCAGGCGCTCGAAGGGGCGAGTGGCTTTTATCAGGTGAGCCCTGTCTGGTCTATAAAAGTGCGGTTTGCACTCAGCGCAGACTTGGCAGTTCCTGGTCATGGTCCTGACCTCCTCAATGGAGTAAGGCAGGTTGCGGGCCTTGATGAAGTGGAAGAACCTGGTGACCCCCGGGTGGCAGAGGTCATTGTGGAGGGCCCGCAGTCTATCGATCTGCGCGCTGGCGCAGGTGCCAGGCGATAGAGCATCCGGGGGTTCATTGAGCTTCCCGGGCCGGTACAAGATCTCGTAATTGTAGGTGGAAAGTTCGATTCTCCACCTCAAGATCTTGTCGTTTTTGATTTTGCCCCTCTGCTTGTTGTTAAACATAAAAGCAACTGAACGCTGGTCAGTGAGCAGGGTAAATCATTTTCCGGCCAGGTAGTGCCTCCAATGACGCACAGCCTCCACAATAGCCTGGGCCTCCTTCTCAACAGCGGAGTGTCTGGTCTCCGGGCCCTGGAGGGTTCGTGAAAAGAAGGCCACGGGTCTCCCCGCCTGATTAAGGGTAGCGGCCAGGGCAAAGTCGGACGCGTCGCTTTCCACCTGGAAGGGGATGGATTCGTCCACTGCGTGCATGGTGGCTTTGGCAATGTCTTCCTTGATACGGTGGAAGGCTAAGCGGGCCTCTGCCGTCAAGGGAAAAGAGGTGGACTTGATCAGCGGACGGGCCTTGTCCGCAAAGTAGGGGACCCACTGGGCGTAATAGGAGAAAAACCCTAGGCACCTCTTCAGGGCCTTGAGGCAGTGGGGGTTCCATAAGGGGACGCATCCGGTCGGGGTCGGGACCGATGACTCCGTGTTCCACAACACAGCCAAGGATGACGAGGCGGGTTGTGCGGAATATGCACTTCTCCTTGTTATACGTCAGGTTCAGGAGTTGGGCGGTGCAGAGGAATTTTTCGAGGTTTGCGTCATGGTCCTGCAAGTCATGGCCGCAGATGGTCACATTGTCCAGATATGGGAAAGTGGCCTGCAACGCATTTTGATCGACCATCCGGTCCATCTCCCTTTGGAAGACGGAGACCCCGTTGGTGACGCCAAAGGGAACCCTAAGGAAGTGATAGAGGCGGCCGTTTGCCTCAAAGGCAGTATACTGGCGGTCCTCAGGGCGGATAGGGAGCTGGTGGTACACTGATTTCAGGTCAATGGTCGAGAAGACGCGGTACTGCGCGATCTGGTTGACCATATCAGCTATGCGGGGGAGTGGGTAAGCGTCCAGCAGGGTGTAGCGATTTATTGTCTGGCTGTAGTCGATGACCAGGCGCTGCTTCTCGCCGGTCTTAATGACCACAACCTGGGCTCGCCAGGGGCTGGTGCTGCCCTCAATAATCCCCTCCTTCAGGAGCCGCTCCACTTCGGTTTTAATGAAAACCCTGTCCCCGGCACTATCGCCTGCTCTTTGTGGCGATGGGCTTACAGTCGGGGGTGAGGTTAGCAAACAGTGGGGGGGGGGTGACTCTGAGTGTGGAGCGGTTGCACCTGGTGCGCGGCGGGCAATTTGGAAGCTGCTGGCTGCGGACTGTGAGTGGGGGGAGGGGTCCACCGTACGCCATCGTAACACTTTTAAGGTGGCACTGAAAATCTAACCCCAGTAGAACGGCAGCGCAGAGGTGGGGCAGGACCAGAAGTTTAAAATTATCGTACACAGTCCTGTCTACTAAGAGTGTCACCACGCAGTAGCTGCCAATGTCCGCCGACTGGGACTCGGAGGCCATAGAAATCTGCTGGTGCGCAGGCAGGACTGGGAGAGAGCAACGCCGCACCGTGTCGGGGTGGATGAAGCTCTCCGTGCTCCCAGAGTCAAAAAGGCAGATTGTTTTGTGACCATTTACCTTAATGTCCATTGTGGACCGGGCCAGTTGGTGCGGTCTCGCTTCGTCCAGCATAACGGAGGCCAGCGTAGGGGTCGGTGTGTCGTTGCGGGTATCAGATGAGGCGGTGTTGGGGGCCTGCTGCGTCCCGGCTGGCGTCCAAGATGGCGGCGTCCATGATTCCCATGTGGCTGGAGGCGTCCAAAATGGCTGCTGTTCCGGTGGTTCGCACATGGCTGGGGAGGCCCAAGATGGCGGCCCGCACAGGCCACACGCGGCGCTGCTGGGGTTCGGGGTGGCTTTGGCCCTGCAGACGCTGGCGTAGTGTCCCTTCTTCCCGCAGCCCGAGCAGATCGCATTTTTCGCCGGGCAGCGCGCTCTGGGGTGTTTGGCCTGGCCACAGAAGTAGCATTTCTGGCCTTGGGACACTGCTGCGGTAGTTGGGCCGTTGCTGGGATGTGGCTGGGGTGGCACGGCGCTATGAGGCAGTCCTACCGTGTCCCAGGCTGTTGTTCCCCACGGCGTCCACGGTGCAGAGGAGTAGGCATCCATGCCCCGGTAGGCTGCGTCCAATGATAGTGCGAGTTCAGAGGCCTTGTTGAGGTTGAGGTCACTCTGCTCCAACAGTCGCTGTCGGGTGTAATTGGACCTGTGGCCTGCTACAAAAGCGTCCCGGATAAGTTCCTCTGTGTACACGGCGGCCTTTACATCCTTACAACCACAGGCCCGGCCGAGCACAGACAGTGCCTGAAGGTATTCCTCGGTCGATTCCCCAGGTTGTTGTTTACGACTCCCCAGGAGGTGCCTGGCGTACACCTCGTTCACTGGGCGCGTGTACTGGTCCTTGAGGAGCTTGATAGCAGCCGTGTACGAGGTCGCGTCCTGGATGACCGAGTACGCTCGGTAGTTCACTTTGGAGGTCAGGACATCCAGTTTGTCCTCATCCGATTTGACCGTTGCAGCGGAGGCGATCAGGAATTTTTCAAAGCACCTAAGCCAGTGAGCAAACTTGGTGGATGCGTCCGCCTCCCGATGGTCTAAGTCTAGGCATGCTGGTGTGAGGATCTTCTCCATTATAAAAAATCTTGTTAATAAAATTGATGCGCTATCAATCACTCAAAAGACTGAGGTTAAGCGAGTAACTAACAGGCTTTTATTAACAAGAGAATGAAGGTGTGCCTCGAGTGGTCGACCAGTCCAGAATACAGAGGGACTGTGGAGCAGTCACCTTTATACCTGGACTCGTGGGAGGAGTCAGCCGAGGCATGTACAGACATGTACACAGTGGAATACAAACAGTGGTTTACCACACAGGTTTGTAGAATGAGCATAAGAAGCAGGAGTAGGCCATTTGGCCCTTCAAGCCTACTCCGCCATGCAGTAAGATCATGGCTGATCTTCTATCTCAACACCACCTTCCCTCACTATCACCATATCCCTTCATTTCCTTAATATCCAAAAATCTATCGATCACTGTCTTGAATATACTCAACGACTGAGCATCCACAGCCCTCTGGGGTAGAGAATTCCAAAGATTCACAACCCTTTGAGTGAAGAAGTTTCTCCTCATCTCAGTCCTAAATGGCTGACCCCTTATTCTGAGACCGTGACCCCTAATTCTAGACTCCCCAACCAGGGAAAACAACCTCCCAGCATCTACCCTGTCAAACCCTGTAAGAATTTTATATGTTTCAATGATGTCACCTCTCATTCTGCTAAATTCGAGGGCATGTAGGCCTAGCCTCCTCAATTTCTCCTCATGGGACAGTCTCCTATCCCAGGAATCACTGGTGAACCTTCGTTGCACTCCCTCGAAGGCAAGTATATCTTTTTTTAGGTAAGGAGATTTAAACTGTAAACAGTACTCCAGGTGTGTTCTCAGCAAGGCCCTATATAATTGCAGTGAGACTTCTTTACTCTTATATTCCAATCCTTTGTAATAAAGGCTAACATACCATTTGCTTTCCTAATTGCTGTACCTGCGTGTTAACTTTCAGTGATTGGTGCACAAGGACACCCAGATCCCTCTGAATACCAACATTTTCCAATATCTCACCATTTAAAAAATATTCTGCTTTTCTATTTTTCCTACCAAAGTAGATAACTTCACATTTCTCCACATAATATTCCATCTGCCATGTTCTTGCCCAATCACTTAACATGTCTAAATATCTTTGCAGCCTCTAGGCAGTGACTAGTGGGGTACCGCAGGGATCAGTCCTTGGACCCCAGCTATTCACAATATATATTAATGATCTAGACAAGGGAACTAGATGTAATATCTCCAAATTTGCAGACGACACAAAGCTGGGTGGGCGTGTGTGCTGTGAGGAGGATGCCGAGAAACTCCAGGATGATTTGAACAGGTTGGGTGATTGGGCAGATGCAATATAACATGGATAAATGTGAGGTTATCCACTTTGGTGGCAAAAACAGGAAGGCAGATTATTATCTGAATGGCAATAGATTGGGAGACGGGGAAGTGCAACGAGACCTGGGTGTCCTTGTGCACCAGTCGCTGAAGGTAAGCATGCAGGTGCAGCAGGCGGTTAAGAAGGCAAATGGTATGTTGGCCTTTGTAGCGAGAGGGTTTGAGTACAGGAACAAGGATGTCTTGCTGCAGTTGTACAGGGCCTTGGTGAGACCACATCTTGAGTATTGTGTGCAGTTTTGGTCACCTTATTTGAGGAAGGATGTTCTTGCCGTGGAAGGAGTTCAGCGAAGATTCACCAGGCTGATACCTGGGATGGCAGGAATGACGTATGAGGAGAGATTGGGTCGATTGGGCTTGTACTCGCTGGAGTTTAGAAGAATGAGAGGGGATCTCATTGAAACTTATAAAATTCTGACAGGACTGGACAGACTAGATGCAAGAAGGATGTTCCCGATGGTCGGGGAGTCCAGAACCAGAGGTCACAGTCTAAGGATAAGGGGTAGGCCATTTAGGACAGAAATGAGGAGGAATTTCTTCACTCAGTGAGTGGTGAACCTGTGGAATTCTCTATCACAGAAGGCAGTAGAGGCCAATTCATTAAATATATTTAAGAAGGAGTTGGATATATTTCTTAAGGCTAAAGGGATCAAGGGGTATGGGGAGAAAGCAGGGACCGGGTACTGAATTTGGATTATCAGCCATGATCGCATTGAATGGCGGAGCAGGCTCGAGGGGCCGAATGGCCTACTCCTGCTCCTATCTTCTATGTTTCTATGCATCCTCCTCACAACTTGCTTTCCCACCTAGCCTTGTATCATCAGCAAACTTGGATACATTACACTTGGTCCCCTCATCTAAATCATTGATATAGATTGTAAATGGCTGAGGCCCAAGCACTGATCCTTGCAGTATCTCACTAGTTACAGCCTGTCAACCTGAAAATGAGCCGTTTATTCCTACTCTGATTTCTATCCATTAACCAATCATCAATCCATGCTAATATATTACCCCCAATCCCATGAGCCCTAATTTTGTGTAATAACCTCTTGTGTGGATGGATAAATGGCAAATGGAATTCAATATAGCAAAGTGTGAGCTGGTTCATTTTGGTAGGTGGAAAAAGGAGGCCACTTATTCCTTGGAAGGTAAGAAGCTAAATAGGACAGAGGAGAAAGGAGGTCTGGGAATACAGATACATAAATCGCTAAAGGTAGCAACAGAAGTTGGTAAGGCCATGGAGAGTGCAAACATAGTACTGAGACTTAATTCTAGAGGAATAGAATGCAAAAGCAGGGATGCTACCAGAATTGAGAGGATGCAACTATCAGGAAAAAATCAGCAGGCTGGGGTTCTTTTCTCTGGAAATTAGATGAAAAAGATCAGATAGAGGTCTTTAAAATTATGAAGCAGTTTGATGGGGTGGATAAGAACATAAGAAATAGGAGCAGGAGTAGGCCATTCAATAAGATCATGGCTGATCTGATCTCGGCCTCAATTCCACTTTTCTGCCTGTTCCCCATAACCCTTGACTCCGCTGTAGTTCAAAAATCTGTCTATCTCAGCCTTATATATTCAATGACTCCGCCTCCACAGCTCTCTGGGGTAGAGAATTCCAAAGATTCATGACCCTCTGAGAGAAGAAATTCCTCCTCATCTCCATCTTAAATGGTCGACCCCTTATTCTGAAACTATGCCCCCTAGTTCTAGATTCTCCCACGAGGGGAAACATCCTCTCAACATCTGCCCTGTCAAGCCCCCTCAGAATCTTATATGTTTCAATAAGATCACCTCTCATTCTTCTAAACTCCACTGAGTATAGGCCCAACCTGCTCAACCTTTCCTCATAAGACAACCCCTTCATCCCAGGAATCAACCTCGTGAACCTTCTCTGAACTGCCTCCAATGCAAGTATATCTCTCCTTAACTAAGGAGACCAAAACTGTACACAGTTCTGGGTGTGGTCTTACCAATGCCCTGTACTCTAGGTGTGGTCTTACCAATGCCCTGTACAGTTGTAGCAGGACTTCCCTACTTTTATACTCCATCCCCCTTGCAATAAAGGCCAACATTCCATTTGCCTTCCTAATTACTTGCTGTACCTGCATGCTTTTGTGTTTCATGTACGAGGACACCCAGATCCCTCTGTACCGCAGCATTCTGTAGTCTCTCTCCATTTAAATAATATTTTGTTTTTCTATTCTTCCTACCAAAGTGGATAATATCATATTTTCCTACATTATACTCCATCTGCCAAATTTTTGCCACTCACTTAACCGATCCCTTTGCAGAATCTACGTGTTCTCCTCACAACTTGCTTTCCCACCTATTTTTGTATCGTCAGCAAATTTGGCTACATCACACTCGGTCCCTTCATCCAAGTCATCATTAATATAGATTGTAAATAGTTGAGGCCCCAGCACTGATCCCTGTGGTGCCCCACTAGTTAGTTTGCCAACGTGAAAATGACCCATTTATCCCAACTCTTTGTTTTCTGTTAGTTAGCCAATCCTCTCTCTGCTAATATATTACCCCAACACCATGAGCTCTTGTGCAGTAACCTTTTATGTGGCACCTTATTGAATGCTTTTGGAAATCAAAATACACTACATCTACTGGTTCCCTTTTATCCACCCTGCTTGTTACATCCTCAAAGAACTCTAATAAATTTGTCAAACATTATTTCCCTTTCATAAAACCATGTTGATTCTGCTTGATTGTATTATGATTTTCTAAATGTCCTGCTATTACTTCCTTAATAATGGATTCCAGCATTTTCCCAGTGACAGTTGTTAGGCTAACTGGCCTATAGTTTCCTGCTTTCTGTCTCCCTCCTTTCTTGAATATGGGCATTACATTTGCGGTTTTCCAATCCGCTGGGACCTTCCCAGAGTCTAGGAAATTTTGGAATATTACAACAAATGCATCTACTATCTCTGCAGCCACTTCTTTTAAGACCCTAGAATGCAGGCCATCAGATCCAAGGGACTGGTCAGCCTTTAGTCCCATTAGTTTGCCTAGTACTTTTTCTCTAATGATAGTGATTGTTTTAAGTTCCTCCCTCCCTTTTGCCCCTTGATTTTCCACTATTATTGGGATGCTTATAGTGTCTTCTACCATGAAGACAGATACAAAATATTTGTTCAAAGTCTCTGCCATTTTCTTGTTTCCCATTATTAATTCCCCAATCTCATCCTCTAAGGGACCAACATTTACTTTAGCTGCTCTCTTCCTTTATATATACTTCTAGAAGCTCTTACTGTCTGTTTTTATATTTCTTGCTAGTTTACGCTCAATCTATTTTCTCCCTCTTTATTTTTTTTTAGTCATCCTTTGCAAGTTTCTAAAAATTTCCCAATCTTCTGGCTAATCACAACATAGAAACATAGAAGATAGGAGCAGGAGTAGGCCATTCGGCCCCTCGAGCCCGCTCCACCATTTAATGAGATCATGGCTGATCATCCAAATTCAATACCCTGTCCCTGCCTTCTCCCCATATCCCTTGATCCTTTTAGCCTCAAGAAATATATCCAACTCCTTGAATATATTTAATGAATTGGCCTCAACTGCCCTGTGTGGCAGAGAATTCCACAGGTTCACCACTCTCTGGGTGAAGAAATTCCTCCTCATCTCAGTCCTAAATGGCTTACCCCTTATTCTTAGACTGTGACCTCTGGTTCTAGACTCCCCCGCCATCGGGAACATCCTTCCTGCATCTAGTCTGTCTAGTCCTGTTAGAATTTTATAAGTTTCAATGAAATCCCCTCTCATTCTTCTAAACCCCAACGAATATAAGCCCAATCGACCCAATCTCTCCTCATACGTCATTCCTGCCATCCCAGGTATCAGTCTGGTGAATCTTCGCTGCACTCTCTCCATGGCAAGAACATCCTTCCTCAGATAAGGCGACCAAAACTGCACACAATACTCAAGGTGTGGTCTCACCAAGGCCCTGTACAACTGCAGCAAGACATCCTTGATCCTGTACTCGAATCCTCTCGCTATGAAGGCCAACATACCATTTGCTTTCTTAACCGCCTGCTGCACTTGCATACTTACCTTCAGCGACTGGTGCACAAGGACACCCAGGTCTCCTTTTTTGGAAAAGAAAGACTTGCATTTATATAGCACCTTTCACAACCACCGGATGTCTCAAAGCGCTTTATAGCTCTACTTTTTTTGAAGTGGAGTCACTGTTGTAATGTAGGAAATGCGGCAGCCAATTTGTGCACAGCAAGCTCCCACAAACAGCAATGGCCAGATAATCTGTTTTTGTTATGTTGATTGAGGGATAACTATTGGCCACGACACTGGGGATAACTCCCCTGCTCTTCTTTGAAATAGTGCCATGGGATCTTTTACGTCCACCTGAGAGGGCAGACGGGACCTCGGTTTAACATCTCATTTGAGACGTCTGGAGTGTCAACCTAGCTTTATGTGCTCAAGTCCTTGGAGTTGGACTTGAACCCACAACCTTCTGACTCAGAGGCAAGTGTGCTACCAACTAAGCCACAGCTGACACTGTATGCCTTTTCTTTCAATTTGATACCCTCCTTAACTTCCTTAGTAAGCCACGGATGGTTCGTCCTTCTTGTAGAGTCTTTCTTTCTCACTGGAATATATCTTTGTTGAGAGTTATGAAATAGCTCCTTAAAAGTCTGCCACTCCTTATCTACCGTCTTACCTTTTAATCTATTTTCCCAGTCCACTTTAGCCAACTCTGTCTTCATACCTTTGTAATTGCCTTTATTTAAGTTTAAGACACCAGTTTCACACCCAAGTTTCTCACCCTCAAACTGAATGTGAAATTCTACCATGTTATGATCACTCTTCCTTAGAGGATCCTTTACCATGAGATCATTAATTAATCCTGTCTCATTACACATTACCAGATCTAAAATAGCCTGTTCTTTGGTTGGTTCCACAACGTATTGTTTTAAGAAACTGTGCTGAATACACTCTATGAATTCGTCCTCAAGGCTATCTTTGCCAATTTGATTTGTCCAATCTATATGAAGATTAAAATCGCCCATGATTATTGCAGTATCTTTTTTACAAACTCCCATTATTTCTTGGTTTATACTCTGTCCCACAGTGTAGCTACCGTTAGGGGGCCTATAGACTACTCCCACCAGTGACTTTCCCTTATTATTTCTTATCTCCACCCAAACTGATTCTACACCTTGATGTGGAGAAACTGTTTCTACTTGTGGTCAATGTTTCCCCTAAGGCACGCGGCCGCACACCAATCACGAGGTCCCGCGCAGGTCGCTCATCAGCTCCTGCCGCTGGAAGAGATAACACATGCAAATTTAAAGGGACCGCGCACAAAAAAATTAGAGGGAACATTGCTTGTGGTTGAGTCCAGAAAAAGGGAGCATAAATATAAGATAGCCACTAACAGATCAAATAAAGGATTTAGGAGGAATTTCTTTACACAGAGAGTGACAAGAATGTGGAACTTGCTGCCACATGGAATGGTTGAAGTGGATAGCATTGATGCATTTAAAAGTAGGCTTGATCCATACATGAGGAAGAAGGGAATAGAGGGAAATGGAAGCAGGACGGGAAAAGGTAATTAAGCTGGAGGGAGACTCATCTGGAATATAAGCACAACGATGGAATCTTCTATGTCCACAAGAAGGCAGATGAGGCCTCAGTTTATTTTTTTTAATTCGTTTATGGGATGTGGGCATTGCTGGGAAGGCCAGCATTTATTGCCCATCCCTAATTGCTCTTGAGAAGGTGGTGGTGAGCCGCCTTCTTGAACTGCTGCAGTCAGTGTGGTGAAGGTACTCCCACAGTGCTGTTAGGTAGGGAGTTCCAGGATTTTGACCCAGCGATGATGAAGGATCAGCGATATACTTCTAAGTCAGGATGGTGTATGACTTGGAGGGGAACTTGGAGGTGGTGGTGTTTCCATGCGCCTGCTGCCCTTGTCCTTCTAGGTGGAAGAGGTCGCGGGTTTGGGAGGTGCTGCCGAAGAAGCCTTGGCGAGTTGCTGCAGTGCATCTTGTAGATGGTACACACTGGAGCCACGGTACGCCGGTGGTGGAGGGAGTGAATGTTTAAGGTGGTGGATGGGGTGCCAATCAAGTGGGCTGCTTTGTCCTGGATGGCGTCGAGCTTCTTGTGAATTGAGCTGCACTCATCCAGGCAAGTGGAGAGTATTCCATCACACTCCTTACTTGTGCCTTGTAGATGGTGTTATGTTCATTAATAACTAGTCATTTTTATTAAGAACAGCTAGCTTTTGCTAGACACTTTATTGAGCACATGTGGACTAGGCACAGTATCTGTAGAGGCCTCCATCTTGACTGCTGCCTTGTGGGTAGCCTAGTGCATCGTGGGTAGCCCACTCATATACATACAGCACCATCTAGTGTACCATTCCAGAATGACAGGTTACTGATCATTACATCCCCCTTTCTTTGAGGTTAAACAAAATCAGTATCAATCAATATCAATCAATCATAACAACATAAACATCTTTAACAGTCAATACATTTTCAATGTAGTTTTCTTTGTACTCAAAGATTAAGTCTATCAGGCTTTTTTACTTCACGTGTGGATCTTCTCAGCACAGGTAAGTCTGATGTGTTTTCATGAGAGCCTGTATGTGTATTTGTGTTAGATTGTTCTGGTGGTGAGTGACAAGAGTCAGTTGCGGCATTGTCATCGATTTGCTCTTCGATAGTCTCTTGTGTTTGTAGGAGGGAACGGCGGTTCCTCCTGAGAATCTGTCCTTCCTCAGTTCTAACAGTGTATGACCTTGGTCCTACTTCCTCAAGAACTGTAGCTTTCCTGTTCCATGCATCTGGATCCTCAATCCTGACAACATCATCCCTTGTCAATGGTTTCAGACTTTTGGATGACTTGTCATAGTATGATTTCTGTTTCAGCTTTAACAGTTGAAGTCTCTGTCTCAGTTCCTTACTCTGCTTTTCTTTTGCACAGCAGGGTAGTGTGGTACGCAACTTGCGACCGATTAGGAGTTCAGCAGGTGAAGAACCAGAGTCTAAAGGTGAGGCTCGGTAGCTCAGCAGGGCGAGATAAGGATCAGACTTGCTTTCTGTCGCTTTCTTCAGTAGCTGCTTGAGAACTTGAACACCTTTCTCTGTCTTACCATTCGACTGAGCATACAAAGGACTGGATGTGATGTGTTGAAAGTCATAATGTGCTGCAAACTGTTGCCACTCCTTACAGTTGAAGCACGGACCATTGTCGCTAACAGCAATCCTGGGAATTCCATGTCTGGCGAAGATGGATTTCACATGCATTATGACACTGCTTGCTGTGGTGCTTGAGAGCAGCGCCATCTCAGGATAGTTAGAATAGTAGTCAATCACTATTAGATAGTCTTTACCATTTAAATGAAAAAGGTCCATACCAACCTTTTGCCATGGTGCTGTTGGTATGTCAGCTACTATCATTGGTTCCTTTGCTTGTTTGTTTTGGTGTTTCTGACATGTCTCACATTTGCCTATCATGTTCTCAATGTCCTTATTTATGCCAGGCCAATAAACAGTGTCTCTTGCTCTCCTTTTGCATTTTTCAATTCCGAGGTGTCCCTCATGAATCCTTTTGAGCATGTCTTGACGTAGAGCCTGTGGAATGACTATTCTGTTCTGTTTTAGTAATAGTCCACTTGCGACACTCAATTCTGACCTTATGTGAAAATATTTTGGACAGGAACCTTTTGGCCAACCATGATGAATGTTCTCTATTACTGTTTGTAATACTGTATCTTTTACTGTTTCTTCTGCTATTTGCTTTGATTTTGTGTCTGACACGGGCAGCGCAGCAGTAACCATACTCACATGAACATCCACGTCTTCTTCAGTAGAGCTCACATGACTCATTGTGGGTGCTCGGGATAGTGCATCTGCTAACACATTGGCCCAGAACTTGGTGTCGGGGGCTTGCCGCGCGTGCAAGCCCCCGATGTGCGCTCACCCTGCGCGCCGACATCTGAAACCTGGCCCGCAGTGGATTTCCTTTCAGTGGCCAGGTTCTGATGTCGGCGCGCTGTGCTAACCTGACCCAGCGGCGTAGTTAGTGCGATGTGCCGGCTGGGATCAGGTGAGCACTGTTCAGCCAATCAGGGGAGGGGAAACTTCATTCATAAGTTTGAGAGTAAGAACTGTCAAACTCATGAGAAGTACTGCACCCCAAAACACTACTTAAGCTTTAAATAAAATTTTAAAAAACATCCCAATCATCATTAAGTATAAATAAGTTTAAAAAAATAATTTAAACAATTTTTTTTTTTTGAAAAAAATAAATTTTTAATAAAAGGGGTCTAAAACTAAACTTACCCTATTGTAGATTCTTTAAAATAATAAACCTGTGGAAAAAAAATTCTAAATTGCACTAAAACACCACTTACCTGTAAAAATAAATACTTACGTGTGCTTTTTACAAGCGTAAAGACCGGAGGCCTTTACACATGCGCAAATCCCCCAAAACAGAGGAAATCTAAGACGCGCGCACTGCCCCCTACAGCGCACGCGCTAGCCTCTTCAACTCTTGGGTGAGAGGAGAGGAAATGCCGGTTTTCAGCGCATGCGCTGTGCATGCTGAAAACCGGCATTTCCTCCGGCCAGACGCGTGAGTACCCCTTCCGCACTCACGCGTTTGGGGAGGAATTTCTGCCCCTATGTATTTGCCTGGTGTGTAGATCAGTTCAAAGTCATATCGTTGCAGCTTCATCATGAGTCGTTGAATCCTTGGAGACATCTCATTCAGGTTCTTTTTTATGATGGCAACCAGTGGGCTGTGGTCTGTCTCAACTGTGAAGGTGGGAAGTCCATATATGTAGCCATGAAACTTTTCTAGTCCAAATACCAAGCCTAGACATTCCTTTTCAATCTGGGCGTATCGACACTCAGTATCAGTCATAGACCTGGAGGCATAGGCAACAGGCTTCCAATCTTCACCCTCTGCTTGTAGCAAGACCGCACCTAGGCCATCTATTGATGCATCCGTTGATACTTTGATTCTTTTTGTTGGGTCAAAGAAGGTGAGTACAGGTGTGGTTGTCAGCACTGTTTTGAGGTTTATCCACTCTTGTTCATGTCTTTCTGTCCATGCGAACTCATTTGTTTTACATAGCAGGTCTCGCAGACAGGCTGTCTTGGCTGACAAGTTAGGAATGAACTTTCCAATGAAGTTTATCATCCCCATGATGCGTAGCACTCCTTTTTTGTCAGTGGGTCGGGGCATTTTGAGTATGGCGTTTACTTTTTCCATATCTGGCTCTATTCCTTTACCAGATAGATTATCTCCTAGGAAAGTGACTTCCTGGACGCCAAACTGACACTTGGCTTTGTTGAGCTTCAGTCCATTCCGGCGTATGCTCTGTAGCAATTTAGTCATGCTCTGTAGCAATTTAGTCAGTCTCTCATTGTGTTCTTTCAGTGTGGAGCCCCAGATGATGATGTCATCAACATAGACCCGAACTCCTTCCAGACCTTCAATTATGTGTTCCATCGCTCTATGAAAGATTTCAGATGCAGATATTATCCCGAAAGGCATTCTGAGGAAACAATACCTGCCAAATGGTGTGTTGAAGGTACAGTATTTGGTGCTCTCTTCATCCAGTTTTAGTTGCCAAAATCCTTGTGAGGCATCGAGCTTTGTAAAGTATCTGGCACCTGACATTTCACTGGTGATTTCTTCTCGCTTGGGAATCTGGTAATGTTCACATTTTATGTTTGCATTTAAGTCCTTTGGATCCATGCATATTCTTAGATCATTGTTCTTTTTCTTTACACATACCATGGAGTTAACCCAGTCTGTTGGCTCTTCGACTTTCCTGATGACTCCTAGTGTGGTCATTCTGTCCAGTTCATTCTTGAGCCGGTCACGCAGGGGTGCTAGAACTCTTCATAGAGCATGTACCACTGGCTGAGCATACTCCTTTAGCTGGATCTTGTAAGTGAATGATAGAACTCCAAATCCTTTGAACACATCCTGGAAATTATTCACTACAGAATCCACCGAGTCATCTGGTCTGCTTATGGCACAGTTTATACGGTAGACTCTCTTGACCAGTTCTAAGTCCTCACAAGCTTTGTCACCCAGTAGTGAATCAAGTCCTTCAGCCACAACAGAAAACATGAGATGATGCACTTTGTCTTTGACTGTCACTTTAAGTCTGCATACACCTAAGCTATCTATTTTCTGTCCATTATAGTCCTTCAGTAGTACTGACTTTTTCTGTATTTTGGGCTTTTCTTTCATATTGTTAATGTCACTCATACTGATTAAGTTTGCTTTTGCCCCAGTGTCTAGTTTCAATGTAACTAATGCTCCATTTACCTGCAGTGGGATCATCCATTTGTCCTCTTTTACTGCATTAACTTTATGTTCAGCATTGTTAATTCCTGAGGGCTGCACATTTTCTGTATCCTTTTTGATATTGTCACATGACACCATTCCTACAAAACATGTCTCACTTAAATCAGTGTCCTCAATTACATTAACTCGTTGCCCTTTCTTAGTTTTTACTTTTGAAAAGCATTGTTTGGCAAAGTGATTCTTTCCATGACATTTTGTGCACATTTTTCCAAACGCTGGACATTGTTTTAACTGGTGTTTGTAACCACAGCGTTTACAATTAAAAATTCCTTCCTCCGATTGCTTTTCACTTCTGTTCTGCCCATGTTTCTTCCCCTTGTAGGACACAGCACCGACAGCAGCATTATCACTCATTACAATCGCATCATTATTGATTTCACTGAAAGTCTTCACGTGCTTTCGAGCTAGCTCACTAGCTTGGCATACTTTCACAGCAATTTCCCATGTTAGTTCGGTTTCTCTCAACAGACGTTCCCTGACTTTTTTTATCATGAATACCAAACACAATCTGGTCACGAATCATGGATGCTTTCAGCTCAGAGAAATTACATATCTGTGCTTTCAGTTTCAGATCAGTCAAAAAGCTATCAAAAGTCTCATTTTGCTGCTGTGTCCGAGAACGGAAGATGTACCTCTCATAGGTTTCATTCTTTTTGGGAGAACAATGTGTATCAAACTTCTTTAGCACATCGTCTAATTTTTCTCTGTTCTCCTCTGGATTAAATACAAATGTATTAAATACCTCTATCGCCTGTGGGCCTGCAACCGTGAGCAGCAATGCTATTTTCCTTGCGTCTGGCTTCGTACCGTACCCGATGGCAGCAATGTAGAGTTCGAATTGTTGTTTAAAAGTCTGCCAATTGTAGTTGACATTTCCTGTGAGTTTCAAACGCTCTGGTGGCTTCAAATTCTCCATGTCGTGTTGCACAATATTCAGCAGATCTTACCAATCCTGGTACCATGTTATGTTCATTAATAACTAGTCGTTTTTATTAAGAACAGCTAGCTTTTGCTAGACACTTTATTGAGCACATGTGGACTAGGCACAGTATCTGTAGAGGCCTCCATCTTGACTGCTGCCTTGTGGGTAGCCTAGTGCATCGTGGGTAGCCCACTCTTATATAAATACAGCACCACCTAGTGTACCATTCCAGAATGACAGGTTACTGATCATTACAGATGGTGGAAAGGCTTTGGGAGTCAGGAGGTGAGACACTCGCTGCAGAATACCTAGCCTCTGACCTGCTCTTGTTACCACAGGATTTATGTGGCTGGTCCGGTTAAGTTTCTGGTCAATGGTGACCCCCCAGGATGTTGACGGTGGGGGATTCGGCGATGGTAATACCATTGAATGTCAAGGGGCGGTGGTTAGACTCTCGCTTGTTGGAGATAGTCATTGCCTGACACTTCTGTGGCACGAATGTTACCTGCCACTTATCAGCCCAAGCCTGAACGTCGTCCAGGTCTTGATGCATGCGGGCATGGACTGCTTCATTATCTGAGGAGTTGTGAATGGCACTGAACTGCAGGCATCAGCGAACATCCCCATTTCTGACCTTATGATGGAGGAAAGGTCATTGATGAAGCAGCTGAAGATGATTGGGCCTAGGACACTCCCTGAGGAAATCCTGCAGCGATGTTAATGTCTCATTGGATAAGTACTTGAAGGAAAAAAAATTGCAGGGCTACGGGGAAAGAGCAGGGGAGTGGGACTAGCTTAAGTGTTCTTGCAGAGAGCCGGCACGGGCTTGACAGGCCAAATGGCCTCCTTCTGTGCTGTAACCATTCTATAATTCTATCTGAACGACGGCACCTCCGACAGTGCAGCACTCCCTCAGTACTGCACTGAAGTGTCAGACTGCATTTTGTGCTCAAGTCTCTGAAGTGAGTCAACCTTCTGACTCAGAAGCAGGAGTGCTACCACTGAGCCAAGCCTGACACTTGTGATAAAAGAGGAATTTCTATAAAGCAGGAAGCAACAAAAACTAAGGCTGGTCTAGAGCATAACAACCTTTGCTTCCCTACATTTTGTACACCACCATCTTACAACAAGGGTAAATACAGTATAACATCTTAAAACTGACAACATCCTACATCTTAAAAAGGTGACTACAGTAACATTTTAAAAATGAAGAAAAATGCATACACCTCATGAGTTTTTTTTATGTAGCAAAGATTTATAACAACTTAAAAAGAAAATACACTATTACATCTTCAAAATTAAAGAAACATGCTCACGGCTCAGGAGCTTTTTTAATGTTGCAAAGAATTCTGTGATTTTTTTTGATGGAGATCTGCACTTTTATAAACAAGGCTGTGTCTCACTTTCTAGTGGTATAGGAATCCATTTGATTCTTGAAAGCTTTCCACGTTGAGTTCTTTGGCAAGCTCATTAACCTTAGTTTTCAACAGGCAGCCGTCAAGCGAGATTTCTGAACTTAACTCAGAAAAATGTGAGCGATTGTATCACCTATGCTTTCTTTTATTTATATTGAGAAATTGTAAACAAAAGAAAACGCATATGGCATAATCACTCCCTTTCTCCTTCTCTCTCTCAACTAAACTTTCTTAGTCCCCCAGCACTGTCAAATTCTAAGATGTCTTCCCTTTCCAGTACAGGTACTGCCAGAACCTATGAGCAACACCACAGGAAATCCATTTTTACAATTGAGTCTTTCAGCTAGAATTCATCTATCATACTTCAAAGTGTCACAAGTAAAACGTGTCTCACGCTTCCTTATAATTAGCTAAAATATTATCTACGAATTAGACTTGTTGGGATAGATCTTAACCGCCCAGCAGAAACACGGCGGAAGCGGCCCAAAAATGGCTCCAGCCATTTTATACTGAGTGCCACCCAAAAAAATGATTTGTTAATTTTATTTTAAACATCAACTTTTAATACCTACATTAGGTAATGGCATAAATGGGGAGCAATCCTGTGCCACTCCACTGAAAACAAGAGATCAATCATTTTGAATTTACCCAAATATTAAACTTGAGTCCCTTAACTCCCAGAAAAGATGCTGGGATTGCAGAGGAACCAGCTGATTGCTCATGATTTCCCAAGTAAGGGCACCTGTTTATAATAACACTTGCATTTCTGTAGCACCTTTAACATACTAAAACGTCCCAATGCGCTTCACAGGAGCGTTATCCAGCACAATTTGATACCAAGCCACATAGAGATATTCAAGCAGGTGACCAAAAGCTTGGTCAAAGAGGTAGGTTTTAAGGAGGTGAGGCAAGAGGAAATTCCAGAACGGAGGGCCTAGGCAGCTGAAACCACGGCCGCCAATGTTGGAGCAATGAAAATCAGGATGCACAAGAGGTCATAACTGGAGGAACAGAGATCCCGAGATATCTGCGCTATTCCAATTCTGGCATTTTGAGCATCCAAGATTTTAATCACTCCACCATTGGTGGCTGTGCCTTCAGCTGCCAAGGTACTCAGCTCTGGAATTCCCTCCATAAACTTCTCCGCCTCACTACCTCTTTCCTCCTTTAAGACGCCCCTTAAAACCTACCTTACCTCCCCGAATATCTCATGTGGCTCGGTGTCAAATTTTGTTTGATAATGCTCCTGTGAAGCACCATGGGATCTTTTACTACGTTAAAGATGCTATATAAATGCAAGTTGTTATGGTTGGTTGTAGGGCTGGAGGAGGTTAGAGATAGGGAGGGGCAGGCTAGTCCACTGTAATCGCTGCAGATGGTTTCATTGGAGTCGTTCCAAAAAATCTCACGGAGCAGTCTAATGGGTAGGGACAGCGAACCCCATGCGCCTCTTTGCAAATTAAATGTGTTTTGAAACTATAAAAAATATGGGAATGATTTTATTCAAAAAATTACTCTTAAGCTTATCTTTTCCTTTAAGTAATTTGGAGAAACTCAAAACGAAGAGTCTCAAACTAAAACCCAGGATTTCAGCGTTGATCAGACAGAACAAAATGGTTAAAGCGATTTTCCAGTAATAATCGCTCATTTTGTTTTAAAGATGTGAACTCTCACTCTTAGAAAGTCATTACAGCTCCAGACGTTCAAAAGTGTCCCCTTTTTTGATCCCAACTTGTCAAATTTCATGTTGATGACCGTTCTAGCGCGAATTCGATTAAACAGGACCTCGTGGAATATATATTTTAATATATATATGTGTATATATAGTATAAGCACACCATGAAACGGGTCAGTTTCGCACCCCACCCAACCAACAGAAAATAATCGGCACTGGAAAGAAGCGTGACACGTTATGAAATGAAAATAGGAAGACGAAAAAGCAATCCTTTCAGTCTCCATTTCCCTTTCCGCCGTGTGTGTACCTCTGGAAAATGATGGCGGCCGCCATACGCTGGGCGGAGGGAGGGGTTGGGGAAGAAGGCGCGCAGCTCCCCCTAGCGCCGCCACCACCTTCCCCTGCCAGCCAGTGCAGGAGGGGACCGAGGGGAACCGCCGCGCCTGCGCAGTCCGCCGCGGGGATTGTGGGATACCGCGGAGTCTGCCCGTTGTCGTTGTTATTGAGGGTTTCGGCCGAAGACCCGGGCATTTTCACTACCGATTAATTATCTTTAAATTGTCATATATACTTTCCCACTTTCTTTTCTTCTGTATTTTAATGTCTTAGGTTGAAGAAAACGTCGTGGAAAATCGGATCAAGAAAATAATTTCTTCCCATTTTCAAAAAAAACCCATATAATTTCTAAAAGCGATGGCTACAGACGTAATTCAAGTGACCAATGTTTCGCCGAGCGCGACCTCGGAGCAGATGAAAACTCTGTTCGGGTTTTTGGGCAAAATCGACGAGTTGCGGCTCTTCCCTTCAGAGTGAGTAACTCCAAACTCCCAGGCAGGGCCGGGGCCTAAGCCGCGCCGCCCAGCGGCTTAAGATCTGACGCCAAACGTTTTATCTTTTACTTCTGAGGGAAAGCAATTTTGTGCACGGAGTGCGTTTTACGGACGTGCTATTCGAAATATCTGTTGGAAATATCACATGCATTTCCTTTCTTGAATAACGGAGTTCCAGTCTCTTCCACTATTGTGTGGCTTTGGGACTCGCTGCCCTCACAATATCACGACCATCCTCCCAGCCGCATTTATCTGGATTTACTTTTTTTGTGGGGGGTGGGCTAATTTAAAAAAAAAATAAAGCGTTAGTTTTAAAGAGGTAATTTTTGAAGTTGTACCAAAGTTAGGTGTTTCATTATTACCCCTGTGAAGTAAAATGGCCGCCAATGTAAAGCCTTTTTCATTAATGTCGACAGGCGATAATTATTGTTTTGTAGCTTTTACACTTAATTTTTGAGCAATGTACTGATATATTACAGGTTTAATAATTTGCAGATTATTAAATGGGCCGAGCAATATTGTGCATAACATGAACTACGTTTTAAGCCAAAGTATGGCGAGAGTCGTAAAAAGCAGGCTTCAGGGGCCTTGTAGCCTACGCTTCCTCCTATTTCTTAAATGGGAAAGACGTAGATAATTGAGGGAACATGGCTAGCTGAAAAAGGAGTAAATACAATTAATTTTTCATTGTTGCAAAAGCAGTCAGTTGTCGGACTAATTTGCATTTTAGCAGAAAAACATGGGATTGCAGGATGTAATCGTGAAAAACGGGTGAAATAATTTCAACTGAGTTCATTGCTGTCATCAGTGTCAATTTATTTTAAAAACGTATCAAGAAAGATATAATTTAATACAATTAGCTGTGCCTGGCATCAGTAGAGATGGTAACAAAGAAAAATGGTCATGTACATTTTATCCCCCTTCAAAATATTGTTTCAAGCTCTGGTTGGTTAGAGACTTGTGCAGCACCTATTAATATTCTGAAGTATAGTAAGGTCCCATCTTCATGTGTGGGACTTAGTTGTCAAATAGGCTTACTTACCACCAAAGTAGCTTCTGTTTGCTTCTTTAAGGATACACGGACTTGGCTAAGCCTGAAGAATTTAGGTGCAGATTGACGAGAGTTAAGGATTTGGGGCCTCTATGCACGAGGTGCTGCTGGAGTTTCACTGACTAAAAATGCAGTTACGAGCACGAAGCATTAATAAGCTTCCTGTTTATCCATCTTCCAGTCTCTGAAAGTTAACATGCAGGTACAGCAAGCAATTAGGAAAGCAAATGGTATGTTGGCCTTTATTACAAGAGGATTTGAGTATAAGAGTAAAGACGTCTTAGTGCTATTATATAGGGCCCTGGTGAGATCACATTTGGAATATTGTGTACAGTTTTGGTCTCCTTACCTAAGGAAGAATATACCTGCCATAGAGGGGAGTGCAACGGAGGTTCACCAGACTGATTCCTGGGATAGGGGGATTGCCCTATGAGGGGAGATTGAGTAAACTAGGCCTATAGTCTCTGGAGTTTAGAAGAATGAGAGATCTCATTGAAACATACAAAATTCTTACAGGGCTTGACTGGATAGATGCAGAGAGAATGTTTCCCCTAGCTGGGGAGTCTAGAACCAGGGGTCACAGTCTCAGAATAAGGGGTCAGCCATTTAGGACTGAGATGAGGAGAAATTTCTTTGGTGAATCTTTGGAATTCTCTACCCAAGAGAGCTGTGGAGGTTCATGACAGAGATTGATAGATTTTTGGATATTAAGGGAATCAAGGGATATGGGGATAGTGCAGGAAAATGGAGGTGAGGTAGAAGACCAGCCATGATCTTATTGAATGGCGGAGCAGGCTCGAGGGGCCAAATGGCCTACTCCTGCTACTATTTCTTGTGTTCTTATGCAATCATGTTACGTGTTACGGAATTGACTTGCAGGTTTATCTGGAGCCAAATGATGAACCCTAATGACAAGTCTACCCCTTTCAGGTATAACAATGAACTAGAATGACTTCAATAATCACCTGTTAATTACACTGCAAACATTAAGTACTATTTTGGTCATACTTGAGCTGATTGCTAGAAAATACCCATGATCGTTGTCAGTTTTTAATGTCAAAAGTAAACATTTTTATCCCTTCTAAATTAGCTAACAATAATGGTTTTCTTGATGAATCAAGATGACAGACCAAGGTCCATAAGACAGAGTGCTGCCAAGGCTGAAGAATAAAAGATCACAGTGATGATTACATGATGCCAATGTTTTTTAAAAGTCAAAGTTATGGAAGGAAGGGAAATAAGGAATTCCATGGCTTTGAGATCCCGAGTGAGTAGGAGATTGCAATAAGCTTTGATTTCAACACCGCAGAGCTTCCCTAAGTATTCAGGTCTTGGATGGAGTTGGGCTTTCAAGAGTTAAGTTTTCAAAGATAAAGTAAGTGGAACAAAAGAGAACTTTTGAAGGCGTGGGAGTGCCATTTTAAGACAAGAATTTGGATCTTTAACACTCCGCTTGCGTGAGATCACCACTTGTAGCCGTAACCTTTTTAAAAAAAAATAATTGTTTAATAAATATATTAACTAAAAGTCTTGGGCGTGGCACACACTGTCCACAAACCTTGCGTCCTGCTGTCACGATTTTTGAGTACGTTTATATCAACATTTATAATGTAAAATTGCCATGTAACCATTTATAATGAGAATTTCTATGTAAACAATTGCCTGTCGGTGTAAACAGGCCTCCCACCACTGGTGGAGCTGTGGTACGAATTGCCCAGGTCTGCCTGCCGTTTTCTTCCTTCTCGCCAGGTAAGTTTTATTTTTAATTTGATCTATTAACTTTTTGCATTTTATATTTCTATTTTCATGCCTTCCCATTCCCATTCTACCTTGCTTCCCTCCAGCTTCCCAGCCTTCTCCCCTTCTCTACCTGGGGCAATCTTGTACACCCATCACTCATCTTCGCAGCCTCTCGGGCAGACCTACTGGTATTCCTGGCAACCCCGCTTAAATTTTTGCATCATCACTCATCCCTGTCGGTTGCTCCACTATTTGAATTAATATCTTTTCCTCCACCATTTAAACTTTCATTCTTCCTGCTGCCAGCCCAACTGCTTAAATTATTCATTTATTTTGCTCTGCTGCTTAAATTTTCTTGCCACCTGCCTTGCTTTTTAAATCTTAATTTATTTTTCAGCTGCACTGCTTAGATTATAATAGTCTGCTACTTAAATTACAAATTTCTCTTACCTTGCTGCTAAATTTAAGTGCTTCTGCAACCCACCCCACTACCTCTTTAGAGATTAATATTATGTATAATTAATAATCTACACTTTAATATGATGTATCATTGCTCCTATAAACACTAATATTATGTTTGCCTACAACACAACACTTGTGTTTCAGAAGTAATTCCTTGACTATAAAGCACTTTTGGAGATCCTAAGACATATAAATGCAAGTTTGTTCTTTATATATTGAAAGTAATTAATATTACAGCATATTTAACAACTCACCGAGCAGTACCACAAGTGTGTGTATGTGTTTTATACAAGTAAAATCCACTTGGCTATTACAAATCCATGTGTGTTTGACATCTGGAAACTTGATTCAAATCTCATGAAATTACTATGCTCATTAATGACAAGTGTAAGAAATTGTATGTTCACGTAACTGCTACAAAAGAGATTTGATACTCTGGTATGTAATTATAAATCTGTTCATCTACAATAGTGCAAAACTTTTAGTCAAGGCTAGTGTCACTACCAGTTCTGTAATGTTTATTATATCATGGGTTATTACACTATAATTTTATTAAGCTGAAACAGTTTATCATACTGACTAGGCAATACATTTTCAATACTCTGACTTATTAACATAGGGAATGCATTACGTCTACTTCTTTGGGTGCATTGGAAATACACCTGTGTGATCCTGTAATCATAAAATTAGTTTTTTTAATGTATGTTGCGTGATTCGCTACATTTATTTCTACTTTCCTTGTAAATCCTTTAAAACTTTGCATGAGGAGGATTTAGCATAAAGTGATGTAAAAGCTCTAGGTACGACTTTTACTTCAGGCAGTTGGCTGAAGAAATGCCTCTTGCACTCCTATGTTGCAGATTGTAACCTGCATGAAAGTGCTACCGATGCATTAAATATTGTGGTACTGTGAACTTTGAAAGTTTATATCTAAATTTAAAATATAGTGCTATCTCAAGTTTGTCAATTGAAGAGTTGTCTTCTGTTTAATTTGAAGTGCATGCTGATGGTAGAGGAATTAAAAATACAGAATACCAAGTCATACAAAAACATAAATTGTCTCCAGCAGGTTCCACTGTTTTGTTTTCTTGGTGCCAGCCCCAGTTATCCAGTCCTTCCTGACCTCAGCACTTTTTTTCCTTCAGGGTACCAGTTTCTCTTGAACCCACATGTGTTACAATGGCTACATGAGTTATACTGACTGCCACTTCTTTTAAACTCATTAGTGTTCTTTGGACTAGCTCAACAAAGGAGGCTTCAGAAATGAATTGAGCTTTGACCTTTATAGACCCGTCTTTCAACTTTCTAAGAGGAAAAAAATATAAAAACATCACCCAGGCGGTTTTAGAGGTGCTGCCCAAAAATTGATGGAAATGACGATCTTGTATAAATTGGTTGGACTCCTTGCCCCGAGGGAAGTTTCAGGATTCTGGTGATAGCCAAGAGGAGAGCCGTGGCTTTGTACCAAGGGAGAGATGAGAGAAATAACAACAGAAAATGCTGGAAATACTCGGCAGGCCAGGCAGCATCCATGGAGAGAGAAACAGAGTTAACGTTTCAGGTCTGGGACTCTTCATCAGAACTGGTTCTCTCTTGTTTCCCTCTTTCTTTTCTTTCCTTTCTCTGGTAATATCTGTTACATCTCCAGCTTTTTCCAGTTCTGATGAAGGGTCCTAGACCTGAAACTGGCCTGCTGAGTATTTCCAGCATTTTCTGCTGTTATTTCAGATTTCCAGCATCCGCAGTATTTTGCTATTATATGAGAGATGAGAGATTTTTTGTTCCGGTTTGGAACCTTGAATCTGCACCCAGGTCCCTGGGAGATCAGAGAGCGAATAGCACGCAGAAAGAAAAACTCTTGCGACTGTTTCCAGTATAAAAAGGGGTATTTTTTTAAAAAAAAATTTAAATAAAGAGAGAGGGAGGAAGCTACCTGTGTTGAGTCTCTTGCTAGAGTAATAAGATAGTTGCATGCTATTTTTGCCCTCAGTACCCGTGGTGGGGAAAGGCAGGTAAAGGAATAAGATACAGAAAACTAAAGGAGCTAAGAATCAAAAAGCAAGGGAGGAAGACAAACATAGGCCGGAAAAAGAGAATTTGAGTGAGACGACGATGAGTGATTCACTTATTTTGAGGGGGGTGAATGTTGCTGTTGGTTGTACTGTTTAGATTTTGTCTTCATGTAGTTTTGGTTGGGAGTGATATATGGATACCTGGTAATGTGATTGACCTTGTGTGTGTTGAAAGTAATTTTGTGCAGCACTATTAGTGGTATTATGCTGCTGAAGGGCACACCCATTGCACAAGAGAAGAATAAGATTCCAAAGTTTTAAAACTTCAAATTGAGCTAAATTCCAGTTACAGAAAGCTGGAATGGCTCTTTATTGAAGTTATAGCTCACTGCTGCTGAATCTGAATACTGAGCTGCACTCAGTAAAAGAATTTGTCAATTCCAGTTCGATCGAAAAGATGGTTTAAAATGTTACAGAGCAATATAAATACTGATAGCGTTGTAGTGGTCAGCACCCCTGCAATTACTGACACATTTTCAGTTGATGACCCTAAACCTTTTTCAAAAGGAAAATTTGTATGAATCTATTCTCTTTCTAGTATTTTTTTAAAAAATTTCGTATCAGTGAGTTGCCATTGTGACACCCTTCCACAATTGCACTCGGTTGCTGATTGCTTGTTGATGAGCTAAACTAAAGTTCTTAAGCAAAAATTGTCACAATTAATAATTAAAGTATTTGCTATCCAGAACTGCAATTCTGCATGACTGAACGTCATTAATGATACTGACGTATTAACCCTTGCCCTTCCCACCACTCTTATCTGGATTTTGGGAAGGAGGGCGGGGGGTGGGAAAAACCTGAGCAGTTATGGATCTCTTCCTACTTAACTGAAGCGGTTTTGTGTAATTTTTGCTTTTTTTTCCCCATCTGCCCCATAGTCACCTTGCGGGGTCAAGATTTGCTTTCTTGACCTTCACCTATGGCAATATTTAATTTTTGTGGATCTGCAATAATAACCTGGACATGCAGGCTTCATTTTCTATTCTTCTCCTGTAATGAGTGTGTGTCTGGTATGTGTCATCAGAAATGATGGGAAAACTGATCCAGTGGTGACTAGCCTGCTTTGAAGCATTTAACTTCTTTTATCACTTGGTATGGTTGAGATTGAAAGATCCATTTGTAGCAATTTGTCTTTTCATTTTCTGTTTTTTTTTAAAAATAAGATGCAATGTAATCTCAACACTATGGTTCAACCATATTTTGATTTTTTTTCAGTGAATCACCGTTGCCAGTGACGTCTCGTGTGTGTTTCGTAAAGTTTCATGATCCTGACGCTGTGGGAGTGGCGCAGCATTTGACAAACACCGTCTTCATTGACAGAGCTTTGATAGTTGTACCTTACACAGAAGGTTTGTGTTTTATTGCTTGGGGGCTTTAGCCCTTTATAACCTCAGTTGTACCCATTAGAGCATTTTTCAGTAAATTGCAATGTACCAGCATGTTAAACATTATTAGTGATATTGATGCATTAACCCTTGGTATACTGCCATCATTAAGACAACAAAAATGTAAAATGTTAAAGCTGCAGTGTATTTTGAGAAATTTCTGAGGAAACCTGTCTGACTTTTTTGACTAACTTCAGTGGATTCTTTAGCGACAGATGGTTGATGTAGGGTCTAGACGAAATCATTTATATTAGGACTGATGGTTATGGACAGTTGCAACTAAGATAGATTGCACTGTAAAACAATTAGTTTGACATCTAATTTTTATTTAGTATTAAATAATATCCTTTTGGCCATGGGGATGTTATTAGACCATAGCCATGACAATGCACATTGTTTCTTGTAAACACTACCATTGGTAGTTACACAATGAGGCCACACAGGATAATAATACACCTCAAAATAATGTTGAATACTAATTGTCACAAATTAATTGTATTTCACTACCATTGTCTATCTTACAAAAGTGTTATTTTACTAGTAATACAGTAATATTCTACGGAGTAATTAGTGCTTAATGCACTGTAGCATTAATATTAACTTATTTTTAAAATATGTTTAGTAATTTAACTTCTTGCATTCAGTTCTAAACCATGGCACAAAAATATTTGGTTGTAATACCATACCTGCTGAAAGTGACTTTTTATTTTTGCCGGAGAAAGCCCAGTTTAAAATGGAAGCACCGAGGAGTGAATCTATTAGCATTCTAATTGCTTGTGGAAATATACATGAGTATTCTCAAAAGAATTTTGTTTTAATGCAGTACACCAAGGGTTGTTAATGGGGTGGGACTTCTTAGTCTAAAGTTTTTAAAAAGTTGGTTAATCCAGCTTTTTATGTGTGCTTTTGTGAAGGTGGAGTTGTCTTTTTTAATAACCATATTGTTTCATAAAACCCAGAGCATCACCCAAAATAATAAATTCTTCTCTCTGTTATCTGTGTGTGTGATTTTTATAGTGGAGAAGGCAATTGCAGAGCCCCTTCCCTGATGACTGAAAAAGTGGGTCCTCTGCAGCGACAGGGGATTCTAGGCAATTTACAAAAGGCCAGCAAGCATAAGAGTCCCCATGTGTTGTCCTGTTGTAAACATTTGTTTTCGTTAACTACCTTTTCTCTTCACTGTTTCTATATTTCTAGGCTTTGATGTTATCCAGTTTAGATTGTATGAAGGAAAGAATTCAGCAGATTAAAAGAGGGCAGGCTAAAAGAGAAATTTATTAAAAGGGATAATGTACTATAGAGTCGGTAATTTTGGCACAATTTATTTTGGTTTGTGTGGGACTAGAAAGTGATTGATGGTAACAATTCAATTTATAAATCAAATTACACACTTGGAATGGCAACACAAAGCTGTGTATGCCAAAATGGCCTGCTTTATGGTATCTGCAATCACACATTATACTACACTGAACTGTTTTTTTTTAAATAAAATTCTCTCTGGGTCCCAGATAAGTTGGTGCTTCATGATTGAACTGCAGAATTCCTTTATTTTAAAAGTACTCATTACATTAACAGTAAAGTTTTTTGGCCTAGTATTATGTGTAGCTTACACTTGAGAATTTTTATGCTCTGAGCCAAGTTTCTTCAAAAAGAATTTGGTTAGGATGAAAACATTTCTGGTTTAGTTGGTGAAATTGGTCAATAAATCAACTTTTGAAAATTTGGGGGTAACTTTTGAATAACTGATGAACTTAAAGTACCAATTACTGTGTACTTTGATGCACATCATAAAATCTAACCTTTCTGGAGTCCAACATAGAGGTTTCTTTTTTTATTTGCATGTTTTAATTTGTGTGTGATTGTGATTTGTGCTGTAATGAAGATCTGGATTAGCTAAATACAAACAAGAAACACGGTAAGCAAGTAATATGTGCAATAACTTGCTCAGCTTGAAAAAGGACTTACAGCATGTCGGAACTCTTGTTTACTGGTAGACGATGGCTGTCAGTTATCTTTCATTCTTTTGTCTGTTTTCCTTCCCCCTTTTTTCTTTGTTCTTTCCCTCCTGTCAAATTCCTCTTCCATCTGAGTATGAACGCCAAAGGTACATATGAACTGCGTAGTAAATTTCATAAATCATTTAAAAGACAAGCCTTTAGTTATGACAGTTGGTAGCATCTCAGTGGTGTAAACGACCCGGATAACGCTATGCTAAGTGCATTCTGTTAATTTTATCAGCACCGCTCAGTACAGAAAGTGGAACCATTGCCTTTGTTTAACAGTGGTTTTTCTTTTTTTGTTGTTGTGTTTTACAGTTCTTTTCCCTGGTTCAGCCAGACCTATTTACCAGGCCCTGCTGAAAATACCACCCAACAGTTTTGCCTTCTGCAGCTAATCCAGTTTCTCTTAAGTGTCCTTTACTTGTTGTATGTTTTCTTGCTGAGGTGCTACACAGTATCTTTATATACATGCAGTGCTGATAATTATTATCTGTAAAGGATAGAAATGCAGTTGGTGTGTATATATATTTACAGAATGTCACTCTTGATTATGGGGCATTGGGGCACAGTGGCAAATTGATATCTAGTAAAATTGCAAAAAAAGTGGTTCACTTACACAAAAAGTAGCATTTAATATATAATGAGCAGTATGTTTCAGCTTGTTCATGAATTGCTCCTGTCTAATGGTAAGTTCTAAACAAGTCATAGTGAACTTTTTCATGATTTTGGTCCCTAAATCATAAACTTTTTTTTGTCTTGTGTATCTTGATTTTTCTGTGTGCTTTATAGTGAAGCAGCCGACACGAGTCGCTTGTTCATAAAACATCTTTTGAAAAGTTGAGAGCACAACCCCTGGAGAACCGACTGTGCTTGCTTACGTTTGGTTCATGACTAAAAAATCGAGTACAGGTGATAATATCTTGGCAGTGTTACAAAAAAAAAGTAGTGTGTATTGTGATATTTATTTATTTTTTACTATAGTATATACTGATTTGTAGATTCAGGGCAAAAAATCAAATTTTACATCTATGGCATTTCATTCTAAAAGTTTAAAGGTTTCAGTTGTAATTAGTAAAACATAAAATCTATTTTAGCAAGATTATAAGTGTACTTTCTACAAGCTAAGGTGCTGAAAACAGTGAGACCTTGTTTTGCTGGGTGTATGTATGTGTATTGTCTCAACTTGTGTGGGTTTATTCTAATACAGATCTGAATTTTTCTACAGGAGTCATTCCTGATGAGTCTAAGGCTTTGTCTCTGTTGGCACCAGCTAATGCAGTGGCAGGTCTGCTGCCTGGAGGTGGACTTTTACCTACACCAAATCCTCTGACATCAGTAAGTAAACTGTTCAATTTCAAGTTAGTTAAAATAATCATTGTTTTTAAAGGGGCTTAATTACTGATGTGTATTTCTAGGTTTTCTACATGAAATTATTTTGAAATTGCAGTACCTGTATAGGAAAATGAGCCAATCTTAATGTGAGTGGAAGGTACAATCCTCAAGCTATTAAGATTAATGGTGATTAGGCTTCCCCATTAGATCAATTGAATTGAAGTTTTTTTTTCTATTCACCACTTAAAACACACATTTTTAAAACTGGCAGTCACTTGTATCTGCCAAAAAATGAATACCATTATTCATTTGCATTAATGTCAATTTCAGTGCTGCCGCTTATTGCGTCTTAAGTGTTCCGTTTATTTTGGGCAGAAATAAATGTGTGCTTTTGCTGGTCTAAATGTATTTTTTTATTCTAACTGATGCCCTCTAAGAAAAGCAAAAAGCAATTCTTTCACCACTTAAGTTCAGCCTTTGTTGATTTACATCGTGCTCTGCAAATTGTAGCTGGCATAATTAGCACAATGCTAAATCAGCTTGGATGTGCTGTCTCTTTAATTATGTTGTCTGCTACAAGCACCAAACTGGCTTTTGAGTTAAAAGTAGAAAGCTGTGGCAACCTTCCGTTTGAGACTTTAAATGTCCTTCAGGCAATA
Organism: Somniosus microcephalus; assembly: GCF_052327205.1. Taxonomy (NCBI): domain Eukaryota; kingdom Metazoa; phylum Chordata; class Chondrichthyes; order Squaliformes; family Somniosidae; genus Somniosus; species Somniosus microcephalus. Next base: position 292,833,579 of record NC_140989.1, read on the forward strand.
TTGTCTTATTTAAAAGTGGTGCTCGTCTGCTGTACATTGAATATCAGTGGTCTGCATCTGATCCCTACAGTTTGACATCTGAAACCATGTCCTGAGATTATCAGATGATTAGATTAGAATTGATGGATAAGAGGAGCACAAACACTGCCCAATGGCAGTTTCATATAAACTATTGATTGAGCTCTAAAGGATGGAGTCTGTCCCAGGAATAAGGATTGTGGAAATTCACAGAATTGTAATTTGTTTAATTTGAGTCTCGTAACCTGACAGTCTGGGAACAATTTAGATTAGATGTCCCAAAGCTGGGTGATTCGAATACTCACAGTCCCTTTTTATAAGTTTCATAAAAGTATACGTGTATTTTTCTTGGTATAGCGGGCAAATCACGTTTGAATGAAAGTGCCAGTTATAAGCGGTAGGACTGTATTGGTTAGTATAATAGTTGAGAGATTTTGTACTGTGACCATTTAGTGAAAAGTACAATTTTATATTTTGCATTCTAAATATAGATTGTATCTGGAGAGGATTTGAATATGTAAAGTATAACATGGATGTATTGTTGATTTATGTATCTGTTACTGGTGGAAGCAATTTGAAATGATGAATTAACAATAACACAAAAAATGTATTATATGAAAGCACATTGGATAATGTGCCACTTTTTAGTTGCATATTGGCACCAGTGCACTAAGTATCCCAGTGATAACACTGGGAAATATTGACAGAAACCAATACTGATGGTGATTTTTTTTTGTGTGCTTGTGGGAATAGAATAACTTTTTCAAAACCCTACAGCATTTGTTCTAAATTGGATCAAAATGCATAGGGCAAATAGTCAGCAGCATTGGTTTGAAATATCTGAATCCAAATAATTTGTGACTACTCAAATTCCCATATATTTATTTTTGAACCCTGCATTTGCACCAAACTGTAAATTGGTGTCTTCAAGTTCATATCTTGCTTCAGATGGAGGGTGTTCTATAAACACTTGGGAGGGTGAGTGAGTTGAGATGGAATTCAATCTTCTCAATGCAGGGTACTAAATTTAACTTCATTCATTTTATCAATTGAGGGTAGAGGTAATCTGAAAACGGTCAACGTTTCCAAAATAGCATTAACAGTGTTCAAACAATATGGATATGTTTTGTATCCATAAATAAGACTTCCTTCCAATGTAAATCTGCAGTGTCTTTTTTTACAATATATTTTGTAGCAGTATACAGGAAATAAAACACTGAAGACCATTCTCAATTAAAACTTTTATGCAAACAATTCTTTCAGGCAGTTTTTTCTTTTAACCAGCTCAGCGGTGTTCCTTTGGCTACTCTTGGAAATGTTAATCCTGGTTTGGACCCTACTCTTGCTGCACTTGGACTGCCAGGAACAAACTTAAATTCACAGGTAAGTTGTGTGATGGCTGTAATAGAATTAATGCTAAAATGGTGGTTGGCTGCTATTTTGACCTCATACCATATGCTGATCAGTGATTCAGGTTTTACATGCTTCTGATAGTGCAGGTCTCTGTTAATAAGTATGCCATACCTGTTAACAAATACAGGAAACTTTGTGCTATCCGGCACCGATGGGACCGAGCTGCTGCCGTTCCCTCAAAACTGCCGTACACTCCAGAGCTAATGTTGAAACATACATCTCCGTATGAATCAACAAACCCTGTTGCTTAGCAACAGCCTCTAAACAGTCTGCAAGCGTCTCTAGCTGAAGCTGTTGCTTAGCTACAGACGTTGCAGAGCTTGACTGTTCAAAAAAAAAAGCAAGAAAAGAATATAAAACGGCTCCTGATTTTCGCCGGTGGCTCCAGCTTGCTGGACGGTTCGCCTCTGGATAACACAAAGTTTCCTGTAACACCTTTGTGGGGTACTCTGTTGCCTTTGGTATTTGTGCTTTAGATCCATTGATCTTCAGGAGTCTCTTGATCACCTCGGCTGCTTTTTCCACCCACTTCTGTACGTCCAGATGTGAACAGTGGTATTTGTGAAGTTGTATTCCTCTGCCAAGTTAACTCATCTGGTGTAGCAGGAGGGGCACTACAGTTGTCCCCAAAAATTCTCTAGGCTTTGTAAGAGGCAAATCAGCCTAGCTTCCCACTCCTTATCACACTACCCAGTGTCTCTTGCTAGATGGTGTATACATGTCCTAATAGGGCAGTGTTGCCCTATAGGCATCAGAGAGGGTTGCATACAGCTATTTAATGTAATGTGGAAGGACATGCCAAATACGTATATAGGTATATAATATACTCCAACTTTCTCTATGCAAGTTAGAGTTGCACACATACTGCTAGTGATGTATTTCTGGGGGGTTCAGTGGATAGTGTGTTTGTGTGCAGTGCTGCATCCCACACATATTGAAAAGTCAACAGATAACTGGGCTTTAAATACTGTTCAGATTACTGGTAAATTCTAGGCATTTAAAAAATTGACTAACATCATCAATATCATTTGGTACTAAATCCCAATAGCTAAGTGCAAATTACATTTTATTATCTATGGGAAAGTTAATAAGGTGCCAGTAGATAGTGAAAACCAGTGGTGGTGAGACCGACATCTTGTATCAAGTTTTCACTTGCTTATTCCTGATTTAGTGTTAACATGAGGCTTTAATTACTAGAACGGATTTTACCAATATTTTCAAGCAAGTCTGTACTTTGAATCTGTAAGGTTTATGCTACAATTGTTGCATCCGACAGGGTGCATCTGTAGGGTATTAAATAAATCTGGAATAAAATGCTAGTATCAGTAATGGTGATCATGACATTACTGGATTGTTAAAACAACCTATCTGGTTCACTAATGTCTTTTACGGAAGGAAATTTGCAGTCCTTACCCATGTGACTCCAGACCCGCTGCAATGTGGTTGACTCTTGACTGCCCATTGAAATGGCCTAGTAAGCCACTCCGTTGTATCAAAACTGCGACGAAAAACGACGACAATAGCAGTATAGCACCTTTAAAGCAGTAAAACATCCCAAAGCGCTTCACAAAATGGTTGTCAAAAAAATTTTTGATACCGAGCCACATTAGATGTTGGGGCAAATGGCCAAAAACTTGGTCAAAGAGGTAGGTTTTGAGGAGCATCTTAAAGGAGGGAAGAGAGGCGGAGAGGTTTAGGGAGGGAATTCCAGAGCTTAGGGCCTTGGCAGCTGAAGGCACCGCCACCAATGGTGGTGCGATTGAAATCGGGGAATGCTCAAGAGGCCAGAATTACAGGAGCACAGATATCTCGGAAGGTTGTAGGGCTGGAGGAGATTAGAGATGGGGAGGGGCGAGGCAATGGAGAGATATGAAAACTAGGACAAGAATTTTAAAATCGAGGCGTTGCTTAACCAGGGGCCAATATGGGTCAGCGAGCACAGGGTGATGGGTGAACGGGACTTGGTGCGAGTTAAGACACGGGCAGAGTTTTGGCTGAGGGTAGGACGTGGGAGGCCAGCCAGGAGTGCGTTGCAATGGTCAAGTCTAGAGGTAATAAAGGCATAGATGAGGATTTCAGCAGCAGATGAACTGAGGCAGGGACAGAGTCTAGCTATGTTCTAAAGGTGGAAATAGGCAATCATAGTGATGGCGCGGATATGTGGTTGGAAGTTCATCTCGGGGTAAAATTAACACCAAGTTTGCGAACAGTCTGGCTCAACCTCATAGTTGCCAGGGAGAGGGATGGTGTCAGTGGCTAGGGAAGAGTTTGTGGCGGGGATTGAAGACAACGGCTCCAGTCTTCGCAATATTTAGTTGGAGGACATTTCTGCTCATCCAGTATTGGATGTCTGATGAGCAGTCTGACAATTTAGATACAGTGGAGGGGTCGAGAGAGGTGGTGGTGAAGTAGAGCTGGGTGTCATCAGCGTACATGTGGAAACTGTCTGTTTTTGGATGATGTCGCCGAGGGGAGCATGTAGATGAGAAATGGGAGGGGGCCAAGGATAGATCCTTGGGGGACACCAGAGGTAACGGTGCAAGAACAGGAAGAGAAGCCATTACAGGTAATTCTCTGGCTACAATTTGAGGGATAAGAATTGGACCAGGCGAGTGCAGTCCCACACAGCTAGACGATGGTGGAGAGGAAGGGTGAGGAAGATAATAAAACTAGATGGGCCTCCCGGCATCAACCGTGGCACCTGATTCGGACACGACAAAGGACACCCAGCCCAGTCGACCCTGCAAAGTCCTCACTCCTCACTAATATTTGAGGACTTATGCCAAAATTGAGAGAGCTGAACCGCAGACTAGTCAAGACAGCCTGACATAGTCATACAGAATCCTACCTTTCAGCCAACGTCCCAGACTCCTCCATCACCGTCCCTGGGTATATCCTGTCCCACCGGCAGGATAGGCGCACCAGAAGTGGTGGCACAGTGGTATATAGTCGAGAGGGAGTGAGCCTGGGAGTCCTCAACATTGACCCTGAGCCCCATGAAGTTTCATGGCGGCAGGTCAAACATGGGCAAGGAAACCTGCTGATTACCACCTACCATGCTCCCTCAGCTGATTTAATCATGTTGAGTACCACGTGGAAGAAGCACTGTACTCTGGGTGGGGACCCTCAATGACCATTACCAAGAGTGGCTCAGTAGCGCCACTACTGACTGAGCTGGCCGAGGCCTGAAAGACATAGCTGCCAGACAGTTGTGGCAGGTGGTGAGGAGCAACGAGAGGGGAAAAACCTACTTGACCTCGCCCTCCCCAATCTACCTGTCGCAGATGCATCTATCCATGACAGTATTGGTAGGAGTGGCCACAATACAATCCAGTGGAGACGAAGCCCCATCTTCACACTGAGGACACCCTCCATCATGTTGTGTGGCACTACCACCATGCTAAATGGGATATATTCAGAACAGATCTAGCAGCTCAAAACTGGGCATCCATGAGGCGCTGTGGGCCAAGAGCAGCAGCAGAATTGTATTCCCCCACAATTTATAACCTCATGGCCCAGCATAATTCTCACACTACCATTACCATCAAGTCAGGGGACCAACCCTTGATCAATGAGTGCAGAAGAGCATCAGGCATACCTAAAAATGAGCTGCCAACGTGGTGAAGCTACAACACAGGACTACATGCATGTTAAGACAGCAGAAGTAGAATGCTATAGACAGGGCTAAGCGATCCCACAACCAATGGATCAGATCAAAGCTCTGCAGTCCTGCCACATCAGTTGTGAATGGTGGTGGACAATTAAACAACTAACGGGAAGAGGAGGTTCCACAAATATCCCCATCCTCAATGATGGTGAAGCCCAGCACATGAGTGCAAAAGACAAGGCTGAAGCGTTTGCAACCATCTTCAGTCAGAAGTGCTGAAGCCAGCCTTCAGCCAATTTGATTCACTCCATGTGATATCAAGAAACGGCTAAGTGCCAACATTCCCTCTAAGCTGCGCAGCTTTTAGCCGGGCCCGGGACCGCCATTTTCAATGTTGTGTTAAGTTTGTGAACGGGCCATGCAGCAAAAATAAATTAGGGTGAATATCGCCAAGCGCACTGGACAAAGCAAAGGCTGTGGGCCCCAACAACATCCTGACTGTAGTGTTAAAGACTTGTGCTTCAGGACTAGTCGGGCCTCTAGCTAAGCTGATCTAGTGCAGCTACAACACTGGCATCTACCCGGCAAAGTGGAAAATTGCCCAGATTTGGCGCCTCCACAAAAAGGAGGGCAAATCCAATCCCAACTAATCAGCCTACTCTCAATTATCAGCAAAGTGTTGGAAGAGGTTGTTGACAGTTCAAGTTCAAGTGGCACTTGCTCACCAATAACCTGCTCACCGATGGTCTGTTTGGGTTCCGCCAGGACCACTCGGCTCCAGACCTCATTACGGCTGTGGTCCAAACATGGACAAAAGAGCTGAATTTCAGAGGTGAGGTGAGAGTGACTTCCCTTGGCATCAAGGCAACATTTGACTGTGGCATCAAGGAGCTCTAGTAAAATTGAAGTCTGTGAGGGGGTGGGGGGGGCTCTCCTAGCTGGAGTCATGCGTAGCACAAAGGAAGATGGTTGTGGTTATTGGCCTCCATCATCTCAGCCGCAGGACATCACTGCAATATTTCCTTAGGGCAATGTCCTAGGCCCAACCATCTTCAGCTGCTTCATCAATGACCTCTCCATCACAAGGTCAGAAGTGGGGATGTTCATTGATGATTGCACAGTGTTCAGTTCCATTTGCAACTCAGATAATGAAGCAGTCCATGCTGCATGCAGAAAGACCTGGACAACATTCAGGCTTGGGCTGATAAGTGGCAAGTAACATTCGTGCCAGACAATGACCCTCTCCGACAAGAGAAAGTCTAGCCACCTTCCCTTGACATTCAATGGCATTACCATTGTTGAATCCCCCACCAACAACATCCTGGGGGGGTCACCATTGACCAGAAACTTAACTGGACCAGCCACAAATACTATGGCTACAAGAGCAGGTCAGAGGCTGGCTATTCTGTGGCAAGTGACTCACCCACAGACTCCCCAAAACCTTTCCACCATCTACAAGGTACAAGTCAGGAGTGTGATGGAATACTCTCCTAGCCTGGATGAGTGCAGCTCCAATAAGACTCAAGAAACTCAACACCATCCGGGGCAAAACAGCCTGCTTGATTGGCACCCCATCCACCACCTTAAACATTCACTGCTTCTACCACCGGCACCCCATGTTTGCAAGATGCGCTGCATCAACTTGCTATGGCTTCTTCGGCAGCACCTCCCAAACCCATGACCTCTACCATCTAGAGGACATGTGCAGCAGGTGCATGGGAATACCACCACCCCCAAGTTCCCTCCAAGTCACACCATCTTGACTTGGAAATATATCGCTGTTCCTTCATCGTCGCCGAGTCAAAATCCTGGAACTCCCTCCCTAACAGCACTGTGGGAGTACCTTCACATGGACTGCAGCGGCTCACCACCACCACCTCCTCGAGGGCAATTAGGGATGTGCAATAAATACTGGCCTTGCCAGCAATGCCCACATCCCGTGAATGAATTTTTAAAAATCCAACAAGCAAATGTTTGAAATCTTCAGGCCTTGCTCCCTTCAGCCTCTTCCATTTTCTTCCCTTGTGGAGGGTATGAAATTTAGACTCCATCCAAGAAAGTTTGAGAATCACTGATTTTAGGTCTTCAACACTTCAAAAATAGTTTTATCTAGTGACAAACTTGATATTCTCCAAAGCAAGTGCAGAGGAGCAAGTAGCTGTTTAGTAAGTGGAAAGCATTGATGTTGAAACTTTTTATTTGATTGCTGAATAACTGATTGAAAAGACATTTGCTAGAAATAGAAGTGTTCCATACTTCGTAGTTGTGAAGCTTGGAATTTATTTAAGTTCTGCAATGATTAATGTTTGATACCTTTTTTATTTCCAAAGTACACTGGTAAATGTTTCTTTTTCGTTACCATTTCGTAATGTTTATTTTTTCCTCTTAGGTTACAGCAGATCAGCTTTTAAAGCTCATCACTCAAGTTGATCCAAAGTAAGTTGGATAATTGTTCTACTTTTTATTTTTGGCATAAAATGTTTTCTGTACATAGCAGTTGGTCAGTTCAGTGAGGGAAAGCATCAAGCCTGTCTGCTCCTTGTTTGTTTCACTTTCAAATGCATGGGATAAGTTCCTGTGTAGCTTTTGGGGGGAAAAAAGCAATGGCTTCCCCAGTTGCCAGAGGGTAAAGTCTGCTGTAGTTCTAAGCCATGAAAGAATATTCCAGGTTCACTTCTTGGTCTGTGAAAGTAATAAGATTACTGCAGTTGGTCTCCATGCTCCTGCATTAGGGAAGGGAAGAATTAGCCAGAGTTCCTACTTCTGATTGCTGTCTGCTGACCCCTGATATTAAGTCTATGCCTTATATATGCGAGAACAGGATCTGTTGTGATACTTCAAGGTCGAATAGCCTGCTTGTATCTGGTTCACACATCAAGAACAGATACTTGGGTGAGGTATAGGAGGGGTGCTGACAGCTGTAAAATTCCAGCTCGGCGAATATTGGTGCCTTCAAGAGAAATTTGAAATTGCAAATGTTGGTATTTTTCTCCTTCATCTTAATCAGGTGGCATATTCATATTTTTCAAAAGTCACATTGGTACATAGAGGTTGGAGTATGGTCCACTAACAGTTCCATCAAAGCTGATCTGCTTGAAAAAGGGCAAACGTCTGATTTATGAATGAGATGAACCGTTTTCCCAGCTAGATGGCCATGAGGGGACAGCACTGTCCAAACTCATTGGCTGGAGCATGATATGGCCTACCTGGTACTCCAGAAACTGTATTGCATTTGGCTGCTAAAGAATTAACTGTTCTCCAGATCTATATGCTGCCTGGAAAATCTTTCCCAGCCAATTAAGTGAAGGCGCTGCCCCATCAATTAGTGGACCCTATGGTCTTTTCCCACCTTCCTTTCCATGTGTGTGTAAGTAAAATGCTGTATGTAATCCATTTTCAGATAGAAGATGTTTTGTCTTGAACTGCACTGTATGCATTCATTTTTCCAGGTTAAACCATGCTGCTGGTGCCATCGTAAGTCCAGCCCTGAAATCTGACACTTCTTCAAAGGACATAGAAGAAGCAATGAAAAGGGTTAAAGAAGCACAGTCACTGATCTCAGCAGCTATAGAAACTGGTAATACTTTTTTAATGTTATCTCACTTCTGATCTTGGTTTATTTATACAACTTAGACATAAAATAATCGAGTGGGACTAAGGTGCTATGGAGCCACGCTCCCCTTGTGTTCACTTTTGTATAATGAGTTTAGAAGTGATTGGATCAGTATCCATATTATGCTAATTACAGGAAACTTTGTGTTATCCGGAGGCGAACCGTCCGGCAAGCTCGAGCCACCGGCAAAAATCAGGAGCCCTTTTTTTGAACAGGCAAGCTCTGCAACGTCTGTAGCTAAGCAACAGCTTCAGCTAGAGACACTACAGAGATGCTTGCCGACTGTTTAGAGGCTGTTGCTAAGCAACAGGGTTTGTTGATTCATATGAAGATGAAAATCTCCGTATATTTCAACATTAGCTCTGGAGTGTACGGCAGTTTTGAGGGAATGGCAGCAGGTCGGTGCCGGATAGCGCACAGTTTCCTGTATGTGGAAAAGGCTTGATACACAAATTCAAGTCGTGACTGCACATATTTTTAAAGCACAGCCTTAGCATAAGTCAGTAGAAATCTGAAAGATTTTGTGGGGTTTTTTTGTAAATTGAGAGAAACTTTTTTTTCATCAAAACTGAGGTACCCTCATCTTGACAGTAATAAATACATGGCAGCATTACAGTACTGGTCTAGTCTCAAGCAGTACGTTAATGAGCTCTTGTATTATTCAGTAGAGCACTTAGATATTTTAAAAACAGGCATTTATTCAATATTTTAACAACTGTAACAGCTCTTCTACATCAGGCTACATTGGCATAGGCATTTTAGATTGCTATTTTGTGAATGATGTGCACCATTACAGCTGATGGTAACAATGGCAGACATTTGACTAGTGTCATCAACTATGCAACAGAAATGGCCATTTTATAATATCCAAGTATGGGGTGTTTGGCTATTTCTGAGGTTGGCATTTAAAGTTTAGCAGGCAGTATAAAACGAACAGGGATGTCGGATTAGACTTAAAACTATCATTTCCATTTTTGACGCAGATTTTAACTTGAAACTTTGGGAAAATCAGGTCAGTTTCCCTTTACTTAGGTCAATTTTGGCTGCAGTATTCCACTAAGTTCTGAACGGTGCAAAGAGCAATATTTTGGATTAATTCTAATGTTGCAGTGGGTGTTGTATTGGTTTATGTGTTTTTTTTTAAAGAAAGCAAAATCTCTCCGTAATACCAAACTGGTATATACTTTCTATGCCCTCTAATCAAAAAATTGTTGCTAGTGTTGAACTAAGTATCTACGCTCTTTGTGGCTTTATTGTATATTTTGTTCTTGAATTCTGCCAATTACTTGTGGTTTTTATATTTCAGACAAAAAGGATGACAAAAGGAAACATTCTAGATCACGGTCTCGTTCACGCAGGCGGCGGTCCCGTTCCCGGTCAAGGCACAGGTGAGAAGAAGGGAAACGTTCCTGTTTTCATTGAGAATTTTGTTGGGAAAGGATGATAATTTGAACAAGTGATTTGACACATTGTGACAATTCAAGAAATCTCATGTAATGTGATTTGTTGACCATTTACTGAAATTTGTATAAGTTCCAGGGCAGTGAAAATGCTGTCTTCTAAGTGATTTTCCTTACTGATATGTACAAAATGTGAAACGTTTGACCTGCAGTTACTTATGATTAGCCAAAATAGTCTTTGTGTATTATTGGGAAAAGTACAGCACAGAATACAGCAGCTAGGATATATGTCCAGTCTTTTTTTAGTTCTCAGGAATTGCCTCTATCCTGATGTCATCCAGACCACCCATCTCCTGATCCTGCCTAGCATAAAGGCCCAGAATCTCTCTCAATTCTGCATCCTGCCCCCCAAACAAGTTATGCAAAGGTCCTTTAAGCCCTGCTGTGGTGTTGATTACCAGGTGGGTGATCAAATAAAGAAATTAAACTAAACAAGAATAAAAAATGATAAGTACCAAGAATTGCCAATTACATTATAAATAATTTCAAGACACGGTAGTGGATGGATCAGCTTCTATCTGAATACATTCCAAGGCGTGATTATTCCTGATGCAGGGCTTTAAGCTAGGGAGACATGGTTGGCCCTGTTAATTGTGATGCTCTAAATTAACATGAAATTTGATCCATTTTCTGTTTTAGCTGGCCGTGTGAGTTGTTCAAATTGTATCGCCCCCAACTTTCAATCCCTCCATTTACCTAGTCTGATTTAGCAGCCCAGAATTATCAAAATGGTGGATCTAAAAGTGTAAAAGCTGCAAAAAAAAATTCCAAGAGACCTTAAAAGAAAGTGAATTCTCTCTGGTTTGGAAATCTTCTGGCCAGAACTCATCTGTCCTTCTCTCTCCGAAGCATTACAGACATCTGTCAGTCAAGAGATGATTGGATTGATACCATCTGAACTATTTTTCAAGAAGAGTGGGATTGCAGCTTATATCTTGTATACCAGTACCTCTGATCAGCCAATTTCCAAATTGCCTCATGTTTTACCTTTTCATGTGGCTGCATTTCTCCATTGTCCTTTTGGGAGAAGTTGAACATGTGGGAGATAAGGTTTCAGCATCAATGTTGGCAGGGTCAGTGATTTTAAAGGCATAGGCCAGTTTTCACAGCAACCTCCCGATTCACTTCTAGCCCTGCGATGGAGCCGCCTTCCTGTTTTGAGAAGTAGACATTTAAATGAAAATGTTCCCCCTTATAAGCATGGGTCACCCAGGGACTTGCAGCAAGTTATCTCAGCCGTTTCACTATAGCCTAACCAGTTTAGGGAAAGCAGCAAGAAACTATAGAAGCTGGAAATCTGAAACATGAACAGAAAATGTTAGAAATACTTGTCTGTCCTCTCCACAGTTGTGGAGTTACCTACCAAGTTGATGGGGGTTCCACACTGGAAACTGTTACTTGTCTGTTCTCTGCACAGCTGCTAACTGATCTGAGTGTTTCCAGCAATTTCTGTTTTTGTCACCAGTTTAAGCCTTCCTTCAGCCCAGCAATGCATTGGGTTATCCTCGGCGCACATGATCTCCACCTGGTCCTTTCACCATGGGAGAGACCCTTTGGAAGCTCCTGCTGAAGTCCTTCCTAGGCATGATTGCAAGTGGTGACAATCCAGATTCAACACCCTTGATGGATTGGGAAATGCATAACTTGGTGTCTCTTCTCTTCTCTCTTCCTCCCCCCCCCCCCCCCCCAATACTGTATCTTTCATTATTCATGGGTGTTGAACGGCACCTAGTTGCAGACAGTGTTAATGCTGGGGGGGGGTTACTTGCATAATGTCAGCATTTATTGGTTTCACTGAATTCTCTTAGTCATTCTATTGAGAGTTTGGCAGGTTCCATTGTATCCAATTTCCCTTGTGTGGAGCCCTTGATTTGAAGGAGAGCCTGCCATGTCCCTCATTAGGTGAACTTCGTTAACTATGTTTCAAGGGGAGAATATGATTCCTGGAGAAAGAGTGAATAGATGAGGAAGATATTGATGTGCTTGAGAATGGTAAAACAAGACACTAATGTTAGGTTTGCTGAGGACATCACTGAGAGGGTGCAGAACATTTTGAGGGGGGAAGGGGAACAGCCAGAAGCTGTGATCCATGTGGCAATCAATGATATAAGAAGGAACAGGGTTGAGGTCCTGTAGTCAAGAATTTCAGGAGCTTGGGAGGAAAGTCGAGAAGAACCTCAAATGTAGTCATCTCTGGATTGCTCCCAGTGCCACGTGCCAGTGAGCATAGGAATAGTGGGATAAGAAAGGTTAACGTGTGGCTGGAGGAATGATGCAGGAGGGAGCACTTCGGATTCCTAGGACATTGGGACCTGTTCAAGGTGGATGGGTTGCACCTCAACGGAGCTGTGGGAAGGTTAACTAGTGCTGTGGGGGAGGTTTTAAACTAATTTAGCAGAGGGGTGGGCACCAGGATGAAACATTAGAGAGGAGAAACAGGTGCACAGAGGACTGGGAGAGACACTAGAGTAAAGAATAGTTCAGAAATAAGGGATCAGGCAGGGGGCAAATGCGAGGCAGTCTTAAGATGGGTTTGGAGTGCATGTGCGTAAATGCACGTAGCGTGGTAAGTAAGATTGGTGAACTGCAGGCACAAGTCACCACATGGGAATATGATACAGTGCCAATAACTTGAGACCTGGCTCAAAGAAGGCAGGGATTGGGAACTTAATACTCCTGGCTACAAGGTATTCAGGAAAGGTAGGGAAGGGGAGAAAAAAGGAGGCAGTATTGATCAAATAAATTATTATAGCACTGGAGAGGGATGGTGTAGCTGAGTCAGACAGAATCTATTTTTTAAATCTATACAAATTACGTCCGCTGTTTTTCTCTTGAATCTATTCGCTCTGGTACTATTTCAAAGAATTCTATAATCCATGCACAATCTGCCCTTTAGAAATCTATGCAGACTGGCCCTGATTAACTCGCATTGTAGACTCTAGAAGTTTCTCAGCAACTTAAGACTAGCTAGCCTATAACTTGCTGGCTTATCCCTGTCTTACTTGAAGAGTGTATTGACATGTGCCACCTTTCGACAGTCAGAGCCTCTGCTATTTCTTCCCTAGCTTCCTTCGGGATCCTCACATGTAAAACCCTCAGGTGATTGGTCTGCCTTATATTTGAGTAACTTGTTTAGTATAGATTCTCCTTAAATAGTGCCCTCCATTAACTGTTCTAAATGTGTTTTTAGTTTTAAATTTCATCTTGTTCTATTCCTCCACAGAACCCCAGCCTTCAGTGCATTCCCTTTTTTTCCTTTACTGGAATATACTTTGTACCCTTTACATCGTAGCACTGCAGCTAACGTGGCTTTTGCTGCCACACATGTTTATCATTTGCACTTACACTGCATATTTAACCCTTGTGTTTTATAACTTGTTTTGAGAGTACTGGTTGCTAGTTTCTGGTTATGTGTCTTGACCCACTCGTTAAATGTTTTTAAATGATGGCGATATATTTAAATTAGCATGTTTGTTTTGTTGAGTACTTGACAAAGTGTGTTCTTTTAACAGGCGTTCCAGGAGCAGATCTAGACGACGTTCACATTCAAAGTCTAGGAGCAGGCGACGATCACGAAGTCCGAGACGAAGACGGTCACGCTCAAGAGAGCGAAGGAGATCTAGAAGTATATCAAAAGCAAGGTTTGTTACAGCTTTCTTTCAGTGCGTCTCTTTGGTATTTATGTAAGCCTTTGTTTCAATTTTTCTGGTCTCTGCCACAAAATTAACATGGAAGTTACGTAGAACCACTTTTGAGCATGAATTTTATATTTCCTTAACACACTTTTAGGGAAAAAAAGAAGGAAGAGAAGAAAAGATCAAAAACACCCCCCAAAAGCTACAGCACAGCCAGACGGTCTCGCAGCCCTAGCAGGTATGCATGCAAGTGGTGCACTTTACAAAAAAGCTTCTATGTTTAAGAAATGTGGGGCAAGGAGAAAAGACAGGATTGCATTTCTTTCTCCAGTTTAGGTACTTTCTGGTCCATGCAGCATTCCTCACTTGGGAGGCTGGAGACAGAGGACCACATTATTCAGTAAACCACTAAGAAGTGTGTTAGAACTTCAAACAGAAAATCAAGGCCAAGATCTTGTGTTGCACTGCTCTGTGGCATAGCACATTGAAGCACCAATGTGATGTGTTGTTTGGTGTGTTATCTACACCTGTTTTTCACTTGGAAGCAATGTTTTAACAATTTCAAGTCAAATGTGCATTTAAAGGGAAGAGACCATTCACCTGAATTGCCATATTTTCCGAAATCTTGTAAAATTATTTGTGCAGTTACAGGTGTCTTGGTCCCCTCTGCCTTTTAACTTTAATTAAGGGCCAGCATTTTATATGGGTATTTTTTTGATGCAAGGATTCACTGTAGTGATGCTGAAACCATTTTATAGCAGCCCAAATGAGAAAGGAATTCACTTTGGAAACTGGGCTATTGACATTGGACCGTTATTTTTCCTAGACTCTTAACTTTGTGATATTTCTGTAATGCAAGTTATGCCTTTTTTTAAAAATAAAAAAAAAAACCTGTTGAGAACTTTTGACAGTTTTAAAAAGTATAAACCATGGGAGCAAAGGAGCACGATGAAAATGGTCATTTTTTACAGTATAACTATCTGGGTCTATATGGCAATTCATATAAATGCAGGGTGATTATGTAAGAGTAATGGAATACCGTAATTAAAATGTTCCCTTTACTTTGACAGAGACAGAGAGCGAGAAAGAGAAAGGGAACGAAGGCGTAGAAGAAGTAGGACTATTTCAAGGTCCCCTAAGAAGTCAAGATCACCTAAGCGTAAACTGTCACGGTCACCATCCCCTAGAAGGTAAATGTTTGATACATAGATTTTGCTTTGAATTACTACTGTTCATGAACCATTTCTGTATAATGCATGTAAAAATATCTCAATGAGTGCTTGAACCTTTTATCATAGTGAACAAGTTCTCGGGATCAATTACCTTCATAATAAAACTTCATTGTGATTATCTGACATTCTAGGGTTGCAATTTGGTTCAGTAGTAGAATTCTGAGTTAGAAGGTTCTGGATTGTAGTAACGCTTCAGTCCAGTATTGGTGCTATCTTTCGATTGAAAGATTAGACCAAGGCCAAGCTCTACAGCGTGGAGTGCTCCTCCTGTGCTATGTGGGAAGTCAGGGACACTTTTGGTGTCCAGGGCGAACACGTGTCTCCAGCTGCAGCTACTCGAAATCCGCGTTTTGGAGCTGCGGCTGGAGTCACTGGAGCATCCGCAAAACTGAGATCTTCGTGGATAGCACATTTAACGAGGTGGTCACACCGCAAGTCAAGAGTGCACAGGCAGACAGGAAATGGGTGACTGCCAGACTGAGTAAAAGAACTAGGAAGGTAGTACAGGAGTCCCCTGGGTCCATCTCCCTCTCCAACAGATTTTCCGTTTTGGATACTGCTGGGGGAGATGGGTTCTCGGGGGAATGCAGCAAGAGCCAAGTCCGTGTAACTACGAGTGGCTCAGCTGCACAGGAGGGGAGGAAAAAGAGTGGGAGAGCAATAGTGATGGGGGATTCTATCGTAAGGGGAACAGATGGACATTTCTGTGGCCGCAGACGTGACTCCAGGATGGTATGTTGCCTCCCTGGTGCCAGGGTCAAGGATGTCACTGAACGGCTGCAGGGCATTCTGAAGGGGGAGGACGAACAGTCAGAGGTCATGGTTCACATTGGTATCAACGACATGGGTAGAAAGAGGGATAAGGTCCTGCAACAAGAATTTAGGGAGCTAGGTAGCAGATTAAAAAGCAGGACCTCAAAGGTTGTAATCTCTGGATTATTCCTGGTGCCATGTGCTAGTGAGTATAGGAATAGGAGGATAGAGCAGATGAATGCGTGGCTAAAGAGTTGGTGCAGGAGGGAGGGCTTTCGTTTCCTGGATCACTGGGTCGTCTTCTGGGGAAGGTGGGTCCTGTACAAGTCGGATGGGTTGCACCTGAACCAGAGCGGGACAAATATCCTTGCGGGGAGGTTTGCTAGCACTGTTCGGGGGGTGTAAACTAAAATGGCAGGGGGTTGGGAACCTGAGCAGGGAGACAGAGGAAAGGGAAACCGGGATAAAAGCAAAAGATAGGAAGGAGAACAACAAAAGTGGCAGTCAGAGAAATCAACGGTTTAAATCAAACGTGGCCACAGTAAATAATTCTAATAGGTCTAAGAGCGTTAAAAAAAACAAGCCTGAAGGCTTTGTGTCTTAATGCGAGGAGCATTTGTAATAAGGTGGACGAATTGGCTGTGCAAATAGAGGTAAACAAATATGATTTGGTTGGGATTACGGAAACGTGGCTCAAGGATGGCCAAGACTGGGAACTCAACATCCAGGGGTATTCGATATTCAGGAAAGATAGGCAAAAAGGAAAGGGAGGTGGGGTAGCATTACTGGTTAAAGAAGGGATTAATACAATTGTAATGAAGGATATTAGCTCTGATGATGTGGAATCTGTATGGGTAGAATTGAGAAATACTAAGGGGAAAAAAACATTAGTGGGAGTGGTATATAGACCTCCCAACAGTAAGGCGGAGGTTGGGGATGGCATTAAAAGGGAAATTAAAGAAGCGTGCAATAAGGGCACAGCGGTCATCATGGGTGACTTTAATCTACATATAGATTGGGCCAACCAAATTAGTAACAATACTGTGGAGGAGGAATTCCTGGAGTGTTTACTGGATGGTTTCCTGGACCAATATGTCGAGGAACCAACCAGAGATCAGGCCATCTTAGACTGGGTATTATGTAACGACAAAGGATTAATTAGCAATCTTGTTGTACGAGGCCCCTTGGGTCTGAGCGATCATAATATGATCGAATTCTTCATTAAGATGGAGAATGAAGTAGTTGACTCAGAGACTAGGGTCTTCAATTTAAATAAAGGAAACTACAATGGTCTGAGGAGCGAGTTGGGTAGGATTGATTGGGGAATGTCACTCAAAGGGTTGACGGTGGATAGGCAATGGCAAACATTCAAAGACCGAATGGATGAGCTACAGAATTTGTTCATCCCAGTTTGGCATAAAAATAAAACAAAAAAGGTGACTCAACCGTGGCTAACAAGGGAAATTAGGGACAGCATAAGATCCAAGGAGACGACATATAAATTGGCCAGAAAAAGCAATAATCCTGAGGATTGGGAGCAGTTTAGGATTCAACAAAGGAGGACAAAGGGATTAATTAAGAAAGGGAAAATAGAATATGAGAGTAAGCTAGCGGGGAACACAAAAACTGACTGTAAAAGCTTTTATAGATATGTGAAGAGAAAAAGATTGGTGAAGTCAAGCACAGGTCCCTTACAGTCAGAATCAGGGGAATTTATAATGGGAAACAAAGAAATGGCAGACCAACTAAATTCATACTTTGGTTCTGTCTTCACAAAGGAGGACACAAATAACCTCCCAGAGATGCCGGGGAACATGGGGCCTGATGAAAGGGTGGAACTGAAAGAAATCAGTATTTGTAGGGAAATGGTGTTAGGAAAATTGATGGGACTAAAGGCCAATAAATCCCCAGGGCCTGATAATCTACATCCCAGGGTACTTAAGGAAGTGGCCCTAGAAATAGTAGATGCATTGCTGGTCATCTTCCAGAACTCGATAGACTCTGGAACATGACCCATGGATTGGAGGGTAGCTAATGTTACCCCACTATTCAAAAAAGGTGGTGAAGAAAAAGCGGGGAATTATAGACCGGTAAGCCTGACATCGGTAGTGGGGAAAATGCTAGAATCTATTATAAAAGATGTAATAGCAGAGCACTTGGTAAGCAGTGACAGGATCGGACAAAGTCAACATGGATTTACAAAAGGTAAATCATGCTTGACTAATCTACTGGAATTTTTTGAGGATGTAACTGGTAAAATAGATAAGGGAGAACCAGTGGATGTGGTGTATTTGGACTTTCAGAAGGCTTTCGATAAGGTCCTACATAAGAGATTAGCGTGCAAAATTAAGGCACATGGGATTGGGGGCAAGGTATTGACTTGAATAGAGAACTGGTTGGCGGACAGAAAGCAAAGAGTTGGAATAAACGGGTCGTTTTGCGAGTGGCAGGCAGTGACTAGTGGGGTACCGCAAGGATCGGTCCTAGGACCCCAGCTGTTCACAATATATATTAATGATCTGGACGAGGGAATTGGATGTAATATCTCCAAATTTGCAGACGACACAAAGCTGGGTGGGAGGGTAAGCTGTGAGGAGGATGTCGTGAAACTCCAGTACGATTTGGGCAGAAACATGGCAAATGCACTATAATGTGGATAATTGTGAGGTTATCCACTTTGGTGGCAAAAACAGGAAGGCAGATTATTATTTCAATGGCAATAGATTGGGAGAAGGGGAAGTGCAACGAGACCTGGGTGTTCTTGTGCACCAGTTGCTGAAGGTAAGCATGCAGGTGTAGCAGGCGGTTAAGAAGGCAAATGGTATGTTGGCCTTCGTAGCAAGAGGGTTCGAGTACAGGAACAAGGATGTCTTGCTACAGTTGTACAGGGCCTTGGTGAGACCGCACCTTGAGTATTGTGTGCAGTTTTGGCCGCCTTACCTGAGGAAGGACGTTCTTGCCATGGAAGGAGTGCAGCGAAGATTCACCAGGCTGATACCTGGGATGGCAGGAATGACGTATGAGGAGAGATTGTGTCGATTGGGCTTATACTCACTGGAGTTTAGAAGATTGAGAGGGGATCTCATCGAAACTTATAAAATTCTGTCAGGCCTGGACAGACTAGATGCAGGAAGGATGTTTATGATGGCCGGGGAGTCCAGAACCAGGGGTCATAGTCTAAGGATAAGGGGTGAGCCATTTAGGACTGAAATGAGGAGGAATTTCTTCACCCAGAGAATGGTGAACCTGTGGAATTCTCTGCCACAGAGGGTGGTCGAGGCCAGTTCATTAAGTATATTCAAGAAAGAGTTGGATATATTTCTTAAGGCTAAAGGGATCAAGGGATATGGGGAGAAGGCAGTGACAGGGTACTGAATTTGGATGATCAGCCATGATCTCATTGAATGGCGGAGCAGGCTCGAAGGGCCAAATGGCCTACTCCTGCTCCTATCTTCTATGTTTCTATGTTATTTTTGTGACTGGAAGCCTGTGTCCAGTGGTGTACCGCAGGGATCGGTGCTGGGCCCTTTGCTGTTTGTAGTGTACATTAATGATTTAGATATGAATGTGGGAGGTATGATCAGTAAGTTTGCAGATGATACGAAAATTTGAGTGGTAAATAGCGAGGAGGGAAGCCTCAGGCTACAGGACGATATAGACGGGTTGGTTAGATGGGCAGAACAGTGGCAAATGGAATTTAACCCTGAAAAGTGTGAGGTGATGCATTTTGGGAGGACTAACAAGGCAAGGGAATACACAATGAATGGTCAGACCTTAAGAAGGACAGAGGGACCTTGGTGTGCATGTACATAGACCCCTGAAGGCAGCAGGACCGGTAGATAAGGTGGTTTAAAAGGCAGATGGGATACTTGCCTTCATTAGCCGAGGCATAGAATATAAGAGCAAGGAGGTTATGATGGAGCTGTACGAAACGCTAGTTACGCCACAGCTGGAATGCTGTGTGCAGTTCTGGTCACCACACTATAGGAAGGATGTGATTGCATTGGAGAGGGTGCAGAGGAGATTCACCAGGATGTTACCTGGGCTGGAGCGCTTCAGCTATGAAGAGAGACTGGACAGGCTGGGGTTGTTTTCCTTAGAGCAGAGAAGGCTGAGGGGGGACCCGATTGAGGTGTATAAAATTATGAGGGGCATTGATAGGGTAGGTAGAAAGGAACTTTTCCCCTTAGTAGAGGGGTCAATAACCAGGGGGCATAGTTTCAAGGTAAGGGGCAGGAGGTTTTGAGGGGATTTGAGGGGAAACTTTTTCTCCCAGAGGGTGGTTGGAATCTGGAACTCACTGCCTGAAAGGGTGATGGAGGCAGGAACCCTCACAACATTCAAGAAGCATTTAGATGAGCACTTGAAACGCCAAAGCATACAAGGCTACGGACCAAGTGCTGGAAAATGGGATTAGAATAGATAGGGATTGATGGCCGGCGTGGACACGATGGGCCGAAGGGCCTCTTTCTGTGCTCTATGACCAAGGCCCTATCTTTTTTTACATTTCTTTGTCTCCTTCTCCTCATTTCTCTCTTCCAAAGAAAAGCCCAACTTTAACTTTTCCTTGTCTTGAATTGTGAGGTAGAACTTTAACGAACTTGTTTGAAGATGTTGACCAATTTATTTTTCAGGCACAAGAAAGAAAAGAAGAAGGATAAAGACCGAGACCGAAGCAGAGAAGTAGAGGAAAGGGAGAGATCGGCTAGCAAAAAGAAAAAGAGCAAAGACAAAGAGCGAGAGAAGGAGAGGGAGAAGAAGGCTGAGAGTGAAAAGGGAGATGTGAAGGTAAATCTGTAAATGTACAGAATTTTAGTTAGAAAAAGTAAATCTTCCCTTCTATAAATTTGTACTAGCTTGAATCATTACTGTTCTATGGGAGTGTGTGAGGTTGCATATTAAGCTATGTGATTTTACATGGATTGGTTTATTGAATTAGACAAATATTCAGAGTTTCCTACTCCTTTATTCAGGTTACAAGGAATTATGATGAAGAGGAACAAGGATATGACAGTGAAAAAGAAAGAAAGGAAGAACAGAGAATTTCTGAATCTGGAATGTCCCCAAAACTGAAAGAGTTAGTGCAAGCAAGTGACAAGGGAAGTACAGATATTGTTAAAGAGTCAAAGGTCAATGGCGACGATCACCATGAAGAAGACATGGACATGAGTGAATAAATTTAGTAAAAGCTGATTTATATTCCTAATGTGAAGTGATTATTTTTAGCAGTGCTTTCTGTCAGAATTGAAGTGTCGCCCTTCTATTATATTTTCTACAATTACAGAAAGTGGTGACCTTGGCACCTGCCTTGTTCGACACAGTTTGTGAAAGAGGTGTACAGATAACTTGGTTCAGGAAGTGAAACTGCACTTCTTATAGCATCAGATTGGTGTGCCAGTAAGAAGCTTTTTCTGAAATGTATGCAGGGATCTCCTTTGACAAGAGTAGGAACCTCAGTAATGTGTAATTTTTGTTTAAAGAGACTCAACAAATACTGATGTAGATAGTTACATATCCTATGAGCCTTGTGACTAGATTTGAGTTCATGTAGTTTACTGTTTATTTGGCTTTCTTAGTTTTAAGTGGCTTTGTCTGCTTTTTGTATGTAGCTCTACTAAATAACGTACTTTGATATTCCCTGCTCTTCAACTTATCACTCGTGTATTGCCCACTGTTCTCAAAATATAGGGCATCTGCACAAACTGGATTTAATGTGCAAAGTCTTGTGAGGAAAATAGTTTTCTTTACCTTGATACTGACAAGTCTGTCAGTTTAGCAATTTTGGCTGCAGTATGTGCCATGGTCTTGTACAGTTTATGGAAACAATTTCTGTTTTACATGTGAGCTTTGATAATAAAAGCTATTTTAAAGCCTGGTTCAGATCCTGCTCATTATTTTCATTTAGAGCTTGTTTAGTCAGGTCTTCAAGAAGGTGTTCAATGTTTTGTAAAAACCTGAATTCAAATGTAACAGATGTGTGATGGAGAATAATTTGTGAATCTGCTGTGAAAGTGGATTGCGATTTTTCATATTTAAACCAGCTATAAATAAAGGTAATATAATTTTAATGAAGTTTCTTTCCTCTTGTTCCCACTTTGTTCATTTCCAAGCTGCAGCTGGAGGAGCAAAATGGCCTGGCCCACAGACATCTCCAAAGCCACTTCTGATGCTCATTTTCTCTCACTCTGCTTTTCCTGAAGGTGTGAACTATTGGTTACGGTACAGTTCTGACTTCCAGTACCTTGTGGAGGCATCATACCCAGCCTGATTGTGCCCTGGATGCTGTCCGTACATGCTCACTTCCAGAGGAGTGAGTGGACAGGATTTTTTTCCCCGTGAAACTCGGTGCTGAGTCCAGTTGTAGCACCATAGCCATGACTGAAGTTGAAAATGCAATACAGACCAGAGATTGAATCTGAGACCTTGCTGATGTATACTCGGCTCTAAGTTGCTGATACTTAAGGGGCTGCCTTCCCTGTGGTCAAATTGCCTGACAGACTTGCACATGAAAAGCTACTTATGTGAGTTACAGGATAGTTTCCCAGCAAGAATAAGCACTTTAAGGAGGAAGGAGAAGCTACTCCATAGAAAAATTAATGCTAAGAAAAATTTTAGGCATGTAAAAATGTTACCATCCTATTAAAAGGTACGATTTTCAGAACGTGTCTCATTTTCTGATTTCCCCGATCCAGGTTATCTGAAAGAACCTATCTGCTTTCATGATGGCCATCTCCTACACAATTTGGTCCTTTTTACTGGTATCCATTATCTATTTTTACCTCTTCTCATCACAGTTTTTTGGCTGCTGCTGAAGGCATGGGTCTACCCCTGTAAAAGAGATATTGCCTATTGACTTGCAAAAGTAGTGATTGTTCAAAAATTGTTTTTATCATCGCTAATTTTGTCAATATTAAACTTAAACCAGCAGGAAAATCTGAGGAGTATTTTTCATTCAAAGTATGCCTACTTTTATAGGAGAAAATAGTACACAATTAAGATTTGTAATAAAAATATCTTTTTTTGCAGACTTTGAGACTTTAACCTAGCCTAAGAGCTGTCCAGGAATCTACGCTAAAGATTGGAAATGTAGATTTCCCTAGCCTACTGGTTTTCCAGAACCACTTTTAAGTTGTGCCTCTTACCCAGCAATTTTAACAAAAAATAATTTCTTTAGGTTTGCCTGCTCAGAAATATGTATTTTTCTAAATGAACAGCAGAAGGACCATTAGACCCAACAAACTTGTCTCCTTTTCAGGCATCAACCCTTACCTATGTGCCTTCTCTTCCCTAATCTCTCAATCTATTCTCTCTCCAGAAAGGCATCTAAGTATTTCTTGATCCATTTTACAACACGTTTTGGTGGCCTGCCCTGGTAACTTGTTCCACAATTTGATTACCTTTTGGGTGCAGATTTTTTAGCTTGACTTCACTTTTGTTTTGTTTTTATAGCTTGTGCCCCCCTGGTATTTGAACCCTTCACCATTGTAAACTTTTTGTCTCGATCAATATTCTTCATACTGTAGCGGTTCGTGTAGATCACCACTAAATAAGAGAATTTGACTTCGACGAACTATAAATAAGTTGTTTATTTACAGGAACAGGCTAATTACAGCAGGTAAGATGGCTGACTGTAGGAGCACCGTGGTGTAGGTCTTGTCCCAGCGGGGACTCCACGAGGACTGAGTTCGCAGTCCTGTGGAGAGCGTGATGATGTCATCACGCTCTGCTGTGTGTTCCCGCGCTTTGGGCGTCACGTGACTGCATCGTGACGTCAGCACGTGCGCTTAGGCGGTCACGTGACCTGCGCCGTTGCATCGGTGCATCTCCCCGGTACGGAGGCTGGCCGTTGAGGCTGAGGTCGCGAGGCCAGGCTGTGCCGGTGCTTGCCGCGGGAGTGGGAGATCGCGTCGCTCCCGTCGGCTGGCTGATGCGGCCGAAGTCGCGGTAGGCCGGGCTGTGCCGGCGGCCGTCTTGGAAGGTCGGGCCGGCGGCCGGCGCGCATGCGTCACGTGATGCGTGACGTCAGCGCGTTCGGTCGCCTCTTAAAGGGGCAACGGCCCAACTGGTAAGTTGAAGGGGCAACAGCCCCAACGGGTAAGTTATACATACATAAGTAAGTTAAGTACATACAGTAGTAAGTTAAGTACATACAGTTAGGTAAGTTAAAGGGAATTATGTGTCTCAATGTAAGGGACAACCAGTGGTACCGCCACAATACTATCACGGAGACATGGTTGAGGGAGGGTCAGGACTGGCAGCTCAATATTCCGGGGTATAGAATCTTCAGGCGAGACAGAGGGGGGTGTAAAAGGGGAGGGGGTGTTGCAATATTAATTAAGGAGTCAATTACTGCTGTAAGGAGGGATATATTAGCGGGTTCCTCTAATGAGGCCATATGGGTAGAACTTAAAAACAAAAAGGGGGCAAGCACTTTGCTGGGAGTGTACTATAGGCCCCCAAACAGTCAGGGGGAGATAGAGGAACAGATATGTAGGCAAATCTCAGAAAAGTGCGAAAATAATAGGGTAATAATAGTGGGGGATTTCAACTTCCCCAATATAAATTGGGATAGTCAGAGTGTGAAAGGCTTAGAGGGTGCAGAATTCTTAAAGTGCATCCAGGAGAGCTTTTTGAGCCAACATGTAGAAAGTCCTACAAGAGAGGGGGCGGTACTGGACCTAATTCTGGGGAATGTAGCCGGGCAAGTGGTGGAAGTGTCAGTAGGAGAGCATTTTGGCGACAGTGACCATAATTCGGTGAGATTTAAGGTGGTCATGGAAAAAGACGGCCCGGAAATAAGGGTTCTAAATTGGGGGAGGGCCGATTTTAATATGATAAGGCAGGATCTGGCCAAAGTGGACTGGGAGCAGCTACTTATAGGAAAATCCACATCAAAACAGTGGGAGACTTTCAGAAGGGAAATAGAGAGAGTACAACGCCAACATGTTCCTGTAAAGGTCAAGGGTGGGACCAACAAGCAAAGGGAACCTTGGATGACAAGGGATATACAAAAATGCATTAGGAAAAAAAGGGGGGCTTTTGGCAGTTACTAAAGACGGAAGAAGCCCTAGAGGAGTATAAAAAGTGCAGGGGCATACTTAAAAAAGAAATTAGATGGGGCCATGAAATAACACTGGCGAGCAAAATAAAGGAAAATCCTAAGATGTTTTATAAGTATATTAAGGGCAAGAGGATAACCAGGGAAAGGGTAGGGACCAAAGTGGCAATCTGTGTGTAGAGCCAGATGATGTAGGCGGGGTTTTAAATGAATTTTTTGCATCTGTGTTCACTATGGAGAAAGATGATGCAGACATAGAAATCGGGCAAGGGGACTGTGACATACTTGAACATATTAGCATCGAGAGGGAGGAGGTGCTAGCGGTTTTAGCAGGCCAAAAAGTGGATAAATCCCCAGGCCCGGACGAGATGTATCCCAGGCTGCTGTGGGAGGCAAAGGAGGAGATTGCAGGGGCTCTGACACAAATTTTCAGAACCTCTCTGGCCACAGGGGATGTACCAGAGGACTGGAGAACAGCTAATGTAGTACCATTATTCAAGAAGGGTAGCAGGGATAAACCAGGGAATTACAGGCCAGTGAGCCTAACATCTGTGGTAGGGAAATTATTGGAAAAAATTCTGAGGGACAAAATTAGTCTCCACTTGGAGAGGCAAGGATTAATCGGGGATAGTCAGCATGGCTTTGTCAAGGGTAAATCATGTCTGACAAATCTGATTGACTTTTTCGAGGGGGTGACTAGGGGGGTGGATGAGGGAAATGCTGTGGATGTGGTTTACATGGACTTCAGTAAAGCTTTTGACAAAGTCCCGCATAGGAGACTGGTCAAGAAGGTAAGAGCCCATGGGATCCAGGGTGCCTTGGCGCGTTGGATCCTAAACTGGCTGAGTGGCAGGAGGCAGAGGGTGATGGTCGATGGTTGCTTTTGTGACTGGAAGCCTGTGTCCAGTGGGGTACCTCAGGGATCTGTGCTGGGTCCCTTGTTTGTGATCTACATAAATGACTTGGATGAGAATGTAAAAGGTATGATCAGTAAGTTCGCAGATGACACGAAAATTGGTGGGGTGGTAAATTGCGAGGAGGAAAGCCTCAGGCTACAGGACGATATAAACGGGTTGGTCAGATGGGCGGAAAAGTGGCAAATGGAATTTAACCCTGAAAAGTGCGAGGTGATGCATTTTGGACGGACAAATAAGGTAAGGGAATACACAATGAGTGGTAGGACCCTAGGAAGTACAGAGGGTCAGAGGGACCTTGGTGTACATGTACATAGATCCCTGAAGGCAGCGGAACAGGTAGATAAGGTGGTTAAAAGGGCATATGGGATACTTGCCTTCATTAGCCGAGGCATGGAATATAAGAGCAGGGAGGTTATGATGGAGCTGTACAAAATGCTGGTGAGGCCACAGCTGGAGTACTGCGTGCAGTTCTGGTCGCCTCACTATAGGAAGGATGTGATTGCTTTGGAGAGGGTGCAGAGAAGATTCACCAGGATGTTACCTGGGATGGAGCGCCTCAGCTATGACGAGAGGCTGGACAGGCTGGGGTTGTTTTCCTTGGAGCAAAGAAGGCTGAGGGGGGACCTGATTGAGGTGTACAAAATGATGAGGGGCATAGATAGGGTAGATAAAGAGGAACTTTTCCCCTTAGTAGGGGGGTCAATAACAAGGGGGCATAGGTTCAGGGTAAGGGGCAGGAGATTTAGAGGGGATTTGAGGAGGAACTTTTTCACCCAGAGGGTGGTTGGAATGTGGAACTCAATGCCTGAAAGGGTGGTAGAGGCAGGAACCCTCACAACATTCAAGAAGCATTTGGATGAGCACTTGAAATGCCATTGCATCCAAGGCTATGGACCAAATGCTGGAAAATGGGATTAGACTGGACAGGGATGGATGGGCGGCGCGGACACGATGGGCCAAAGGGCCTCTTTCTGTGCTGTAAAACTCTATGACTCTAATACTAAATTTAAAGTAAGTCATAGAATCATAGAAATTTACGGCACAGAAGGCCATTCGGCCCATCGTGTCTGCACCAGCTGAAAAAGAGCCATCCAGCCGAATCCCACTTTCCAGCTCTTGGTCTGGAGCCCTGCAGGTTATGGCACTTCTGTAAGGTTCGCAAAACTTTGGAAAATTTCGACAGCCCCCGAAGATTATTTGATTAAAGAAAACCTGGTTGGAATGTACCTTTTAAAAACCCAGGGCATCAAAGATGGCTGCCAGGCCTTGTGGCAAAAGAGAAAGACAGCCTGTCTGAACATCTCCCATCACTGGCTGAAGTACTTGAGGTACTTAAACTGTCAATCAACTGCGGTTTAGGAAGTTCAACATCGAACAAAGGACTGTTTGTTTACAAGCTCTCAACAGTGTTGACTCGAGGGCTTAAGCACTTGAAGCTGTCAATCAATTGCGGTTGGAATGTAACCGCAGGACAAAGGACTGTTTACTGAACACTTAAGGATTTGTTTGTCTAGCACTTGAGAAATCAGTGGGACATTTTAAACTGAGCACAAACCAGTTAAACGAATGGGAAACGCATTCAAACCCAGTACGGTCAATGGGGACAGATCGGTCCCTTTTGTGTACCCCGGATACGTCCAGATTTGGGCGCGAAGATAAGGGCTCCCAAATGGGGTATAAAGATAGCCCCTCAGGAAGCCATTCTCTCTCTACCGCCTCGCCTCCACTGCCCTGCTTACCAGAGGAACAGCTCAGCAGCCCGCCCAAAGAAGTGGAATACCAGCAGTTACTTTTGAATTACTGGGGTATCTCTACTTCGGGGTGGTGAAGAATTCAAGGCAGGTCGCAGGGGCATGGAGCAGGCATTTACTGGTGAGCATGAACTTTCTGGCCCATTACAAGGCAACCTAGATAGGTATAAGGGGTGGGAATTAAAGGGGAATTTTGTTAAAATTGCCATTTTTAGTCAATTTTCCCTCGATGTGTCCGTCTTCTCTCCCCGTTAGGTAAAAGTGTGCTGTATTAAGTAAAGGTGTGCTGTATGAAGTAAAAGTGTGCTGTATTCATTATTTTCCCTGGAGAGCAATTTATTCTTTTTTTAATAAACGTTGGTCTTCTTTGCACCCAACCATGAGTCTCTTTTTGTCTATATCGCTACTGAAATAAGTCCGGCGGTCAGAACCAGAAAGGGAAGCGATTCGAAACCGCACGGGGCCTGGAGCAGCTCAGATACGCCTGACTGGCCAGACAATAACCCCAAAACCAAAGACCCCTCCCTTTCTACACTTCCAAGTGCATATCCAAGTACTTTTTAAGTGTGATGAGGATTTCTGCCTCTACCACCATTCAGGCAGAGTTTCAGACCCCCACCACCCTCTGGGTGAAAAAAAGTTCTCCTCAACTCCCATCTGATCCATCTACGATTACTTTAAATCTATGCTCCCTAGTTATTGATCTCTCTTTTAAGGGAAATAGGTCCTTCCTATCCACTTTATTTAGGCATCATTTTATACACTTCTATTAAGTCTCTCCTTGGTCTCCTCTGTTTCAAAGGAAACTAACCCCATCTATCCAATCTTTCCTCCTAGCTAAAATTCTCTAGTTCTGACAACATCCTTGTAAATCTCCTCTGTACCCTCGCCAGTGCAATCACATCTTTCCTGTAATGTGGTGACCAGAACTGTATGCAGTACTCTAGCTATGGCCTAACTAGTGTGTTATACAGTTCGCATAACCACCCTGCTCTTGTATTCTATGCTTTGGCTAATAAAGGAAAGTATCCCGTATGCCGCCTTAACCACCTGTCCTACCTTCAGGAATCTGTGGACATGCACTCCAAGGTCGCTCTGTTCCTCTACATTTCTCAGTATTCTACCATTTATTGTGTATTCCCTTTGTGAGCCCTCCCCAAATGCATTACCTTATACTTCTCCAGATTGAATTCCATTTGCCACTTTTCTGCCTACCTGACCAGTCCATTGATCTCTTCCTGCAATCTACAGCTTTCTTCCTCACTATCAACCACATGGCCAATTTCTGTATCATCTGCAAACTTCTTAATCATGCCCTCTACATTGAAGTCTAAATCATTGATGGCCATGTTTATTTGCAACACCAGATTTCTAATTGGTCCCCTAGGAGGACAAGACGCACCCAACAGTCTGGAATGTATAATATTGATCCTGCCTGCTGGAAAGTAATCAAGATCTTTGCAATGTGTAATTTGATCCATGGCGCTAGCCAGGCTCCAGAGCTCAGTGTTAACACTACTGTTTTCAGAGAACAGATAGGGCTCACACGGCTGGGTTCAGATAAGAAGGGGTAAGGCCATGGAGGGATTTTAACATGATGAGAATTTTAAAATCAGTGTTGATGGATAATGTACCTGCTAATAATTTTTTTTGGGTGCACGGTCCCTTTTAAGGAGCTGCGCAGCCCATTGAAAAAAAATTTCACGTGCAAAATCTCCCATTCAAAAGCTGGTAAGCAGCCTACGTGGAACCTCCAGATGGCTGTGCAGCCGCGTAGCTTAGCAGGAATGTTGGTGGACCGTGAGCTAACTCGCGACCTAAAGAACAGATGCTGGGTGGAGAGAGCGCAGGAGATCCAGCAGCTAGCCGATAACCACGACGTGCGTGGATTCTTTAGCGCAGTCAAGACCACCTACAGCCCAAGGTCCTAACGCACTACGGGCCAAGAACAGAGAGACACTCCTCGAGGACAGGGAGGCAGTCAGTGCCCGCTGGAAGGAGCATTTCGAAGATCTTAACCGAGACTCTCTCTTCGACGCGAGTGCCCTCCACTCCATCCCGCAGCTTGCTACCCGCCACCATCTCCGCACAACCCCAGCCCAGCATGAGGTTGAAAAGGCCATACGACAACTGAAGAACAACAAGGCCTCGGGAGCGGATGGAATCCCTGCCGAGGCACTAAAGCATAGCAGAGAAGCACTACTGGCACAAATTCATGAACTCATTTCTCTTATCTGGAAGGAGGAAAGCATGCCAGGGGATCTCAGATGCCGTAATTATGACCATCTTCAAGAAAGGTGACAAGTCCGATTGCGGTAATTACAGAGGCGCTTTCTTGTTCTCTGTCACATGGAAAGTCATCACAAAAATCCTCCTCAATCACCTTCTCCCACTGGCTGAAGAGCTCCTCCCAGAGTCACAATGCAGATTCCACCCACTAAGGGGCACAATGGACATGATCTTTACTGCGCGCCAATTACAAGAGAAATGGAGGGAACAGCGCCAACTGCCCTACATGGCCGCCTTTGACCTTACAAAGGCCTTCGACACTGTCAACCGTGAGTGATTATGGAGTGTCCTCAAATTCGGCTGCCCTCAACAGTTTGTCACCATCCTCCGCCTGCTTCACGACGACATGCAAGCCGTGATCCTGACCAATGGTTCCACCACAGACCCAATTCACGTATGGACTGGGGTCAAGCAAGGCTGTGTCATCGCACCAACACTCTTCTCGATCTTCCTGGCTGCAATGCTCCATCTCACCCTCAGTAAGCTCCCCGCTGGAGTGGAGCTAATCTACAGAACAAACGGGAAACTGTTCAACCTCCGTCGTCTCCAGTCTAGATCCAAGGTCGCCCCAGCCTCTGTCGTCGAATTACAGTATGCAGACGATGCTTGCATCTGCACACACTCGGAGGTCAAACTCCAAACCATCGTTAACACCTTCACCGAAGCGTACGAGAGCATAGGCCTTACACTAAACATCTGTAAGACAAAGGTACTCTACCAACTTGCCCCTGCCACACCGTACTGCCCCCCGATTATCAAAATCCATGACAAGGCCTTGGAGAATGTGGACCACTTTCCATACATAGAAACATAGAAGATAGGAGCAGGAGTAGGCCATTCGGCCCCTCGAGCCTGCTCCGCCATTCAATGCGATCATGGCTGATCATCCAACTTCAGTCCAACACCGCCTTCAGTGTGCCAGTGCAGCCTTCAGTTGCCTGAGGAAGAGAGAGTGTTTGAAGACCAGGACCGCAAACCCGGCTACAGAGCAGTAGTAATACCCGCCCCCCTATATGCCGCAAAGACATGGACCATGTACAGCAGGCACCTCAAAGCAGTAGAGAGGTACCACCAACGCTGCCTCCGCAAGATCCTACAAATCCATTGGCAGGATAGGCGCACCAATGTCAGTGTTCTTGCTCAGGCCAACTTCCCCAACATCGAAGCTTTGACACTCGATCAGCTCCGATGGACAGGTCACATCATCCACATGCCCGATACGAGACTCCCAAAATGAGCGCTCTACTCTGAGCTCCGACACGGCAAGAGACCCCCAGGTGGGCAGAGGAAACTCTTCAAGGACACCCTCAAAGCCTCCTTGGAAAAAGTGCAACATCCCCACCGACACCTGGGAATCCCTGGCTCAAGACCACACAAAGCGGAGGAGAAGCATCCGGGAAGGCGCCGAATACCTCGAGTCTCTTCGCCAGGAGCAAGCGGAAGCCAAATGCAAGGAGTACCCATTGACCCAAGCACCCCACCCACCCACCCCTTCAACCACCGTCTGCCCCACCTGTGACAGAGACTGTAGGTCCCGCATTGGACTCATCAGTCACCTGCAAACTCCATTTTTAATGTGGAATCAAGTCATCCTTGGTTCCGAGGGACTGCCTAAGAGGGAGCGAGAGTAGGTCAACGAGCAGATGGGTGAATGGGACTTGCTGGGTGTTAGGATACGTGCAGCAGAGTTTTTGATGAGCTCAAGTTCATTGAGGTTGGAAGATGGGAGGCTGGCAATGGAGAACATTGGAATAGTCGAGTCCGGCAAATAACACAAATGTCATGTTACGCATTGTTGTAGGACCAACACAGAATACACTTTATTTAAATTAATTTATTTATTGCCCATCCCTCGTTGCCCTTGAGAGGCTGGTAGGGAACTACCTTTTTAAACAGCTGTGGTGGTGGGGAAGAGGGAGAATATGATGCAGGTGTAGTGGAGGTGGAAGAAGGTGATCTATCTTCCCATCTGGATCACGTTCTTGCTCTCATCATCTCTCCTCTTTCTCCCCCCGCCCCCCCCCCCAACCCCTGCACTGTTCTCGCTATGCTCGCTTCCCCCCCACCCCCAATCAAGTTCCTGACCTTTTCTTTCCCCCGCCCCGCTCCCAAGTTCCTGATCTCCCTCATCCCACCAGTTCCCCATTCCAAGCTCCTCTCTCACCCCCTCACCTTTGATCCCCTCTCTACCCCTTCATTCCCCCCTCTTGATCCCCTTTCCATTTCCCCCTTTCGATTCCCTCTCCTCTCTGATATTGCAACTTTGACTGGGTTTACAAATTCCTGTTTCGTTTCAGTTATGGCTGCATAAGGTAGTGAGGCTGGCAAAACAGCATCGCCGAAGGGCCACTTTCAATCCTTATTCTCTTGTCCTTTCGAGCCCTGGTTACAGAGCTACAACATTTGGGGTAAACACAGATTTTTTTAAATTACTCGTTCCTGGGATGTGGGCGTCACTGGCAAGGCAGCATTTTATTACCCATTCCTAATTATCCTTGAGAAGGTGGTGCTGAACTGCCTTTTTGAACCACTGCAGTCAGCGTGGTGAAGGTACTCCCATAGTGCTTTGGGGGGGGGGGGGTGGAGTTACAGGATTTTGACCCAGTGGCAATATATTTCCAAGTCAGAATGATATGTGACTTAGAGAGGAACTTGGAGGTGATAGTGCTCCCATGCAGCTGCTGTCCTTGTCCTAGGTGGTAGAGGTCACGGGTTTGGGAGGTGCTGTCGAAGAAGCCTTGGCGAGTTGCTGTAGTGCCTCCAGACCCACAGCAATGTGGTTGACTCTTAGCTGTATTCTGAAATGGCCTAACGTGCCACTCGGCTGCAACAAACCGCTACGATAAACAATAAAACCGGACGGACCACCCCGCATCGACCTCTGCTACGGACACGACATTGGCACACCCAGCCCAGTCGACCCTGCAAAGTCTTACTCATAAACATGACACAAAGCTGGGTGGGCGTGTGTGCTGTAAGAAGGATGCTGAGAAACTCCAGTATGATTTGGACAGGTTGGGTGATTGGGCAGATGCAGTATAATGTGGATAAATGTAAGGTTATCCACTTTGGTGGCAAAAACAGGAAGGCAGATTATTATCTGAACAGCAATAGATTGGGAGAAGGGGAAGTGCAACGAGACCTGGGTGTCCTTGTGCACCAGTCGCTGAAGGTAAGCATGCAGGTGCAACAGGCGGTTAAGAAGGCAAATAGTATGTGAGCCTTCGTAGTGAGAGGATTCGAGTACAGGAACAAGGGTGTCTTGCTGCAGTTGTACAGGGCCTTGGTGAGACCACACCTTGAGTATTGTGTGCAGTTTTGGTCACCTTATCTGAGGAAGGATGTTCTTGCCATGGAGGGAGTGCAGCGAAGATTCACCAGCCTGATACCTGGGATGGCAGGAATGACGTATGAGGAGAGATTGGGTCGATTGGGCTTATACTGGCTGGAGTTTAGAAGAATGAGAGGGTTGTAGGGGGATGGGGCTCTGCTCTGCCCAATTGCAGGGGTCTTTAGTGCTTGTTGATGCATTGGGCCTCGGTCTCCTTTATACCCTTGCAGCTTATGTTAGTCTGCAGGTCGGGTGTCACTAAACGCCCTCTAAGGAGATAGAGAACAACAGCTTATAGAGGAGGACTAAAATACGGTGGCGACCCGCACAGTTTATACCTAATCTGTGGGGTACTCCTGAGCCCAAGTGCTCCTGGAGTCCTCTCTCTTTTCCCTAGTCTGCTGTTCCGTTGTTTGGCGGGTTCGAAGCGCCCTAATGCCCCTATCTGGTTCTAACTCCAGAATTTGGGTGGAGAACGATGCACTTTAAATAGACACTCAGAGACAAGTAGTCCTTGGAAAAGAACAGGTGCCAACCAATTTTATTTGCCAAGGTAAGTTCTACCACAAACGTAATAAACACACACACACATTTATAACTATAAAAATAAAATATGAGAGAGAATGGACACAACGAGAATGTTTACACAGTTTTATCTTTACCAAGTCCAATCCCACCAACCCACTTTCCTACCTAAACTAGACTGACAGTTGCAGGCCCTTGAATTATACTCACAGCCTCCTCCCTTGACAGATGGAATTTTGAGTGCGTTTGTTGGGTTGTTGTTGTCGCTGTCTCCGTCGGAATTCGACCTGTGCCTCGGGGTTCGCCGTCCCCGAACCTCGGAGAGGACCTTGCCGCGTCTGGTTGGGTTTTCTCGAAGTTTGGTTTTGTTGATTGCGCTTTTGGTCGGTTGTCATTGGTTGGTTTGTGCTTGATGGAAAAGGTTCCCGAAATGACTGGAGTGAATGCCGTCTTCCACAGCCACTTCGGTCGTTGGTGTCTTCTTGTCGAGGTCCCCGGAACGGGAGTCGGTATACGGTACGGCTTCATGCGGCGATGTTGCGCCATCTGGTAGCGGAGTAAACCTTCAGTATACCGATTGAGCCTGGGGCCTGATGGTGGATCTTCTCCTCAGCGCGGTTGGAGTTCTTTAGATGTTAGTTCGCCCCAGCTCGTCCCTCCCGGGCTCGTCTTTTCCCTCAGCGTCTTAACTCGCTCTCCTGTTCGTTCTTCTGGTAATAGTTCTCTCTCAGCGTTGGTCCTTCTTGTGTTCCGTATTTATACAGGTAGGTGTGAGGACAGGGGTATTGTTTTGAGTGCACATCGGCTCCTCCAAGTCTGCTGCCCCATTGTGTCAGTCCTGGGACTTGATTAATTTGGGCCACCTCTTAACTGTAGTGATCCCAAGACTATTGTCCCTAGTCCGAGTTGATTAAGGTGATGATGGCTTGTATTCATAGCCCGATTAGGGGTGAGTCACATATTCAAACCCGGACCGGGTGGTCCCCATTGGCCGGGGGTTTCCTCGCTTCAGGTCTGACTCGGTCCCCTGATTGGCCTTTGAGAATGCACTCTGCTTCGATTGGCTGACAACTATGGCTCGCCTCTGAGCCACAGTCCCCTGTATTCAGATGTCCCAGGCATATCCCAGCCTGCTTGTCAGGACCTCTGCCTTGGCCGAAAATGTTGGTTTTAAACTGTATAGGGCAATCCAATTTTTGGTAAAACGTGGTTGTGGATTTTCGAACCCTACAGTCCCCCATCTTGACACAACCGGGTATAGCTGGGATGTGTCAATTGGCATGTAAGAAAATCCAAAGGCCTACCAAGTGTCAGTCATCCCTGTTGTTTACTCTAACTAATAACCCTTACAAAGTTAGTGTAAAAACAAACAAAAAAATAATAATAATCATATTCCCTTTCAGGTATACATCAAAACAAGATATTACATTTTTCCAATACATAGAGCATAACAAAATACCCCATGCTGCGTGTGTTCCTTGCGTCCTTTCCTGCAAAGTTGTACAGCTTTCACCATATCCATACAGTATAAGATATATATCTGTGATGGCGTAAGTTCGTACTATGTGATCTGCCGTACATAAGTTTTGACAGCTTACGTAGTGTATGGTATTAGCCAGCTCCGGGTGCGAGTAGTGCTGCGATACAGTGCATCAGAATGGTCCTCTTTGTTTCCGACAAGGAAAGAATGCCTGGAAACAAAAGGGCATTCTTCTCATGGTTATACTAGGCTGTCCTTCTGTTGCTGCTTGTTGAATAATTTCAGATACCGGTGTGCTTTGAGGGCTCTACTGGCTTTGCAGGTGTTTATAATGAGATACACTACAATGACCAGTTGTACAATTACCAGCGTGTGAGAGGCCACGCAAAGCCAGACAGGGATATCTACCCTTGTTCCCCATTCCCACCACGCGGGTGACTGTATGTCTGCAATCCCAAGAGCTATGTCTTTGTTTTTCTGTTCAAGGGTGAAGTAATGTTTTTGACTGAGGTCCACTGCCTTCAATAAGGCAGTGAGCTTCTCAGGTAAGAGTGGTATAGAGTACCCAAACCGGGCAACATAGTTCTGCAAGTCACTTACATTGTGCTGTACCGTGAGGTGAATTGTGGAGGGTTCCGGGATTGGATCCTTTCCTGGGCCACTTGAACTTCTGCCCATAATCGTGTGGTTGGATTTCCCACAGTCAACCGGGACAGGATAGGCCTCTGACGCCACTCGGAGCTGGCATGGGCTGAGGGTGCGGCTATAGGGGTGTAGTGCCTCCAGGTGCCGGTTGCTGATCCAGGAGGGGACCCGACCTTGCCTAAGGTCTTCCAAGTTACTGCGGCCCTCTCCCAGCAACCAGGCCCCATAGAGCACACACACCTCATTCTGCGCCGCCTGATCGGAGGCCAGCCTATCCTCCTTAATCAAGGTGTTTATCGTCCGAGCATAAGCCTCTAGCTGGGCAACAATCTCCTTCAGGTGCACAGTCATAGCCACCCCCTCGTGAAGCGTGGAGCCCAAAACATCATTCTCCTTCCCTAGGATGCTGCGCAGCTGAGAATTTATCCCATTAATCTGTAGGGTCAGCTGCACATCATCCAGGCTGTTCATAACTGAGGCCCCAGTATTAAACCCAGTGAAAACATCGTTCATAACCCCCCTGCACTGCCTGCCCCTCTCGGTTGTGTCTTCTTTTGTGTACAGGTCTGCCAAACTAATGTCCCCGAAATCCAGCTCATAGAAGCTTCGGAACATCTCCCTCAGCAGAGCCTGATACAGCAACTCGGTTTTCTGGGGGCAGAACGCAGGTAGGCGAACTTCTGTTAGGTTAAGGACCACAGATGCAACTGCGTAGTGCACTCCCTGGTACACCAACTTACCCGTCGGTACTAATACCAACCCATTCCCAGGTCCCCTAGTGGTGGTCGGACATCCGTGGGCATCAGTGGGTTTGGGCGTTGGTAGGGGTTTCCTCACCTGAGCCAGGAGCTCGGTGGCATTGATGGGCACTCGGATACGAGGGGTGACGCAAGCTTCCCCGCTTCTATCCCACTCCATCCCGTGTCCTGCCACCACCTGGCAAAGGCGATGGACAGCCCCGCTGGGCATACTTGGGCTGATCCCCATAGGCATACGTACATCCCTTCATCGTAGGCCCACCATTTTTCCCAACACACAGTGACTTCCCCCGGTGACCCCGTGATGGTCCGGCAGGTATCGTTGCTCAGACGTTCCCAGTCTGAGTTCCTGTCCTCGATGTCCGTGCTCAATTTCCTGAGCCACCACCAGCGTCCTAAAGGTACATCCCCCTTACATGTCAAACACACCCTTTTCCCCTCTGTCACCCTAACCCGGGAAGTGGCCACCTCGATGTTCGGACAGGGGATGGAGGCCTCTCCGTAAGTAAAGCTCTTGTGGCTCGAATACCGGGTGGAATTTGAGCCCAACCACCCAGGCCATCTTCCCTCGTGGAAGTAGGTGGCCTGGTCTTCTGCCTCCATGATCCCTTCTCCCGTGGTTACGGTTGGCGCCCAGCCCCCGGAACACCCGTACACCAGGGACTTCTCGGTGTCCCCTCGGCATCCGGTGCAGGTCCCCATGTAGGTGAGTATCATCACGATGGTCCGGAGCATCTTCTGGAACACAAATTGAAAAACACAGTCTTGCCTGAGACTTCTTCAGGCTTGACTGGAGTAGCACCAAGTTTTGTTTTCCTTGCTTAACCAAAACACTATCACCTCACTGCAAAATCACCCCAACTATCAAAAAGGTGCTATGTACAATGCCACCTGTCTCCGGGTGGCCAGGTCAGTCTCTGTAACTGCCTCCCCTTTCCTGGTCATCCTGTTGACCTTGTCCAGGGGATCGAGATACCCCCTTCCATAGGGCTTGCAGGAGGATCTCCTTCAACTGTCCCCCTGCTCGTTCTGGGGATTGTGACGGGGACTTACCCCTCACAGTACAGAGTTTACCCTTCCGGCGCTTCCTCTGCTTTTGAACCCTTGTATTTGGGGAAGGATACACGGGGGACCAAGTCACCCTGGGTCGGACCGCCTGGAAACTACGCCTCACCGGCGGCACAAAGTCCCACATCATGGGCAGTATCCCTTCGTCCTCCCACTGATCCTCCCCTTCCTTTGCTTTTCCGGTTGCTATGCTTAACACAATTCCCTTCTCTGCTGTGGGCTGCAGGGCTTCCCTCGGCTGCGCGTCGGTTTCACACTGAGCTCCAGCCTCCCTGTGACCTTGACTTTGAACTTCCTGTCCTATCCTTCCTGCCTGTCTGTCAAGTTGTGTGATGTCTCCACAGTGGCAGAGGACCATCCTGGGCGGCATAGCTTTCGGGCCGACATCGACCTCTGTCAAAGCTGCCACCTCCACCGGGGTGTCCTCTGTCACTTCTGGGTGTTCTCTGGGTTTGGGGACCTTCTTCCTTCCTGCCCTAGTGGGGTCAAACCGCTTACATTGGTTGATGTGGTACCACTTCACCCGGCGGGGTAATTGGACCGCATAAACCATTGGGCTGGCCTTATCGACGATACTATAAGGACCCATGTACAATGGTTCGAACACCCCCACTCTGGCGAAGCTGCGGACCATGACTTGCGGGGTTCCAGCAGCAGTTTGTTGCTGCGGTGCTGTTTCCCCATATTGGTGGCCGCTTGCCAGTGAATCTGCTGCAGTCGTTCCAGCAGATTCCCAGCAAAGCGGTCCCGGTCTGTTTCCCGAAGCTGTCCTTCGGTGAGGCCGGGCACCAATACGTGTACCGGTGTCCTCATGGGCCGTCCGGTCATCAGCTCATGGGGCGAGTACCCTGTGCTCTTCGATCGACTGGCTCGAATTCCCATGAGGACCAGAGGCAAGACCTCTACCCATTTGTTCGGTGAGTCCCCTGTCTCCTTGCGGAGTCTTTCTTTAATGGTGCGGTTCAGGCGTTCCACTGGACCTGAGGACTGGGGGTTGTAAGCAACATGCCATTTTGCCCTAATTCCCAGTACCTTTAGGGTGGCCTGCATCACCTGGCCAGTGAAGTGACTCCCCTGGTCGGACTCCACAAACTGTGGCAGTCCCCACCTTGAAAACACTTCCCTGACCAGGATCCTGGCCGTCCCTATTGCGGTGGCTGTTCGGCAGGGGAAGGCCTCCACCCACTTAGAGAATATGTCTACCAACACCAGGCAGTACTTGTATCCTCCCTGGGCAGTCGGTAGGGGTCCTATGTAGTCGACCTGGATCGACTGCTATGGTCCCTCTACCCGCCTTATGTGCCCCATGGATGCCTTTCTTTTCTGGGGGTCTGGGTTGTTTGCTGCACACACCAGGCAGGCTGCACAGAAGTCGCGGACGTCAGTCCGGAGATCTGGCCACCACGCTGCCTGTTCCACCTTCTGCCAGGTGGACTCTGGCCCGGGATGTCCTGCACCTGGGCCCTCATGGGCCAGTTGTAGGAACTCCCGCTGGTGTTGCACTGGGACCACCCACTTGTCCCCCTTGAACAGCATCCCTTCCTTCACAGCTACGTCCGCAATATCATACGGGCCCTCTGCTTTTCCTCCATCGAGGATGGTTGTTATGGCCGCCTTGAGGACGGGATCCTGCGTCTGGACCATTCTCAGGTCCGGGGCCAATCCTACCCCTGCGCTCCCTGGTGCCCTCGGCTGGCCTCTGACAGCTACTACACTGCCTTTCTCGTACGGGTCCCAGAAGCAACCGGTCTGTGCTCCCTCTCTGGCTAGCAGGTCGGCTCGCTGGTTACCCTCTGCCCGTGGCTCGGTCTTAGAGTGGGCTTTTACTTTATGGATGTAGGCATCCCTACTACTCCCTAGGGCTGCCACTATCCTCACTAGCAGGGGCTTGGTGACCAGGGGTCTCCCATCCGCGGAGGTGTACCCCCTGCGGGACCAAATCACCAGATACTCTGTAGACGAATTGCATGTGAACATACTATCCGAGCAAATCGTGTACGGGGTGGGGAATTCCTCGGGGTGAGTGACCACGTACATCACCGCCGAGAGTTCAGCCTGCTGGGCGCTCAGGGTGCTGGGGAGTTTAAGTGCCAAGGCTATGCCTGCCTTGGGGTCCCAAACTCCGCAACCCATGAGTCTTGTACCCGCGGACACTGAACTTGACCCATCGACGTAGATCTTGCGGCCTGTGGGATGTATCCCTGCCCGAAATCCGAAGTCGACGTCCCACACCCCCTCTACTGAGCATCTGTGCGGTTCCCCTGCATAAGTAAGGTTGGCTGCGAGCTTTGGCTCACAGAGGCCTCTGACCCTGATCGCCATCTGGGAGAGGAGGAGGGTCCAGCGAATGATCCTTGCACTGCTGACCGTCCCATCTTTTATCCTCCCATCAAGCAGCATCTGGGTCGGGGTATGATGGGTGAGGAGTGTGATAGGGGATACTCCTGTGAAGACTTGTGACCTCTTCACTGCCCAGTGAGTAGCCAACAGATGTCTCTCACAGTTCGAGTACCCTTTCTCCACATCCGTGAGGACCCTAGAGGAGTACACCACCGGTCTCAGCCGTCCGTGCCTTTCCTGTAAAAGCTCGGCACTCAGGCTGTCCCCGCTGGCTGCCACTTCCAAAAAGAAATCCTCACCCCCATCAATTGCCCCCAGTGCAGGTGCTTTTTGCAAATCTTGCTTCAATCGAAGGAATGAAGCCTGATAGCCGTCGTCCCATTCCCACTCAACCCCCTTGTGGAGGAGCCTGTGCAGGGGGGCTGCCGTGGCTGCATAATCCTCGATGAAGTCCCTGCAATAGCCCGTGATCCCCAGAAAGGATCGAACTCCGGACACGTTGGTCGGTACCGGGAGTTCCTGCACTGTCCGCCTTCGGGCCTCATCAATGCCCCTTTCTCCTGCCCTTAAGGTTAAACCCAGGAACTTGACTTCCCTCAACCCTATCTGGGCCTTCTTGGGGTTTATTTTAAACCCGCCGTCTTTCAGCGCAGCCAACAGCTCAGCCAGCAGTGGACCGTGTTGTTCCCTGCTCTCTGTGAAGAGCAGCAGGTCGTCCACGTACTGCACCAGCTGTCCTGGCTGGCTGAAACCCTTTAGACAATTGGCCATGCACTGGTGGAAGATGCTAGGGCTATTGTGGAATCCCTGTGGGAGGCAGGTCCAAGTATACTGTTGCTCCCTGAACGTGAAAGCAAACTTGTATTGGTCCTCTCTCCTCACAGGGATCGACCAGAAGCCGTTTGAAATGTCTAGCACCGTAAACGTGGTGGCTGAAGCAGGGATCTCTCGGATCAGGTCTGCAACCGCTGCCACCGTGGGAGCGCAAGCCGGGATGTTCTTATTGAGCACCCGATAGTCCACCGTGGCTCTCCACGAGTTGTCCGGTTTCCTGACCGGCCAAAGGGGAGAGTTTACGTGGGTGGCTATGGGCCTCAGAACACCCTGCTCGACTAGCGAACCCAGCGCCACCTCTAAATTGGCTTCCGCCTCTCTCGGGAAGTTGTATTGTCTTTGGGGCCTAGACATGGGATCCCCATCTATTCTGACCTCCACACCTGTGACTCTCCCACAGTCGTGCTTGTGGGTGGCAAATGCTGCGAGATTGGCTCGCACATAGGCCCTGTACTCGGCTGGGGTGCCACTGGCCAGAAGCTCCAGGTCGTAGCCCCCCTTTGGCTTCACTGTACAGAGATTCCCCTTATCCTGCACCTTGTCAATCATCATAACTCCCTTCTTGGTCCCTGGGTCTACGGTTCCCCATAGACAATGGTTCCGCAAGTCCACCAGGATCTGGTGGGCGATTACAAAGTCAGCCCCCAGTATCCCCTTGTCAGCCTGCTCCCACTTCATCAGGACACACTTCCACTTCGCAGTAAGTGCGCCTAACTGAAGCGTAAGTGGGAGTGAGAAGTACCCTGTCTTCTCATTCCCCGTGAATCCCATTAGTTCATGGGGCACCCCGCTGGATAGAGGCGAAGCCCCCGGATCCTCCACATGGACGATGGTGTTGGAAGCACCCGTGTCCAACAGGTAGGTTCCCCGTGCTCCCTCCACCTCCATCTTCACCCACGGTCTACCCCATGAGTCATAATCTAGTGGGCACAAGTAAGCAGGCTGCGTGGGCTGTAGTCATTGATCCCGTGGTTGTGGAGCCGTGGGGATTTCCCTTCCTACGGCTACATCTATGCGTCCCGTCCCTGCCATCAGCTGTCGGAGTGCTACCACTGCGTTTTCATAAACTTCGTTTGCCTGTCCTTTCTTTCCTCCGGACGGGGCAGTCGCGGGAGGGTTCCTTCCTCCCTGCGCCTGGGGTGGATTGCTCCTACAACTACTTCGGTAGTGGCCGGGCTTCCCACACCCGTAACACACTCCCCTCTTAACGGACGGGTGCTTGCCCTCCTGATACCATTCCCTTTTTGGATTAGGGTTTGAGTGCACTTCGTGCACTCGCCCCTTTGTGGGTTTATCCAGCTTTTCATCTGGGGTTTCCCCGTTACGCTGGGTAACCGACATCCTTTCAGTCACCGCCTCTTCGGTGAGGTTAGGGTCTCTGGAGTTGAACCAGAGATCTGCCCGGGTCTTAATAAAGGGCAGACTGTTTGCGATAATCATCCGGAACCACGTTTCACGCTGGTCCGCTGTAAGAGCCTCTCTATCCAGGATATTGCCACAGGCTGCACGGTACACCGTCCACAGCCTGTCCACGTACATCTGCAGGGCTTCCCCAGGTAACTGGCTGGTCTTGTTGAGCCTGTCAAGGGGGTTCCCATTGTTACACCCCAGGGCTTCTAAGATGGCCTGTTGTAACCGCTCTGGGGTGACCTGCCCCTTTCTACAGGCTGTTGGGAGGGCCTGGTACACCCTCCCCTCTATTGAGAATAGCAGCATCTTTACTGCTTCTTGGTCGTCACAATTGTTCATTTCTACCGCCTGTGCGATGTTAGAGAAATGTACAGATGGATCTCCCCCCCTCTGGTGAGCGTGGGGATATGTGCAATCATGGCCTTCAGAGCTGGAGCTGCGTGCGGGACTACAAACTCACTGTCCAGTGGCCCATGGGCCTGTGCACCTTGTGGAGGCCTGTACTTTTTCTGGACCACTGGACACATAGGTCCCGCCGCAGACTCCATAGCTGGGGTCCCTATTTCCTCTACCTCCTCTTCCTCTGCCTCGGATTCCGATCCTACAGACCCAACTCCTTCTGTGGGTGACCCATACCCCTTGGGCTGGACCGGATCTACCTGTTCGGTCCCATACCCTTATGGTTGGGCCGGACCTCCCTGTCCGGTCCCCCGCCCTGTGGGCTCCCTGGTCTGCACCCTTGGTTCCCCCCGTGGCTCGACCGGACCTACCGGTGCTTCGGGAAGCGGTTGGCTGTCCTTCGCAGCCGGGTCCTCTACTATTCCCCAATGCTCCGATCTGTTGTCAGCCCTCTTTGGCTCTAACAAACAGATCGTGCCCTTCGCCTGGGCAAGAGATTGGAGCAGCGACTGAACCCGTTCTCTGCAAGGCCTGTGATCTGTTTTCTCGAAACCCTCCTTGCAGTTAACTCTATATGCCGCCTGCAAATCTTTCAGCTGGCCTTCCAGCTCTTCGATTTTCTGTGCATAAGTAAC
This sequence comes from Somniosus microcephalus, assembly GCF_052327205.1. Classification (NCBI taxonomy): domain Eukaryota; kingdom Metazoa; phylum Chordata; class Chondrichthyes; order Squaliformes; family Somniosidae; genus Somniosus; species Somniosus microcephalus. The sequence goes on from NC_140989.1 coordinate 292,876,750, forward strand.
ATTCAACTTCTTAACCTTGCGCTCCCCAGCCTTAGCCTCGGTCACCTGCCCCTGCAGGTATTGTTGCTGGCTGCGGGAGGCTTCCTCCTCTTTGGCCTTTTTTTCCCCTTCCTCAAACAGCTCTAACATGATCCTCTGACCTGTGGCTTCCCTAGCTTCTGAGGTGAGCAGCGCCTCTCGCAGCTCCTCGCTAATCCTGGCTATCTCAGTCTGATGCCCGGACCTGCCTTGTCAGGCATATGAGCCAGATTGCCTTTTAGAAACATAGAAGATAGGAGCAGGAGTAGGCCATTCGGCCCTTCGAGCCTGCTCCGCCATTCAATGAGATCATGGCTGATCATCCAAATTCAGTACCCTGTCCCTGCCTTCTCCCCATATCCCTTGATCCCTTTAGCCTTAAGAAATATATCCAACTCTTTCTTGAATATATTTAATGAACTGGTCTCCACCGCCCTCTGTGGCAGAGAATTCCACAGGTTCACCACTCTCTGGGTGAAGAAATTCCTCCTCATTTCAGTCCTAAATGGCTTACCCCTTATCCTTAGACTATGACCCCTGGTTCTGGACTCCCCGGCCATCCTAAACATCCTTCCTGCATCTAGTCTGTCCAGGCCTGACAGAATTTTATAGGTTTCGATGAGATCCCCTCTCAATCTTCTAAACTCCAGTGAGTATAAGCCCAATCGACACAATCTCTCCTCATACGTCATTCCTGCCATCCCAGGTATCAGCCTGGTGAATCTTCGCTGCACTCCTTCCATGGCAAGAACGTCCTTCCTCAGGTAAGGCGACCAAAACTGCACACAATACTCAAGGTGCGGTCTCACCAAGGCCCTGTACAACTGTAGCAAGACATCCTTGTTCCTGTACTCGAACCCTCTTGCTACGAAGGCCAACATACCATTTGCCTTCTTAACCGCCTGCTGCACCTGCATGCTTACCTTCAGCAACTGGTGCACAAGAACACCCAGGTCTCTTTGCACTTCCCCTTCTCCCAATCTATTGCCATTCAAATAATAATCTGCCTTCCTGTTTTTGCCACCAAAGTGGATAACCTCACATTTATCCACATTATAGTGCATTTGCCATGTTTCTGCCCAATCACCCAACCTGTCCAAATCATACTGGAGTTTCATGACATCCTCCTCACAGCTTACCCTCCCACCCAGCTTTGTGTCGTCTGCAAATTTGGAGATATTACATCCAATTCCCTCGTCCAGATCATTAATATATATTGTGAACAGCTGGGGTCCTAGGACCGATCCTTGCGGTACCCCACTAGTCACTGCCTGCCACTCGGAAAACGACCCGTTTATTCCAACTCTTTGCTTTCTGTCCGCCAACCAGTTCTCTATCCAAGTCAATACCTTGCCCCCAATCCCATGTGCCTTAATTTTGCACACTAATCTCTTATGTGGGACCTTATCGAAAGCCTTCTGAAAGTCCAAATACACCACATCCACTGGTTCTCCCTTATCTATTTTACCAGTTACATCCTCAAAAAATTCCAGTAGATTAGTCAAGCATGATTTACCTTTTGTAAATCCATGTTGACATTATTATGCTTTGATCCTGCCGTCCACTGGGCCGCCGCGTCCATGGGACGTGGTGCCCTGCTTAGGTTCTGTACCCACTCTTTTGTGAAGTTTACCTTGGAAATAGCGTAGGCGGAGATTCTCTTCTCCATCTTAGATTTACCAAAAACCACTGTTTCCGAGGTCATGCATTCATTCTTCCACTGGAGTCCTGCCGCGGTGGCCATTGTGTAGGGGGATGGGGCTCTGCTCTGCCCAATTGCAGGGGTCTTTAGTGCCTGTTGATGTATTGGGCCTCGGTCTCCTTTATACCCTTGCAGCTTATGTTAGTCTGCAGGTCGGATGTCACTAAACACCCTCTAAGGAGATAGAGAACAACAGCTTATAGAGGAGGACTAAAATACGGTGGCGACCCGCACAGTTTATATCTAATCTGTGGGGTACTCCTGAGCCCAAGTGCTCCTGGAGTCCTCTCTCTTTTCCCTAGTCTGCTGTTCCGTTGTTTGGCGGGTTCGAAGCGCCCTAATGCCCCTATCTGGTTCTAACTCCAGAATTTGGGTGGAGAACGATGCACTTTAAATAGACACTCAGAGACAAGTAGTCCTTGGAAAAGAGCAGGTGACAACCAATTTTACTTGCCAAGGTAAGTTCTACCACAAACGTAATAAACACACACACACACATTTATAACTATAAAAATAAAATATGAGAGAGAACGGACACAACGAGAATGTTTACACAGTTTTATCTTTACCAAGTCCAATCCAACCAACCCACTTTCCTACCTAAACTAGACTGACAGTTGCAGGCCCTTGAATTATACTCACAGCCTCCTCCCTTGACAGATGGAATTTTGAGTGCGGTTGTTGTTGTCGCTGTCGTCGTCAGAATTCGACCTGTGCCTCGGGGTTCGTCGTCCCCAAACCTCGGAGACGACCTTGCTGCGTCTGGTTGGGTTTTCTCGAAGTTTGGTTTTGTTGATTGCGCTTTTGGTCGGCTGTCGTTGGTTGGTTTGTGCTTGATGGAAAAGGTTCCCGAAATGACTGGAGTGAATGCCGTCTTCCACAGCCACTTCGGTCGTTGGTGTCTTCTTGTCGAGGTCCCCGGAACGGGAGTCGGTATACGGTACGGCTTCTTGCGGCGATGTTGCACCGTCTGGTAGCGGAGTAAACCTTCAGTATACCGATTGAGCCTGGGGCCTGATGGTTGATCTTCTCCTCAGCGCGGTTGGAGTTCTTTAGATGTTAGTTCGCCCCAGCTCGTCCCTCCCGGGCTCGTCTTTTCCCTCAGCGTCTTAACTCGCTCTCCTGTTCGTTCTTCTGGTAATAGCTCTCTCTCAGCGTTGGTCCTTCTTGTGTTCCATATTTATACAGGTAGGTGTGAGGACAGGGGTATTGTTTTGAGTGCACATCGGCTCCTCCAAGTCTGCTGCCTCATTGTGTCAGTCCTGGGACTTGATTAGTTTGGGCCACCTCTTAACTGTAGTGATCCCAAGACTATTGTCCCTAGTCCGAGTTGATTAAGGTGATGATGGCTTGTATTCATAGCCCGATTAAGGGTGAGTCACATATTCAAACCCGGACTGGGTGGTCCCCATTGGCCGGGGGTTTCCTCGCTTCAGGTCTGACTCGGTCCCCTGATTGGCCTTTGAGAATGCACTCTGCTTCGATTGGCTGACAACTATGGCTCGCCTCTGAGCCACAGTCCCCTGTATTCAGATGTCCCAGGCATATCCCAGCCTGCTTGTCAGGACCTCTGTCTTGGCCGAAAATGTTGGTTTTAAACTGTATAGGGCAATCCAATTTTTGGTAAAACGTGGTTGTGGACTTTCGAACCCTACAGGGTATCTCATTGAAACTTATAAAATTCTAACAGGACTAGACAGACTAGATGCAGGAAGGATGTTCCCGATGGCAGGGGAGTCCAGAACCAGGGTTCACAGTCTAAAGATAAGGGGTAAGCCATTTAGGACAGAGATGAGGAGGAATTTCTTCACCCAGAGAGTGGTGAACCTGTGGAATTCTCTACCACAGAAGGCAGTTGAGGCCAATTCATTAAATATATCCAAGAAGGAGTTAAAGATATTTCTTAAGGCTAAAGGGATCAAGGAATATGGGGAGAAGGCAGGGACAGGGTACTGAATTGGGATGATCAGCCATGATCTCATTGAATGGCGGAGCAGGCTCGAGGGGGCGAATGGCCTACTCCTGCTCCTATCTTCTATGTTTCTACGTGGGGACTTGTGCCAAAATTGGGAGAGCTGTCCCACAGACTAGTCAAGCAACAGCCTGACATAGTCATACTCACAATCATACCTTTCAGCCAATGTCCCAGACACCTCCATCACCATCCCTGGGTATGTTCTGTCCTACTGGCAGAACAGACCCACCAGAGGTGGCGGCACAATAGTATAAGGCAGGAGGGAGTGGCCCTGGGCGGTCCTCAACATTGACTCTGGACCCCATGAAGTCTCATAGCTTCAGGTCAAGCAGAGGCAAGGAAACCTCCTGCTGATTTCCACCCACCGCCCTCCCTAAACTGATGAATCAGTACTCCTCCATGTTGAACACCACTTGCAAGAAGCACAGAGAGTAGCATAGGGGTGGGGGACTTCAATGGCTTGGTAGCACCACTACTGCCCGAGCTGGCCGAGTCAAGAAGTACATAGCTGCTAGTATGGGCCTGCGACAGGTGGCGAGAGAACCAACACGAGCGAAAAGCCTACTTGACCTCGTTCTCACCAATCTACCTGTTGCAGACGCATCTGTCCATGGCAGCATTGGTAGCAGTGACCACTGCACAGTCATTGTGGAGACGAAGTCCCGTCTTCACAATGGGGACACTCACCATTGTGTTGTGTGGCACTACCACAGGACTAAATAGAATAGATTCAGAACAGATCTAACAGCTCAAAACTGGGCAAGCATGAGGTGCAGTGGGCCATCAGCAGAATTGTATTCCACCACAATCTAACCTCATGGCCCGGCATATCCCTCACACTACCATTACCATCATGCCAGGGGACCAACCCTGGTTCAATGAGGAATGCAGAAGAGCATACCAAGAGCAGCACCAGGCCTACCTAAAAATGAGGTGGCAACCTGGGGAAGCTGCAACACAGGACTACATGCATGCTAAACAGCGGAAGCAGTATGCTATAGCCAGAGCTAAGCGATCCCATAATCAACAGATCAGATCAAAGCTCTGTAGTCCTGCCACATCCAGTTGTGAATGGTGGTGGACCATTGAACAGCTAACTGGAGGAGGAGGCTCCATGAATATCCCCATCCTCAATGATGGTGGAGCCCAGCACGTGAGTACAAAAGATAAGACCGAAGTGTTTGCAACTAACTTCAGCCAGAAGTGCTGAGTAGATCATCCATATTGGCCTACTCCTGAGGTCCCCACCACCACAGAAGCCACTTTTCAGCCAATTCAATTCACTCCACGTGATATCAAGCAACGGCTGAGCGCAAAGGCTATGGGCCCCGACAACATCCCAGCTGTCATGCTGAAGACTTGTGCTCCAGAACTAGCCAAGCTGTTCTAGTACAGCTACAACACTGGCATCTATCTGACAATGTGGAAAACTGCCCAGGTATGTCCTGTCCACAAAAAGCAGGACAAATCCAATCCATCCAATTCATCATCATCATCGGCGACCACTCGAATACGAGTATGGTATGTCCTTCATCAGTCATCTACTTGTGGGTCTTCAGGTGGCTGTGGAGGCCAATTCGAGATCCACAGACTCTACTACAGTGTGGGCATGTAAGACTATTGGTAGTGACTGGAGTATGGGTCTTCTTAAGTTGTTGTCTCTCCTTACGGCGCTGGCATTTATCCTCAGCGGCACGCTGGAGATTCTTTTCATGTAGTGCGGCACCGTTGTGGATGCATTTTCTCCAATTGTCTCTGTCCAGTGCGATTTCCTCCCAGTTATTAATATTGATATGGAACTTTTTAAGGATTACTTTGATGCTATCTTTGTAACACTTCTTTTGACCACCAGGAGACCTCTGCCCTTCCTTCAACTGGGAGTACAGAACCTGTTTTGGGAGACGTGAGTCTGACATGCGAATGACATGTCCAATCCATCGGAGTTGATGCTGCATGATGAGCGTAGTGATGCTGTAGATATTGGCCTTTTCAAGTATACTCCAGTTGGTACGCTTGTCCTCCCAGCTGACCCTCAAGATTTTGCGTAGAGAGCGTTGGTGGTATTGCTCTAAGGCTTTGAGATGTCTACTGTACGTAGTCCAGGTTTCAGCTCCATATAAAAGGGTGGGAAGGATGATGGCTTTGTATACAAGAATTTTAGTTTGGACTTGGAGGTCATGATTTTCAAAGACTCTCCTCAGTTTAGAAAAGGCTGCACTTGCACAACTCAGGCGGTGATGGATTTCAGAATCAATGTCAGCTTTGGAGGATAAATGGCTACCAAGATATGGAAAGGTGTTGACATTTTCAAGGGTGTTATTATCAACCTTTATAGAGGGAGGAGTTGCAAGCCGATTAGGTGATGGCTGGTGGAGCACCTGGGTTTTCTTTATATTCATGGTGAGGCCCAGAAGTTTGTAGGCTCTGGAAAAAGCATTCAAGGTATTTTGTAGATCATGCTCGGAAAGAGCTGTGATGGCGTTATCATCTGCATACTGTAACTCCATAATGGTAGTGATGGAGACTTTGCTCTTGGCCTTAAGCCTGTTGAGATTGAAAAGTCGGCCATCAGTACGGTAAAGGATTTGAATTCCGGTGGGCAGATCATTGCCGATGAGATGGAGGATAACTGAGATGAACACTGCAAAAAGGGTTGGAGCAATGATGCAGCCCTGTTTTACTCCCGTCTCAACTGTAAAGGGCTCTGAAATAGAACCGCTGCTGCCGAGAACTGCTGCGGACATGTTGTCATGTAGCAGCCTCAGAACTAAGATGAATTTATCGGGGCAACCAAGCTTAGACAAGATATGCCATAAAGTCTGGCGGTGGACGGTGTCAAAAGCTTTAGTTAAGTCTATGAAAGCTATGAACAGTGGTTGCTTTTGTTCACGGCATTTCTCCTGTAATTGACGTGCTGTGAAGATCATATCAGCTGTTCCTCTGGATGGTCGGAAACCACACTGCGACTCCGGAAGCACCTCCTCAGATAACGGCAAAAGTCTGTTAGCAAGGACACGGGCAAGCACTTTTCCTGTGGAAGAAAGAAGGGAGATACCTCGGTAGTTACCACACACCAACTTTCCCCCCTTTTTAAAGATAGTAACAATCAAAGCGTCTCTGAGATCTTGTGGAATTTCTTCCTGCTGCCATATTTTTAGGAGGAAGGCATGTATGTGTGTCAGGAGCTCAGGGCCACCTTTTTAAAGAATTTCTGCTGGAATCCCATCTGAGCCAGCACCTTTGTTGTTTTTCATGGACCTGATGGCATTCTGCACTTCTACAATGCTTGGGGGTGCCCCCATTTCCTCCCTTTCTGGTCTCTGCGGTAATTGATTGATGGACTCCAGATCTGCACTACTCTGTCGGTTGAGCAGTTCTTGAAAATGCTCCCTCCATCTTGTGTCAATTGCCTCCTTGTCCTTGAGCAGAGTTAAACCGTCCTTAGAGCGTAAGGGGTTTAAGCCATGGTAGCTTGGTCCGAAAACTGCCTTGGTGGCACTGAAGAAGCCTCTGGAGTCCCTAGTATCAGCCATACGTTGTATTTCTAGGGACTTTTGAGACCACCAGTTGTTCTTCATCTCCCTTATTCTCTGCTGGACATCTGCCTTAACTCTAAGCCTTCATGAGCCTCTCTTTTGGCCTTGCTGCTGATGTTTTGCCAGGCACAGAAGTTTTCCTTTTCCTTTCTATGAGCTGCTCAATTTCTGAGTCGTTCTCATCAAACCAGTCCTGATGATTTCTGGACTTGAAACCGAGTATGTTCTGGGAGGTGTTGAGAATAGTGGCTTTCAGCAGTTCCCAATGTTCTCCAGTGTCATGTGGGTATTCCTTTGGAAGACTTTGCCTGATGGAATCCTGAAAGCACTGCTGTATGGCAGTGTCCTCAAGACATTCAATGTTTAATTTTGGCCGGAACTGCTTCTTCTGAGCATGTATCTTGGGCTTTAGTTTGAGGGGCATAGTTGCTCGGATAAGGTGATGATCTGTCCAGCAGTCATCAGTGCTGAACATGGCCCTAGTGACCAGAACATCACGACGATCCCTTGCCCGTACAATGACATAGTCAATGAGATGCCACAATTTTGAGCGGGGGTGCCTCCAGGAGGCTTTGTACTTGTTTTTTTGTCGGAAGAAAGTGTTTGTGATTATGAGGTTGTGCTCAGCACATTTAGTGAGAAGAAGTAGTCTGTTTGAGTTGGACTTTCCGATGCCCTCTTTTCCTATGGTGCCTTTCCATAGTTGGTAATCCCGACCAACCCTGGCATTGAAGTCCTCAAGAAGAATGACTTTATCGTCTTTTGGGATACCAGACAAGATTTTATCCAGGTCAGCATAGAAGATCTCCTTTACTTCATCTAGCGAATCCAGGGTGGGAGCATAAGCACTATTACCATCTGATTGTTGGATATTACCACCCCATCATCAGCAAATTGATAGAAGGTGTCATCGACAGTACTATCAAGTGGCACTTACTCCCCAATACCCTGCTCACCGCTGCTCAGTTTGGGTTCCGCCAGGACTACTCGGCTCCAGACCTCATTACAGCCTTGGTCCAAACATGGACAAAAGAGCTCAATTCCGGAGGTGAGTTGAGTGACTGCCCTTGACATCAAGGCAGCATTTAATCGAGTGTGGCATCAAGGAGCCCTAGTAAAACTGAAGTCAATGGGAATCAGGGGGGAAACTCTCCACTGGCTGGAGTCATACCTAGCACAAAGGAAGGTGGTTGTTGGAAGCCAATCATCACAGCCCCAGGACATTGCTGCAGGAGTTCCTCAGGGCAGTGCCCTAGGCCCAACCATCTTCAGCTGCTTCATCAATGACCTTCCCTCCAACATAAGGTAATGAGTGGGGATGTTCGCTGATGACTGCACAGTGTTCAGTGCCATTCGCAACTCCTCATAATGAAGCAGCCCATGCCCACATGCAGCAAGATCTGGACAACATTCAGGCTTGGGCTGATAAGTGGCAAGTAACATTTGCACCACACAAATACCAGGCAATGACTCTCCAACAAGCGAGAGTCTAACCACCACTCCTTGACATTCAACGGCATTACCATCACCGAATCCCCCACCATCAACATCCTGGGGTCACCATTGACCAGAAACCTAACTGGACCAGCTACATACTGTGGCAACAAGAGCAGGTCAGAGGCTAGTTATTCTGCAGCAAGTGTCTCCCCTCCTGACTCCCCAAAGCCATTCCACCATCTACAAGGCACAAGTAAGGAGTGTGATGGAATAATCTCCACTTGCCTGGATGAGTGCAGCTCCAACAACACTCAAGAAGCTCAACACCATCCAGGACAAAGCAGCCAGCTTGATTGGCACCCGATTCACCACCTTAAACATTCACTCCCTCCACCACCGGCGTACCGTGGCTGCAGTGTGTACCATCTACAAGATGCACTGCAGCAACTCGCCAAGGATTCTTTGGCAGCACCTCCCAAGCCTGCGACCACTACCACCTTGAAGGACCAGGGCAGCAGGCACATGGGAACACCACCGCCTCCAAATCACACACCATCCTGAGTTGGAAGTATATCATCGTTCCTTCATTGTCGCTGGATCAAAATCCTGGAACTCCCTCCCTAACAACACTATACCTCACCACACGGACTGCAGCGGTTCAAGAAAGCAGCTCACCACCACCTTCTCAAGGGCAACTGGGGATTGGCAATAAATGATGGCCTTGCCAGCGATGCCCACATCCCATGAATGAATTAAAAAAAACTCAATCTCTCCTCGTAGGACAGCCCACTCCTCCCAGGAATTAATTTAGTGAACCTTTGATGCATCCCCTCGAAGGCAAGTATATCTTTCCTTAGGGAAGACCAAAACTGTACACAGTACTCCAGGTGTGGTCTCATCAAAGTCCTATATAATTGCAGCATGACTTACTCTTTATTACAAGGGGTTGAAGTATATAAGACTAAATACCATTTGCCTTCCTAATTACTTGCTGTACCTGCGTGTTAACTTAGTGTTTTGTGTACAAGGACACCCAAATCACCCAAACAGCAACATTTAATAGTTTTGAAAAAATATTCTGTTTTTCTAAATAACAGAAAATGCTGGAAAAACTCAGCAGGCCAGGCAACATCCGTGGAGAGAGAAATAGAGTCAACGTTTCAGGTCGAAACCCTTTGTCAAGACTGTAAAAGCACAGGAAATGAAACAGGTTAAAAGGCTGTGCTGGGAGAGAACAAAGGAGAAGTGAAGAGACATTAAGAGGTATTCAAAACAAGACGAGATGGTGATAGGACTAGTGGAGACAAAAGACAGCTCTAGATTAGGTGTGAAATGCGCTGGCAGAATGGGAGACAGCTGCCATGTGGGAGAGAAAAAAAGGGGGGTGGGGAAAGGGCCAAAACAAAGGTGTGGATAAAAAATAAGTAAAAATGTAATGGGGGGCTGAGGTTATGATCTGAAATTGTTGAACTCGATATTGAGTCCGGAAGGCTGTAAAGTGCCTAATCGGAAGATGAGGTGCTGTTCCTCGAGCTTACGCTGAGCTTCCATGGAACAATGCAAGCTCCCGAGTACAGTGAGGTCTGAGTGGGAATGGGGCGGTGAATTAAAATGACAGGTGACCGGAAGCTCGGGGTCATCCTTACAGACGGTTTTTCTATTCTTCCTACCAACAACAACTTGTATTTATATAGCACCATTAACATAGTAAAACGTCCCAAGGCGATTCACAGGAGCGTTATAAAACAAAATACCAAAGTGAATAACCTCACATTTCTCCACATTATACTCCATCTGTGCCCTTCTTGCTCACTCACTTAACCTGTCTAAATCCTTTGGCAGACTGTGTCCTCCTCATAGCTCACCTACCAAAGGTGTGCCCATCTTTCCCACAACTCTGTTTGAATGAGGTGAGCAAGGGGACCCGAGCAGGACTGGAACTAAGAATGTTCCATATATCCCATGAACAGGCAAGCATAATTACGATCCATACGGGTTCCCATAGCAACACCTTTAATTGGAGGAAGTGAGGAGTCAAAAGAGAAGTTGTTCTAAGTTCAGCCAGGCGGAGGTGGATGGAGACTGGTTGGGCCTCCATTTAAGAAAGAAGCGGAGAGCCCTCAGGCTATCCTGGTGGTGGGGGATGGAGGTGTCGCGGGATTGGACATCCATGGTGAAAAGGAGACGGTTAGGACCAGGAAACTGTTAAAATGGCAGAAGGCATTAGAAGAGTTGCTGATGTAGGTGGAAAGAGACTGGACAAGGGGAGAACAAATAGAATCCGAGATAGGAAGAAATCAGTTCTGTGGGGCAAGAACAGGCTGAAACACTGGGTCTACCAAGACAATCCTGTTTGTGGATCTTGGGTAGGAGGTAGAAGCAGGCTGTGTGGGGTTGGGGGACTATGGGGTTGGCGGCTGTGGAGGGAAGATCTCCAGAGGAGATGAAGTGAGTGTCTTGGAAACGATGGTTTGATGTTTGGTAATGGGGTCATGGTCCAGGGGGAGGTAGGAGGAGGTGTCACAGTTGGCATTTAGTCTCCGCAAGGTCGAGGTCGCTTCGTCAAACAACAACAGCACCACCCTTGTCAGCAGATTTAATGAGCATGTTAGGATTGAATCTGTGAGAACAGAGTGCTGCAAGTTCAGAGGGAGGTAGGTTAGAGTGAGAGGGGAGAAAAGAAATTAAGACGGCCGATGTTACACCGGCAGGTCCCAATGAAAAGACCTAAAGAGGGTAAGAGGCCAGAGGCAAGGGTCCAGGTGGAATGAGAATTTTGAAGATGGGAGAAAGCATCTGCTGTGTTGGGGAGGGGGGAGGCACCCGGCCAAAGAAGTGGGTGCAGAGGCGAAGGAAGAGCTCAGCGTCATGCCAAGCTCAAAATACGTTGAGGTGGGGGTGTAAGGGGATGAAGCGGAGGCCTTTGCTGAGGACTGATCGTTCGGGGTCAGAGTGAATAGTGAAAACATGGCAAGGGGTGAGATTGGAAGAAGGAATGGGGTCAGAGGAAAGTGAAGGGGAGGAAGGTTCCCGAGAGGTGTTGATATCCAAGAGTTGTTGAGGCCTGCGATCCTTGACACCTGAAAGGAAGAAAAAAAGTTTTTTGTTAAAGCGCCGAATGAACTGAAGGATGAAATGGAACTGCAGACCAGGAGAGCTTTGAAATTGAGTGATTCCGTGCTGCTGAAGAGAGAGGTTGAGAGTGTTCATGTGGCAGCACATGGCATTGAGTGTGAATCTCGATGCAGCAAGAGCAGTGGTTCGAGGAACGCTGAATATCTTGGAGATATCTGTAATCACAGGTGGATCCGAAACATGAAAGGTAGAATTTCAGTTGGAATCCACGTGGATTAAGTCGGAGCCGGTGACAGTTACGGAGGAAAGAGATGTGGCGGTGAGAGAGTTTTGGTAGATACCTGATCAAACACAAGAAGGGTAACAGAAAGCAATGAAGATAAACAAGGTGAAAGAGAAACAGAAATCCCATCAGAACTTCTTCAAGGTGGGCATTCTTGGAAGAGAAGTGGCAGTGAATTAAACACCAATATGAAACCAAACTCCTGCAAAGCAGTCACCCAATCTGCATTTGGTCTCCCCAATTTAGGGGAGACTGAATAGTGAGCAGCGAATACAGTATACTAAATTGAAAGAACCTCTGTCCCCCTTTGTTTTGGACAGCAGCTGTTGCTGATGATTCTGCCATTACCATTTACACCTCCTCTAGACCCATCTTTTGTTTCTTTACTTGCACCATCATCCTTTTGTCATTTAATCTCTCCTGCCTTCCACCCTATCACAGACCTTCGTTTTTGTTCTTCCCTCCCCTCTCCGCTTTTCCAGCCTCTGTACTTGCTTAAAATCTGTTACATTTGCATCTCTAACTTTTTTCAGTTCTGACAAAAGGTCATCAACTTGAAACATTAACTCTGTTTCTCTCTCCACAGATGCTGACTGACCTGCTGAGTATTTCCAGCATTTTCTGTTTTTATTTCAGATTTCCAACATCCGCAGTATTTTGCTTTTGTGTTAAAAATTAAGGCCTTCGGAATATGACAGAAAACAGGTAGAACTTTTTCAACCAGAGCGCAATAGGCTTGTGGAATTGATTACCGTGAAGTTCAAGAGTCAATTAGATGCATTTCTGGAGAGCGATAAGGGATCGAGATATATGATCTGATAAGGTGGCACGTAGGTAGTGGCTTGTCGAGCATTATAGACTTCTTTTTACAACAAACTGAACTTAAATTAGAAACTACATGGACAAATAAATGTTTCTAGTAAATAGACATGTGGCACTGGTTATTCACCACTAATATAGTAATCCTTTCCAGCAAAGGAGGATTTAAACACCAAAATAAAAAGCATAACCAGATTATTTATTCCAATACATTAAAAATTCTGTACATGTCACGGATTCAGTTTTTATATCTTCAGAAACGTGCAGTTATAAGTCATGAAACATTTTAAAGATCACAATTGTCTGGAAACACCTAGCTGTGAAAACCATACTCCAATAATAAATCATTGGTGATGAAAACATGGAATTTTACTCCATGTATTATACAGCATTGTTTTCTCAGAATTGCAGTTAATTTTCCATCTTTGATATAACTTATCGGAGAGTAATATAGCACACAATGCACTGTGATAACTGGACTTAGACTGCACATTAGAAAGAATAAATTATAAAACCAGACGATATTACAATACTCAAGTAACCTGGGAGTTATGCTGCAGCGTGTAATCATCTTTTGCTTTTTTATTGATATAGAATATTTTTCCACCCTTTTGAGTTTGTGGAACTTATAAACAGCATCAGAAATAATGGAACTCACTAATTAACCCAAAAGGTTGGATAGGCAGCAGAGTGTCTTTAAAATCTGCAAATTAATATTCAGTATACCCAAGTTAATAAAAGCCAGGAATAACAGAATAAAATGTTAGGGATGCCATAATGTTACAATGGATCACAAATCAGGATAATCTATTGGATCTTAACCATGGTAGTAGATAATAGCAACAAAAAATTTCAATAACACTCAATTTTAGTTTATTCACTGGTCCTCATCAATTCCCAGTTCAAAAGTATGTGCATTTGACATTCCCATGCTTCCATCACTGTGGCTCTGTCACTACACCGTGGTTCCAGTACTTCCCCGTCACTCAGTACCTCCCATCTATCCTTCCTCCCTTCCCCCCCCCCCCCAAATAAAACCTTATTTGGTTGATAATAGAAACTCAAAACAGGGAAATCACAGTGCCAAACCTGCACTTTATACCTGGAGAATTCTAAATAAAACAATGTTTATCACAAGTTTAGGCAAAAGGACTTTTTTCCCATCCTACTTCTGGTGCGAGTATCTACTGGTTTATTTTTCATGTTATTTTCTCCCACCCTCCCCGTCACATACTAGATCCATGCCTGACAAAACAAGTGGATGACCCATTCCAAAGTCTTACTTTATGCTACTTGAAGCATCTGCAAAGATGTGCACAAGATTAGTCCCATGATGATTTTAATTGTGGTCTCCCCTAGTGGGAAAGCCATTCACTTAGTGCTTCTCCATAGAAACATGGCTGAGACCAGTAAGTCAGTGAGGTGACCAATTATGGATGCAAACTAGGTCAAACCACACTGTGGCACCAGGTATTAACTCCCTAGATCCAGCAAGTTAGTCAGTAAGTTAAGTAAAAAGCAGCAACAGAAAAATCTAATTATATTATTTTTAATGGTAAATACAAATAGGAAAATACAATTTGACTTAAATGAAAATCACTCAATCAAAATGAATCATAACTAAATAATTTGAACAAGTCTTTAATAGCAACAATGGTTACTAATTTTATGTAAATTTCTCAGTTTTTATAAAAATCCTAAAAACAATTTAAAGAAAGCAAGCACAAATGCGCAGGGTTTTGAACTATATTTATTTGTACAAAGCACATTTGGTAAACAACTTTATGCTAGTTTTTCATCATACCAATACCACAAGATACTGATATATTTATCAGATACATTTTTTTCTTTTTAAAACTCTAATTATCCAATTTAACATTTTCATATCATGACATCCCTATTCATTGCTTCATGCTCCCATTTTTGTTGGCATAGACAAAAGATTCCAATTATCTGTGAAATGTTAATTTTACACAATCTTTCAAGTAGAGTACTTTAAAACTCCCTGCAATTAACTGGTCATGTCTAAGACTTGAAGGGAATTGCAAACCTTACAAGGTCAGCAGTCATGAATAAGACGAGTAAATCAATTACAAGTAAGAAATGTCACGTAACTCGGGCTATAAGTGAGTCACATTACTCTGTTCCACGAGTGAGGTAGCCTTCAGACAGTTCTCACTTGGATAGTCCTACTTCGACTTTAAACATGGTTATACAAGCATTAAAGTTAAAAAGGAGTAGGATTTTTTTGAAAGAAAAACTGATTTGTGTGGTTATATACAGTGCATTCATTAAATTGGAACAATTCTCTTCACCAAAAAGCTAGTGCTTAAATGAACAGCAATTCCAAAACGTCTTGGGAATATTATATTAGTTTTTTTTTAACTCTTTTTTATACAAAAAATACTTTAAAACTGTGTAGATTGTGAATTCTGAGTGTGACAATGTTTGCATCAGCTGCAGTCTAGCTGTGTATTTGACACAAAGAACAAGTCTTTCCCACGTGGAAAAGGTTAGGAATCATCACCGTATTCAACAGGAACTGACTGGCCACTTTTGGTCACTTGTCTTCTCACCAGATAGGAGGGAAAATCATCATCAGGCATGGCTAAACAATGCAGTACTACACTACAGCCAAACAGACCTCAAGGTCTTACTGGAAGTTCCATGCAATTCCAGTTGAAGCAATGGGATATTTCTAATATCCCATATGTGAGTATCACCACTTTGAAACCTTGCTGATAACTGTGTATGCACAATCATGTTTATACAGTAATTGTTCAATTACGTTCAAAAAACTACATTTCCCTTTTAGAATCATGTAATGCTAATTAAAACATAAGGTTTAACTTAACTTGAAATTGCAGAACATTAATCTTTACCTTTCTGAACAACCATCATACAGTCAGCGCGATAAATGTTGCCTCTTGCGCTTGTGGGTTACTCGTTCAGAACCTACCTTCTCTTTTTGCCAACACTTGTAAAACTAAATTAATGTAGCATTAATAAAATAGTGTTTTAAAAATATTAAGACACTGAATGGGCACCCAAAAGTAGGGGTACAAATAAATATCAAAATAGTAATAGCGTACCAATTCTGGAAAAAATTAAGAAGCAATTTGTCTTTAGTAATTAACTGGTATGCATATTGTAATAATATTTTTTTCTCTTTTCATTTAGCCAATTACAGCAAAATGCCTTCCGTCTAATTTTCTAGCAACCAAATTATTTAATCATTGATATATGTATGTACATTTTCATGAAAAAGCAGAAGTTCTTAAATGGGTTATTTTTCAAATAGAACATCTTGAATTTAAGGTCAGGAATTTAATAAAGGGATTTATCCAAATCAAAGAAAAAGCTGTATAGTCTATTTCTGTAAGACTTTCCACTCTTCAATTTAGGAATGTTCCAGAGTTTCTCCAAATGATATCTTTGTATCACCAAGGAAGAAAGAAGTCAAACTTTTGGAGCGGAAAAAAAGAGCACACAGCATCTAACACTCTCTTCTGTTAGACCCACAATAACCAGGCAGCCAGATCAAAGTTCAGGGAACCGGCTGGGGTCTTCGCTATAGTCACTTGGAATATTGAAGATAGAGTCGTCAAACCCGTCGTATCGGAATTCCTGAAATGTCACAGTGGCAGTGATGGTTGGAAATACAGGTATGTCTAGACAATAGGAGACACAATCAGATTAGTGCATGGTGTTCATTCCAGATTCAGATTATTTAAGTTCATAGAATAGTACAGCACAGAAGGAGGCCATTCGGCCCATCAAGTCTGCGCCGGCTCTTTCGAAGAGTTGGTCCCACTCCCCTGCTCTTTCCCCATGTCCCTGTAATTTTTTCTCCTTCAAGTGTTTATCCAATTCCCTTTTGAAGACTACTGTTGAATCTGTTTCCACCACCCTATCAGATAGAGCATTCCAAATACTAACCACTCATTGTGTAAAAATGTTTTTCTTCATGTTGCTTCTGGTTCTTTTGTCAATCACCTTTAATCTGTGCCCTCTCTTTATCGACCCTTCAGCTATTGGAAACCGTTTCTCTTTATTTACTCTATCCAACTCCTTCATGATTTTAAACACCTCTACCAAATCTCCTCTTGGCATTCTCTGCTCCAAGAAGAACAACCCCAGCTTCTCCAGACTATCCACATAACTGTCATCCCTCATCCCTGGAACCATTCTATAAATCTCTTCTGTACCCTCTCCAAAGCCTTCACACGTCCTTCCTAAAGTGTGGTGCCCAGACTTGGACACAATACTCCAGCTGGGGCCAAACCAGTGTTTAATATAAGTTTAGCATAACTTCCTGGCTTTTGTACTCTATGCCTCTATTTATAAAGCCCAGGATTCGATGGGGGAAAAATTCGGTTGGCTTGCGCCTCCCGTTAGCGCCTTAAGAGGGTGCTAATGGGGCGCAAAGCAACTAGTGCCCGTGCGTGGTGATGTTTGCGCTGCTCATGAAATTGACTAGACATTTTGCGCCGGCGCTAAACACTACCGCCACGATCTCCTGTGCCCGTAGATCGTGACATCAGTCGAGCGTGCAATGCCCCGGACCAGTTATTGAGTGGCGTCCCCTGTCTTACCGCCTGCCGCTAGCAACGACAGGTTGAGGGGTGCGTTTTGCAGTCGGGAAGGGACTGGGGGAGCGCTATTTAAAGGCGACTGCTTCCTGCCTTTTTTTGTCGGCAAAATCTTTCCGCCACGCATTCTGAGCGAGAGAGAGAGAGACTGCAGGAGATATTCAAAGCTGTGTTGAGGAGTTTTGGGTATGGAGCAGCACTTTACAGGTTCTTTTTGATTTGATCTTCCTTGCATCGATTTAGAAGAGACTATGGGGGCTGCACTCTGAGCTCTTTCCCTGGGCCTCTCCATTGTTCTTTCCAACAGATTTGATGTACAGGTCTCTCCAGACCAAGATTCAAGGCTGCAATAAGCAGGGTGTGGATGGAGAGCAAGATCGACCCTCCCTTTAAGAACTGGCCAGCGCCAGTGTGTCTGTGTTCCATTGCTGACTGACATCACATGAGCTTCGCCAGCGCTGAGGTAGCGCCTCGCTCCTCGGCGTTAGCACCTTGAGAGGTGTGTAGCACCTGATTTAGCACTCCAATCACCTCCAGGGGCGATAGAAGCCAAGTTTGCAGTCGGAGGTGATAATTAGCGCCAGGCGCTAAACTTTGCGCCCGGCCGATAATTGTGCCCCAAACGGGGCGATACCGAATTTCTCCCCCCATATGTTTGATTAACTGCATTGTTAACATATCCTGTCACCTTCAAAGATTTGTTCATAAGCACCCATAGGTCTCTGTTCTTGCAGCCCCTTTAAACTTGTACAATTTAGTATGTATTGTCTCTCCTCATTCTTCCTACCAAAATCTATCACCTCACACTTTTCTGCACTGAATTTCATCTGCCATGTGTCTGCCCATTCCACCAGCCTATGTCCTCTTGAAGTCTATTACTATATTCCTCACTGTTTACTACACTTTCCAAGTTTCATGTCATCTGCAAATTTGTTCACTTCTACTAGAATGTTTGGTAAGTATTAAATGTTTTAAGGGCAACCAAATTATTTCTATATTACTATTTTGTATAGAAACATAGAAAAATAGGAGCAGGAGTAGGCCATTCGGCCCTGCTCCGCCATTCAATATGATCATGCTGATCCTCTATCTCATTCTTCTAAACCCAATCTCTCCTCATACGACAGTCCTGCCATCCCAGGAATCTGTCTGGTGAATGTATTGATTTCTTTGTGGGTTCAATGACGAGACATTTATGAAAGAGAATTACTTTTAATCTAAAGCTTGTTCAACTCTTTTATACAGCTTTTACAGGAGACACGATGCTTGTGATGCATCTAGAACGAAACCGAAACTAAACCCACTGCCTTGCTTCTCTCGGTCACATGCCCTCTGCTGGTCAGGCACAAGCAATCAATACATGCAAACATGCTATTAAGGCATCATAATCGAACAGGCAAATGCCATCTCTATTTGCTGATATCATTACAGTGAACATTCGCTGCAATCTCTCTATGGCAAGTATATCCTTTCTTAGGTAAGGAGATCAAAACTGCACACAGTACTCCAGGTGTGGTCTCACCAAGACCCTGTATAAATGGAGTAAGATATTCCTTGCTCCTGTACTCAAATCCTCTTTCAATGAAGGCCAACATACCATTTGCCTTCCTAACTGCTTGCTGCATCTGCATGTTTGATTTCAGTGACTGGTGTACAAGGACACCCAGGTCCCTCTGTACATCAACATTTCTATCACCATTTAAATAATACTCTGCCTTTCTGTTTTTCCTACCAAAGTCGATAACTTCACATTTATCCACGTTATACTGCATCTGCCATGTATTTGCCCACTCACTCAACTTGTCTAAATCGCCTTGAAGCCTCTTTGTATCTGCCTCACAACTCACAATCCCACCTAGTTTCGTGTCGTCAGCAAACTTGGAAATATTACATTTAGTTCCCTCATCCAAATCATTAATATATATTGGGGCAGTAATTCCTCCCCAAACGTGAGAGTACGGAAGGGGTACTCACGCGTCTGGCTGGAGGAAATGCTGGTTTTCAGCATGCACAGCGCATGCGCTGAAAACCGGCATTTCCTCTCCTCTAACCCAAGAGGCTAGCGCGTGCGCTGTAGGGGGCAGTGCGTGCGTCTTGGATTTCCTCTGTTTTGGGGGATTTGCGCATGTGTAAAGGCCTCCGGTCTTTACGCTTGTAAAAAGCACACGTAAGTATTTATTTTTACAGGTAAGCGGTGTTTTAGTGCAATTTAGAATTTTTTTCCCCCACAGGTTTATTATTTTAAAGAATCTACAATAAGGTAAGTTTAGTTTTAGACCCTTTTTATTAAAAAATTATTTTTTTCAAAAAAAAATTATTGTTTAAATTATTTTTTTAAAAACTTATTTATACTTAATTTAATGATTGGGATGTTTTTTAAAATTTTATTTAAAGTTTAAGTAGTGTTTTGTGGTGCAGTACTTCTCATGAGTTTGACAGTTCTTACTCTCAAACTTATGAATGAAGTTTCCCCTCCCCTGATTGGCTGAACAGTGCTCACCTGATCCCAGCCGGCACATCGCACTAACTACGCCGCTGGATCAGGTTAGCACAGTGCGCCGACATCAGAACCGGGCCACTGACAGGAAATCCACCGCGGGCCAGGTTTCAGATGTCGGCGCGCCGGATAAGTGCACATCGGGGGCTTGCACGCGCGGCAAGCCCCCGACACCAAGTTCTGGGCTATTGTGAATAGCTGGGGCCCAAGCACTGATCCCTGTGGTACCCCACTGGTCACCGTCTGCCACCCTAAAAAAGACCCATTTATTCCTACTCTCTGTTTCCTGTCTGTTAACCAATTTTCAATCCATGCAAGTATATTACCCCCAATCCCATGTGCTTTAATTTTGCACACTAACCTCTTCTGTGGGACTTTATCAAAGGCCTTCTGAAAATCCAAATACACCACATCCACTGGTTCTCCCATATCTATTCTACCAGTTACATCCTCAAAAAACTCCAGTAGGTTTGTCAAACACAATTTCCCTTTCATAAATCCATGCTGATTTTTCTAAGTGTCCTGTTGATATTTTCTAAGTGTCCTGTTATCACATCCTTTATAACAGACTCTAGCATTTTCCTTACTACTGATGTTAGTAGTTCCGCTTTCTCTCCCTCCTTTTTTAAATAGTGGGGTTACATTTGCCACCCTCCAATCTGCAGGAACTGTTGCATAATCTATAGAATTTTGGAAGATTACAACCAATGCATCCACTATTTCCATGGCTACCTCTTTTAGTACTCTGGGATGCAGATTATCAGGCCCTGGGGATTTATCAGCTTTCAGTCCCATTAATTTCTCCAGCACTATTTTTTTACTAATACTAATTTCCTTTAATTCCTCCTTCTCACTAGACCCTTGGTTCCCTAGCATTTCTGGGATGTTATTTGTGTCCTCTTCTGTGAAGACAGAACAAAAGTATTTGTTTAATTGCTCTGCCATTTCCTTGTTCTCCATTATAAATTCTCCCATTTCTGACTGTAAGGGACCTACATTTATCTTCACTAATTTTTTTTTTTTTTACATACTTGTAGAAGCTTTTACAGTCTGCTTTTATGTTCCTTGCAAGTTTACTATCATACTCTATTTTTCCTCTCTTAATCAATCTCTTGGTCCTTTTTTGCTGAACTCTAATCCTTGTTTTGAAATCCCTCCATGGCCTCGCCCCTTCCCATCTCTGTAACCTTCTCCAGCCCTGCAACCCTCCAAGATATCTGCACTGCCCCAATTCTGGCCTCTTGCGCATCCCCAATTTTAATCGCTCCACCATTGGCAGCCATGCTTTCAGCTGCTTAGGCCCTAGGCTTCCTTCCCTAAAGCTCTCAGTTTCGCTACTGCTTTCTCCTCCTTTAAGACACTCCTTAAAACTTATCTTTTTGACAAACGTTTTGGTCATGTGTCCTAATATCTGCTTTTGTGGCTGGGTGTCAAACTTTGTTTGAAAACACTCATGTGCAGTGCCTTGGGACGTTTTACAACTTTGGAGGCGCTGTATAAATGCAACTTGTTGTTACAGCCATCTGTGATTAAATCTGTAAGATTGGGGCTTAGCTCAAAGAGTGGCAGTTCACAGAAGGCAGACAGTCTATCTGTCTCTCAGTCCCAGAATGCCTATGATTTTGACAGCCAGCAGTAAAGGCTGTCTCTATTTCAAAGTCTGTACCAGTTTAGCTTCAAAGGATTAAGCTAGAGAAAGTAATCTTCTGCCATACAGTCCATGTTTAGAGAGAAATAAAGTTGTATCTTTATTATTTTCATAACCAAGAAGTAAACAGGGTTTCTGCCACACTTCTGATGAATTTATGGCATCTCAGTGGCAGGAAGTCGAGAAAATTCAAGGTTAACATCTAGCATAGAACCTCAAAAACTGTGACAGCATTATATAGGAAAGTACTCCTCCTCCTAGATTTTCCTTTTCCCTTAAGAAATTCCAAAGAACATACATCAGGTTGTAATGGTAGCGTAGTGGTAATGTCACTGGGCTAGTAATCTAGAGGCCTAGACTAATAATCCAGAGACGTTCAAATCCCACCACGGCAGCTGGGGAATTTAAATTCAGTTAATTAAATAAATCTGGAATAAAAAGCTAGCATCAGTAATGAAACTATCGGATTGTCTTAAAAACCCATCTGGTTCACTAATGTCCTTTAGGGAAGGAAATCTGGCGTCCTTACCTGGTCTGGCCTATATGTGACTCCAGACCCACAGCAATGTGGTTGACTCTTAACTGCCCTCTGAAATGGCCTAGCAAGTCACTCAGTTGTAACTAACCACTACGAAGCACAATAATATGAATAAAACTGGACAGACCACCCGGCATCGACCTCGGCACCGGTTATTGACACAGCAACGGCACACCCAGCAAAGTCCTCTTCACCAACATCTGGGAAGAGCTGTCCCAAAGTGGCCCTGGGAGTCCTCGACATTTGGTGAGTCCGGAACTCATGAAGTCTCATGGCTTCAGGTCAAGCATGGGCAAGGAAATCTCCTGCTGATTACCACCTACTGCCCTCTCTCAGCTGATGAATCAGTACTCCTCCATGTTGAACACCACTTGGAAGAAGCACTGAGAGTAGCAAGGGCACAGAATCTACTCTGGGTGGGGGACTTCAGTGTCCATCACCAAGTAGCACTGACCGAGTAGCTCTAGACCACTAAGTGTGAACATATCAGTGTCAGAATGCTATTCAACTGTGGTGATGGCATTACATCTGTATCCAGTCTCATGCTCAAGCATTTCTCCCCTTATCCCTCCCCCCCTCCAACCCTAAGGTCAAAAATGTGAACCTTGTCTACACACCCACCCCCCCAAAATCCAAGCATCTTGAAACTAACTGTAATACAACAATTGCCCAGGTGAGATCAGCTGATACAGCAACATTGAATTCAGGACCTACTGGCCTGTATGACTTAGCATTACACTCAAAAGTGCTTTTACCCAGGAGGCCACTGGGGAGCTGGGAAAGTATGATTAATTTTGCATATTTTCTCAGTTTATCTATGCTGCATCTTGGAAATGGGGGAAGAGCTTATCTGTGATGATGACTGGTGTGTATTTTGTCACTTAGACAGCCTGGATCTCTATTCTTTGGAATCAACTAAACAAAGGTGTAAAGTTAAATGTTTTATGCATTAATACTTGACATATTTTGACCAATATATTTATGTTTTCTGTTTGTAATGTTATTCTGAAGTTTTTCTCAAGTAAAACTATACCAGTTCCACTCCACCATCTCATTTGTGCAGGCTTGAATACAAGGAATGTGGAAACTCACATACAATGATCAACCAGACACATCAAATGGCACCCCTGCTCAAATCGATCATTCCGACTAATTTATTTGTAAAGAGAAAATTTCATGGAGTTTCATGCCCTGCCTCCTGGACGTAAGGCAACTAAAAGTTCAAAGGCAGCTGCAGAAATCAGAAAGAGAATATTGTAAACTGACCAAGTCAAACTGTCCCACTGAACATCAGCGCAGCAGTGATAGTATTTCCACGCATCAGCTAGCAAACTATATCTCAGTATTATTTGTCCCGATTATATGGTATACAAGCAGGAGCCTGTATTTTTCCGCCTGCTAATGACAACTCTGTTCACAAATAAAAATGGAAACTTGGAAAAAAAACTGAAATAAAGCAGGAAATTACTGTATTTTAATATATTACACAAAACTCCGCATTCTAAGAGTGCTCTCCAAGCCAGTAACATATCTCATGGTTGAGGTAACTTTGTTTGGTAAATCTGGTGGGCTTTGAGATTATCTCAAATTCTTTGCAGCATTAAAGGTTGCGAACACACTGCAAATCCTCTATACAAGGTATTAATGAACGAGAGTTACACTCGAACATAAGCAATCTAAATCCTCTCTTTTGTTTAGCTAGCCCAGCATTTCTTCACATTATAGAGGCTACTTACCTAGTTTAACAGGAAATCCTGGTGGAAGTTTCATCTGAACAAATTCTCTGAGTTTATTAAAGTGCTTGAAGGGTGCTATGACCTCTAAAACATTCAGTAACCTGTCAGTAAGAGACCAATAGAAACAGGAGGAAAAATTAGGGAACCAGAATCAAATTACCATAACAAAATCAGGGAAAAGATATACAAAAAATACTTTCCAATTGATTCTTCCTGACTATTAAGCAAAGTTTTTACATTATTGTGCAGTGACATCTGCATAGTGCAATTTAAAAACAAGTGATGAGAACACACATGTTTACATACGGACTGTTAAAACTTTTCACTCATGTCCAATTACTGAAGTTTTTTGTTACAAAAATAACTCCTAATTGAGGGGAGGGGGAAATATTTTACATTATCTTCTGGTGAAAAGAAAATCATTTTGCTGAGTCTGTAATCTAAAGATAATGTTCCAACCAAATAACTACCAGTTGGAACACCATGGGGAGAGTCAACAAGCAGAACAAAATAAGTAACTGATTTTAACACGAGTTTATGTAAAACATGCCTTTTACTGTTCAGTTCTCTCTACAAAAGATTACGTTTTCAGATACTAAAGGATGTGTTGTGTATTTGCAACATAACTTCAAAGACAATGAAGAACATGTCCACACAAGGCTACTTACGAGTCAATGCCTAGAGGAAACTCCTGGCTCATGGCTATTGTGGCTTTGAATGTTTTTTTGCTCTCTTTACAGACCAGCTCTCTTCCTAGATGAGGAGCCCTAGATAGAAATTAAAGTTGTCTTTAGTGAACAGTTAGAAGATAATTACATATAGTGTAGAAGAGAAAACCTGCAATGTTATATACAAGGTGAGTATATGAATAAAATGGGATGTATAATAACCAAGATCACCAGTACAGGCAATCCAGGCTTCTCCTCCATTACACACAAGATTTAATATCAACAGCAGCAAAGAGCAAATGGAAACTTATGTAAACAGTTTCCTGGATTATTGTAACAAAGGGAATATTCTTCAGTGAATATTGTCTTATCTAGTGCTTTAAATTAAATTTTGTTAGGTGGTCTTCATATCACAGTAGTAGTCATTTTTAGACTGTAATTCTCTTTGCCCGCTTTTGAAGTTGAGGATTGTTTTCCAACTATGGTCGATATTACTTAGTGTACAAGCTAACATGCATCACAGATATTTTTTATGGCACTAATTTCATTCAATATACGAGCATCCCAGAACACAGGATTTTTAAACTGAAAACAATTACTTCCCTTATATCCACTTGCTTTAGAAACGCTGTTTACAGAGGTCACGGTCCATCATCAAAGACCCTACCCACCCCAGCCACAGTCTGTTCGCCCTCCTGCCATCTGGGAGACGCTACAGATGCATTCGCACCCGTACGACCAGATTTAGGAACAGCTTCTTTCCCAGGGCTGTCATCCTACTGAACTCCACAAATAAACTCTAAAGCCTGCACATCTGCCAATGCACTTTATTATGCTTATGTTTATGTTAATGTATTACAAGCCAAATGTATGTTGAATGTTTAAATGTCTTAATCTAAATGTACACTCTCGGGAGCCGCAAGCCTACATTTCGTTGTACTGCACTTGTGCACTAACAATGACAATAAAGTTGATTATGATTATGATATTGCCTTAGAAAAGGCACTTACAGGAGAATTAGGATGCATTTCTGTGGTAAACCACTGTTATTGTTGTTGTTGTAGTTGCACACTGTTGTACCTATGCATGCCTCAGCATGTCTCTGCTGGCTCCGCCCCCGGCTCCACCCACAGGCCCAGGTATAAAGGTGACCGCTCGGCAGCCCCCTGCCTTCTTGGAACCCAGTCAACCACGAGAGACATGCTCTGTTCTTTGCTAATAAAAGCCTTTAGTTACTCTCCTAACTCTCCGTCTTTTATGAGTAATTGATAGCGCATCAATTTTATTAGCAAAAAATGTCGACAACAAACGCTGAGCAGCAGGCTGCTGCACCAAACGCTGAGCAGCAGGAGCTGCTGCGAGCCCTCAGACCAACATGCCTGGACCTAGACCCCCAAGAAGCGGGTTCGGCTACCAAATTCGCGCATTGGCTGCGTTGCTTCGAGGCCTACCTGCAAGCCTCAACTGTGACCCTGGACGAAAACAAGTTGGAAATCCTGGCCTCAAAGGTGAGCCACCAAGTTTATACAATAATCCAGGACGCGACGACCTACGCGGCGGCTATCGATCTGCTAAAAGGGCAATATGCACACCCGGTAAATACGGTCTATGCCAGGCACCTCTTAAGATCCTGCAGACAGCAGCCCGGGGAATCGGTGGAGGCCTTCCTACGGGCACTACGGATACTCGTCCGAGGCTGCGATTGCAAAGAAGTATCAGCCGCAGCACACACGGAGGGACTGATCCGAGATGCTTTCATTGCGGGTCTAAGGTCCGACTACTCCCGGCAGAGACTGTTGGAAAAGGGAGAAATGGACCTGAGAAAGGCAGTGTCCCTCGCGCTCTCGCTCGACGCGGCCCACAGGAATATGGACGCCTTCTCCCCTAACCACTCCGCAACGTGGACGCCACAACCTTGGGTCATGGGACCGCCACCTTCAACTGCTGCTGCGATGTCCAAGGCAGAGAAATGTTATTTTTGTGGCCAGGCAAAACACCCCAGAGCACGCTGCCCGGCGAGAAACGCTACCTGCTCCGGCTGCGGGAAGAAAGGACACTATGTCAGCGCCTGCAAAGGTAAAACCGCTAACGCCAGCAGCGCCGCGTGTGAACCGTGGGGGCAGCCATCTTGTCCGCCATCTTGGGCTCCCCCAGCCGCGTGGGGATCGGGATCATGGGCGCCGCCATTTTGTCCGCCATCTTGGACGTCTCCAGCTTCAACCACGGGGGACCCGGACTCAACCACCGCCTCATCTGACGACCACATCGACTCGCTTGACCATACGCTGGCCTCCGTGACGCTGGACCAATCTCTCCCTCATCAACTGTCCAGGTCCATGATGGACATTACGGTAAACGGCCGCGCCACTACCTGCCTTTTTGACAGCGGGAGCACGGAGAGCTTTATCCACCCCGACACGGTGCGCAGTTACTCTCTCCCGGTCCTGCCGACGCGCCATCGGATCTCTTTGGCTTCCAAAGCCCAGTCAGCGGACGTCGGTGGCTACTGTGTAGTGACCCTTTCAGTAAGGGGCACAGAATACAAAAATTTTAAACTCCTGGTCCTGCCCCATCTCTGCGCTGCCGTTCTACTGGGGTTGGATTTTCAGTGCCACCTTAAGAGTGTCATATTAGCGTACGACGGACCCCTCCCCCCCCCCCACTCACAGTCTGCAGCCAGCAGCTTTTAAATTGCCCGCCGCGCACCATTTGCAGCCTCTCCACCCTTAAAGTCCCCCCCCCTCCTTGTTCGCTAACCTCACCCGCGACTGTAAGCCCATCGCTACCAAAAGCAGGCGTTACAGTGCCGGGGATAGGAGCTTCATTAAATCCGAGGTAGCGAGACTCCTGAAGGAAGGGATTATTGAAAGTAGCACCAGCCCATGGCGAGCACAAGTGGTGGTAGTGAAGACTGGCGAAAAACAGCGCCTAGTTATTGACTACAGCCAGACGATCAATCGCTACACCCAGCTAGATGCATACCCACTCCCCCGCATATCTGACATGGTCAATCAGATAGCACAATACCGGGTGTTCTCGACGATTGATCTAAAGTCGGCATACCACCAGCTCCCCATCAGGGCTGAGGACCGCCAGTACACAGCTTTTGAAGCTGACGGTCGTCTCTACCACTTCCTCAGAGTTCCCTTCGGCGTCACCAACGGGGTTTCAGTCTTCCAACGGGAGATGGACCGGATGGTTGACCAGAACGCGCTCCAGGCCACTTTCCCCTATCTAGACAACGTCACCATCTGCGGCCGCGACCAGCAGGACCATGATGTTAACCTAGGGAAATTCCTCCGTACGGCCCAGCGGCTGAACCTAACATACAACAAGGACAAATGTATGTTTCGTACCAAGCGCCTTGCCATTCTTGGCTGTGTAGTGGAGAACGGAGTCATCGGCCCCGGCCCCGACAGGATGCGCCCCCTTATGGAGCTCCCCCTCCCCCACTGCCAAAAAGCACTGAAGAGATGCCTAGGGTTTTTCTCGTACTATGCTCAGTGGGTGCCCAACTATGCGGACAAAGCCAGACCCCTCATCAAGTCCACCTCCTTCCCCCTGGCAGCAGAGGCCTGTGCAGCCTTCGCTCTCATAAAAAGAGATATTGCGAGGGCCACGATGCACGCAGTGGATGAGTCCATCACTTTCCAAGTGGAGAGCGATGCATCCGACTTTGCCCTAGCTGCAACCCTTAACCAGGCGGGGAGACCCGTGGCCTTTTTCTCAAGGACCCTCCAGGGCCACGAGATTCGACACTCCTCTGTCGAAAAGGAGGCCCAGGCCATTGTGGAAGCTGTGCGACATTGGAGGCATTACCTGGCCGGAAAACGATTTACCCTGCTCACTGACCAGCGTTCAGTAGCTTTTATGTTTAATAATAAGCAGAGGGGCAAAATCAAGAATGACAAGATCTTGAGGTGGAGAATCGAACTCTCCACCTACAATTACGATATCTTGTACCGGCCCGGGAAACTCAATGAGCCCCCAGATGCCCTATCACGTGGTACATGCGCCAACGCGCAGGTTGATAGACTGAAGACCCTCCACAATGACCTCTGCCACCCGGGGGTCACCAGGTTTTTTCACTTCATCAAATCCCGTAACCTGCCCTACTCCATCGAGGAGGTCAGGACCATGACCAGGAACTGCCAAATCTGTGCCGAGTGCAAACCGCATTTTTATAGGCCAGACAGAGCAGGCCTCATCAAAGCCACACGCCCCTTTGAACGGCTGAGCGTCGATTTTAAAAGGGCCCCTCCCCTCCTCCGACCGCAATGTGTACTTCCTCAACATAATTGACGAGTACTCCCGTTTCCGTTTGCCATCCCTTGCTCAGACATGACCAGTACCATGGTCATTAAATGTCTGAATGACCTCTTCGCCTTGTTCGGTTTCCCTAGCTATATTCATAGCGACAGGGGCTCATCCTTTATGAGCGACGAACTTCGTCAGTACCTGCTCACGAGAAGTATTGCTGCAAGCAGGACCACCAGCTACAACTCTCGGGGGAATGGCCAGGTGGAAAGGGAGAATGCGACGGTCTGGAAGGCAGTCCTTTTAAACTTGAAATCTAAGGGCCTTCTGACCTCTCGCTGGCAGGAGGTCCTCCCTGCGGCGCTCCATTCCATTCGGTCACTGCTCTGTACAGCCACCAATGCCACCCCTCATGAGAGAATGTTCTCCTTCCCCAGGAAGTCCACATCGGGGATCTCGTAACCGACATGGCTGACTTCTCCAGGACCCGTCCTACTGCGGAAGCACGTGAGGTCCCATAAGACGGACCCCCTGGTCGAGAGGGTGAGCCTCCTCCATGCCAACCCTCAGTATGCTTACGTGGTGTACCCGGACGGGCGGGAGGACACAGTCTCCATACGAGACCTCGCACCTTCGGGTGCCCCCGAAACACCTCCTTCGCCACCCACCACTACCCACGCCTACCCCCAGTACGCTTACGTAGCGTACCCGGACGGGCGGGAGGACACAGCCTCCACACGAGATCTCGCACCTTCGGGTGTCCCTGAAACACTACCATTGCCATCCACCACTACCCACAACCCAACCCCGCTAGACGGCATGCCGCAGCCTCAGGACCCGTCATTGACCACCCAACCACTCAATGAGACGCCTGATTCAACATTGGATGCTGCACCATCACCGCCGCCACCACGACGATCAGGACGGCATACAAGGCCACCTGATAGACTTACTTACACAAACCTTTAGTACACTTCACCCCGCCGGACTCAATTTTAAACAAGGGGTGAATGTGGTAAACCACTGTTATTGTTGTTGTTGCACACTGTTGTACCTATGCATGCCTCAGCATGTCTCTGCTGGCTCCGCCCCTGGCTCCACCCACAGGCCCAGGTATAAAAGGTGACCGCTCGGCAGCCCCCTGCCTTCTTGGAACCCAGTCAACCACGAGAGACATGCTCTGTTCTTTGCTAATAAAAGCCTTTAGTTACTCTCCTAACTCTCCGTCTTTTATGAGTAATTGATAGCGCATCAATTTCTATTACCACTTTAGCATCACTGCAAAGCATTTTCCACTTGGCCATAATTCTAAAGCTACAGTGTAACTTTAGAGTAAGGGCCCAACTGGACCCTGGGGGAGAACCCCTGAAGCAGGCAGTCTCATGTAACTTGAATATGACATGGAAGTATAATTCTAGCGCAATATCAAACCAGGTTTAAAAAATTCTGGGAGGGTGTTTAGATTTTGTTGACACTTTGTAAAACTACCTGGAGTGGATTTAAGAGAAATTAAAAAAAAGTATAAAAGGTTAGAGATAATGAAGGGCGAGGCCATGAAAGGATTTGAGGATGTGAATTTTAAATTGGAAGGGTTGGGGACCAGAAGCAAAAGTAGATCAGCAAACACAGGGGTGATGGGGTGAGTGAGATAGTATACAGACAGCAGAGTTTTGCAAGAGCTGCAGGTTTATGGAAGGTGGAGGATAGGAGGCCACCCAGGAGAGTATTGGAATAGTTGAATCTGGAGGTGGCCAAGACATGGACGAGGGTTTCAGCACGAGATATGCTGAAGCAAGGGCAGAGATGGGCTATGCTACGGAGATAGAAGGAAGTGGTCTTTGTGATGGAGAGGCTATGCGGTCGTAAACTCAGCTTGGGGTCAAAGAGGGCGCATAGGTTGCAAACAGCTTGATTCATCCTGAGACAGTGGCCGATGAAGGCGATAGAATCGGTATGGAGTATGTGGCTTGGGCTGAAGACAATAGCTTGGGTCTTCTCAATGTTCAACTGGAGGAAATTATGGCTCATCCAGGACCGGATGTCGTACAAGCAAGCTGAGAACACAGAGGCAGTGGAGGGGTTGAAAGAAGTGGTGGTGAGGTAAAGCTGAGTGTCGGCAGCATACATGCGACCACACGTAGAATACCTTGTACAGTTCTAGTCGCCACAGTATAAAAAGGACATTGCAGCTATTGAGAGGGTACAGAAGGCGGCAATCAGAATGATTGAGGGGATGGAGAGATCGGATTATGTTGAGCAATTACTTAAATTGGGCATGTTCTCACTGGAAAAGAGAAGATCGAGAGGTGACATGATTGCTGTTTTTAGGATTCTAAAGAGACTAGATAATGTAGACCATGATAAGCTGTTTCATCTCGTTTAAAACAGTAGAACCAGAGAAAACAGCCATTACTTGGAGGGTAATATCAAATCTAATTTGCAAAACCATGATTTCAGTGAGCGAGTGTAAATTTATGGAATAGGCTTCCTAGGGATACAGCGGAAGCAGATAGTGTTGATTCATTCAAATGAAAATTAAATAGATTTCTTTCAGAAAATATTTTGGGGCACGGTATGAGTAATTTAAGTGTAACATGCTTGGGGAGAACTGGTGACTTTGGACCTATGGTTCCCAAAGCTTTCCACCATTAAAGGTTTTCCTCACCTCATGTCTGGGTCTGTTGTAGACTAACTGATAGTGATTGATTGCCCTGATTAGTCAACAACTCCAATGCTGTTGTGTCATGGGACTACCAGGATGATAGAAAGTGAATTAGATGGACCTTGGTCTTTTTGCATCTCACAATTCCAATGTGGAACCTAGCCCTGTGTCTTCGGATGTTGCCAAGAGGATTATAAAGAGGAGGGGGCTAAGGATAGTTAATTGGGGGACTCCAGAGGTAACTATGCGGGGATGGGAAGAGAAGCCATTGCAGACTACGATTGAATTGGCGAGAGTGGAGCCAAGGGAGTGCAGTCCGCACAGTCGCTGGACAATGGAGGACAAGCATTAGAGGAGGATGGTGCGGCTGACCACGTCAAAGGATGCAGAGAGGTCATGAAGGGCAAGGAGTGAGCCGATTACCTGACCATGGTAAAGGATAACAAACTGAGAAGAACCTTGACAAGGTACAGACTTAGCGAACATAGCCTAGCGATCGAAAAAGGCAGACACAGGCAGACCAGGCTGCCAAGAGAAGACAGGATATGCTCTCACTGCAGTCAGGGAGTAGTGGAGACAGAGATGCACTTCCTCACAGCCTGTGAAAAATATCAGGGCATCAGGGAGAATTTCTACCAAAAATTCTCACAAATATGCCCTGAATTCAGAAATCTGAATGACAACCAAAAACTCCCATTCCTACTGGGAGAAGAGAGAAGCTGTGTAACACTGGCGGCACACTATGTTACAGCTTGCCATGAACAGAGGGACAACCAGTAAACTAAGAAAAGAGTATATATAAAAAATGCGAATGTATATTTATACACTCAGGGATATACCTGTTTATACACTGTATGAATAGAACTGCGTTTATGTGTTCAACCATAAATGTATTTTGATGCTTTGGCAACATAAGATGTACCTTATCATGCCAATAAAGCGATTTGAATTTGAATTTGATAGTACACCACAGTCACAGAGGATGTCATGTGTGACTTTAATTAGGGCCATTTCAGTGCTATGGCAGGAGCAGAAACCTGACTGAAGAAATTCTAAAATGGAATGGCAGGAAAGATGGGCAAGGATTTGGGGGGCAACAACATATTCAAGGACTTGGGAGTGGAAAGGGAGGCCAAATATATGAAACCTGCTGTAATTCACAGCCTACCAATATGATATGCCTATTGCACAGCACATATTGAACAAGGAGAAACGTGGTGCATTAAGGTCTTTCAAGCAACTCCAGATGAATTCTTAATGTGAATTAGATCAAAGATCAATTTAAGTATTTTCCCCCTAATAAATACAAATGACATTGTAATGTTTGCTGGTAATTCCGCAGTACTTACTTTCCAGGCTCTGCCGAGATGTACTCCTCCCAAGTGATTGTGTTAGCAGGGGGAGCGCTGAGTGACTGTCTTCGAACAGGCTGTAAAGGGAAAAATGTACATCTATAAAGTTTAAAACTGGCAATCGTTTTTAAAACCCCCATGGCAATTTCATATGCACAAAATACCTACAATCTTTAGGTTCCAGTTACTAAAAATAATTATTTCAATGTTTCCCAAATAATGAGATTTTAACCTATTTCCGAAAGCAAAGATTCCCTTTGTCTGTCCAGGTCCCAGCATAAACCCCAATGCCTGGTTTCTTTAGATGCCGGTCCACTTGGGTGTCCAGCAAGCTGACAAGGAAAGTAAAGTTAGAAGCCAGGAATGCCCTCTCCCGCCTCATTTGAATTGTTACACTGGGCCTCCTTCTACTCCAAATGCAGGTCCACGTGGTCTATCAAGGAATGCCAATTAAATTCCAGAATAACATAGTGGGGACGGAGACCTGACGTAATGGCTAACCACCCCTTGAACTCTTTGATGAGCCTGGCAACAAAGCATTCCCCAGGTCCAACGAAGAGGGAATCTACCCTCTGTCCTTCATAAACATGTTTACAATTTCTCTACACCTAGCGTACAGAGGAAGTCTTTCCTCCCAAGTGCCTAACAGCTTCCAACACACTAAATGCTGTGTTTAAAAAAGCTTATAATACTCAAATTATTATGCATTTGGCTTGTTGAAAAGATCAATAGGCTTTACAGAAGCACATATCTTATTGTATACAGGATACAAATATTTACAGTGCAGCTTAATGGTGTTCAAACCATACTAAAGATCGAGCCAGTAAGCAAGAAAAACCCTTTAGTATACCCATCTGCCCTGGTCAACTTGTTGCCTGGGCCTAGGCTCAGCTTTGTGCAATGGCAAGCATTTCACTTATAAGGTATCGCACTGAAGAGGAAGTTAAATAAGTGGAAAGCATCAACACAAGAACTGCAGCACTTCAAGAAGGCTCACCACCACCTTCTATGGGGAACTAAAGAAGTGCAATAAATGTGGTCTTGCCAATATTACACACATCTCAAGAACAGATAAAAAGATATGTACCAACAGAAAGACAGAAGTACTCCAATGCTATGAAGGAAATCAAGCAAGTCAGCTGGGGAAGGAACATAAGAACAGGAGTAGGTCATTCAGCCTCTCGAGCCTGTTCCGCCATTCAATGAGATCATGGCTGATCTGTGACCTAACTCCATATACCCACCTTTGGTTAACAGAAAACGATCAATCTCCGATTTAAAATCAACAACCAATCTAGCATCAATTGCTGTTTGTGGAAGAGAGTTCCAAATTTCTACCACCCTTTGTGTGTAGAAGTGTTTCCTAATTTCACTCCCAAAAGGTCTGGCTCTAATTTTTAGACTATGTCCCCTAGTCCTAGAATCCCCAACCAGTGGAAATAGTTTCTCTCGATTGACCCTATCTGTTCCCCTTAATATCTTGAAAACTTCGATCAGATCACCCCTTAATCTTCTAAATTCTAGGGAATACAACCCTAATTTGTGTAATCTCTCCTCATAACTTAACCCTTGAAGTCTGGGTATCATTCCCGGTAAACATAC
This sequence comes from Somniosus microcephalus, assembly GCF_052327205.1. NCBI lineage: Eukaryota > Metazoa > Chordata > Chondrichthyes > Squaliformes > Somniosidae > Somniosus > Somniosus microcephalus. The sequence goes on from NC_140989.1 coordinate 292,911,147, forward strand.
ACTGCACTCCCTCCAAGGCCAATGTATCCTTCCTAAGGTGTGGTGCCCTGAACTGCTCACAGTACTCCAGGTGTGGGCTAACCAGGGTTTTGTACAGCTGCAGCATAACTTCTACCCCCTTGTATTCTAGTCCTCTAGATATAAAGGCCAGTATCCCATTAGCCTTTTGATTATTTTGTGTACCTGACATTTTAATGATCTGTGCACATGGACCCCCAAGTCTCTCTGGACCTCCATTGTTTCTAGCTTTTCACCATTTAGAAAGTATCCTTTTTAGGCCCAAAGTGGATGATCTCACATTTGCCTATATTGAAATCCATTTGCCACAGTTTTGCCCATTCACTTAATCTGTCGGTATCCCTTTATAATTTTATGCTTTCATCTACACTGCCTACAATTCCACCTATCTTTGTGTCATCGGCAAATTTTGATATTTGACATTCTATGCCATCTTATAAGTCGCTAATAAATACTGTGAATAGTTGAGGCCCAAACAGATCCTGGCAGGACACCGCTAGTCACCTCCTGCCAATTTGAGTACCTACCCATTATCCCTACTGCCCGTCTCCTGCCGCTCAGTCAATATCCTAACCAGGGCAACAATTTGCCCTGAATTCCGTGGGCTTCTACCTTAGTTAACAGTCTCTTATGAGGGACTTTATCAAATGCCTTCTGGAAGTCCATATAAATAACATCCAGAGTCATTCCCCGGTCCACTACTTTAGTCACGTCCTCAAAAAATTCAATCAGCTTTGTCAGGCACGACCTACCTTTCACAAATCCATGCTGGCTCTCTCTGATCAACTGGAAATTTTCAAAGTTTTCAGTCACCCTATCCTTAATTATAGACTCTAGCAATTTCCCGACAACTGATGTTAGGCTAACTGGTCTATAATTCCCTGGTTTCCCTCTCTCGCCATTTTTAAATAGGGGAGTGACAGGTGTAATTTTCCAATCTAAAAGAACGGTTCCTGAATCAAGAGAACTTTGGAAGATTATAGTACATCTGCAATGTACTCACCTACTTCCTTTAAAACCCTGGGATGGAAACCATCTGGTCTTGGGGATTTGTCACTCTTTAGTGCCATTATTTTCTTCATTACTGTTATTTTACTTACATTAATTTTATTGAGTCCCTGTCCCTGATTTAGTTTCCTTGGGATTTCTGGCATGCTATCCTCTTCCTCTACTGTAAATACTGACGCAAAGTAATTATTCAACATGTCCAGCATTTCCTTATCATTGATAATGTGATCACTTTCAGTTTTTAAATGGCCAACATTGCTCCTTACTACCCTCTTTTTCCCAATATAAAATTGTAAAAAAAGTGTTGATTTTGATATCCCTTGCAAGTTTCCTTTCATACTCCCTTTTTGTAGCTCTTACTATTTGTTTTGTGACCCTTTGCCCTTCTTTGTATCTTTCCCATTCACCAGGATTTGCGCTATCTTTTGCATTTTTGTATGCTTTTTCTTTTAGTTTTATGCTGTCCCATACCTCTTTAGTTGTCCATGGCTGTTTTTTGTTGGCAAGTAGAGCTCTTGCCCTTCAGGGGTATAAACTGGTTCTGTATCACCTCAAATTCTTTTTTGAACATCTCCCATTGATCTTCTGTCATTTTACCTATTAACAGATTTGCCCAGTTTACTGTGGAAAGTCTCTGTCACATCCCTTTGAAGTCGGCCTTACCCAAATCTAGAATCTTAGTAGCTGTTTCACGTTTCTCCCTTTCAAATGCTACATAGAGTCATAGAGTTATACAGCACAGAAAGAGGCCCTTCGGCCCATCGTGTCCGCGCCAGCCATCAAACCCTATCTATTCTAATCCCATTTTCCAGCACTTGGCCCGTAGCCTTGTACTCTATGGTGTTTCAAGTGCTCATCTAAATGCTTTTTGAATGTTGAGGGTTCCTGCCTCTACCACCCTTTCAGGCAGTGACTTCCAGATTCCAACCACCCTCTGGGTGAAAAAGTTTTTCCTCAAATCCCCTCTAAACCTCCTGCCCCTTACCTTGAAACTATGCCCCCTGGTTATTGACCTCTCTACTAAGGGGAAAAGTTCCTTTCTATCTACCCTATCTATGCCCCTCATAATTTTGTACACCTCAATCAGGTCCCCCCTCAGCCTTCTCTGCTCGAAGGAAAACAACCTCAGCCTGTCCAGTCTCGCTTCATAGCTGAAGCGCTCCAGCCCAGATAACATCCTGGTGAATCTCCTCTGCACCCTCTCCAATGCAATCACATCCCTCCTATAGTGTGGCGACCAGAACTGCACGCAGTATTCCAGCTGTGGCCTAACTAGCGTTTTGTACAGCTCCATCATAACCTCCCTGCTCTTATATTCTATGCCTCGGCTAATGAAGGCAAGTATCCCATATGCCTTCTTAACCACCTTATCTACCTGTCCTGCTGCCTTCAGGGATCTATGTACATGCACACCAAGGTCCCTCTGATCCTCTGTCCTTCCTAGGGTCCTACCATTCATTGTGTATTCCCTTGCCTTGTTAGTCCTCCCAAAATGCATCACCTCACACTTTTCAGGGTTGAATTCCATTTGCCACGGTTCTGCCCATCTGACCATCGTCCTTTAGCCTGAGGCTTCCCTCCTCGCTACTTACCACTCCATTAATTTTCGTGTCATCTGCGAACTTACTGATCATACCTCCTACATTCATATCTAAATCATTAATGTACACTACAAACAGCAAAGGACCCAGCACCGATCCCTGCGGTACACCACTGGACACAGGCTTCCAGTCACAAAAACAACCTTCGACCATCACCCTCTACCTCCTGCCACTAAGCCAATTTTGGATCCAATGTGCCAAATTGCCCTGGATCCCATGGGCTCTTACCTTCTTGACCAGTCTCCCATGCGGGACTTTGTCAAAAGCCTTACTGAAGGAACACCGGTACCTTTGGAGATTCTCAATCCACATCATGTGACTTTCACTTTTAAAGCCATTCGAGTTTCACCAGGTGACTACTTTTCAATGTCAGTTGAAATTAACCCACAGAATAGCAATTACTCTTGCTGAATGACCTATAATTGTACTTGATGATCTTTGTGCCAAGTGGCAATCCTGGAGAAAAAAACCACCAACCAATAGCTATATTGAGTTCAGAAACAGACCTATTTAAGGTTTTGTTTTATTAGGTACCACTGAGTTAAAAAATATATATTTCTGCATGGTTATAATTCACAACTTTGGTACCAATTCAGAATTAAGTGAAATGGGAAGTAACACTGAATTCAATTTCTTGAGCCAGTTTCACATATCTTGGGAGTTTTGGATCTGCACATTACAAACTGACCATATTGATGAGCTAGGTTAAGACCAGCCAACAAGAAGCTGAGTCTTTGTACCTGCTGTGCATCTATATAAAACCATTCAGTGGGAAAGACTGCAAGAACAATTTAAAATGTTAAAGTAATTAATCCCAGCTAACCTGAGCACTGCAAGTTTGTAAACTCCCTTATGGTCATTATTACAGTGACTAAAGTAAAAGATGTTCACTTAGCAGGCTGGTTGACTCTACAACTATTAGACTGGCAATTTTTCAACAGGGTCTTACAAAACTGGACAGTAAGGAAATCCTTACTGTGTGGCTCAGTGGGTAGCCCCATCGCCTCTGAGTCAGAAGGTCGTGGGTTCAAGTCCCGCTCCAGAGACTTGAGCATAATAATCTAGACTGACACTCCACTGCAGTATTGAGGGAGTGTCGGAGGTGCCGTCTTTCGGATGAGACGTTAAACCGAGGCCCCGTCTGCCTCTCAGTTGGACGTAAAAGATCTCATGGCACTATTTCGAAGATGACCGCAAACGAGACTCCAGGATGTTATGTTGCCTCCCTGGTGCAAGGGTCAAGGATGTCTCGGAGCGGCTGCAGAGCATTCGGCGGGGGGGGGGGGGGAGCCAGTTGTTGTGGTACATATAGGTACCAATGATATAGGTTAAAAACTGGGACGAGGTCCTAAAAGCTGAATATAGGGAGTTAGGAGGTAAATTAAAAAATAGAACCTCAAAGGTAGTAATCTCAGGATTGCTACCAGTGTCACGTGCTAGTCAGAGTAGAAATAGAAGGATATTTCAGATGAATACATGGCTAGAGGAATGGTGCAAGGGGGAGGGATTCAAATTCCTGGGACATTGGAACCGGTTCTGGGGGAGGTGGGACCAGTACAAACTGGACGGTTTGCACCTGGGCAGGACCGGGACCGATGTCCTAGGGGGAGCGTTTCCTAGTGCTGTTGGGGAGGGTTTAAACTAAAATGGCAGGGGGTTGGGAACCTGTGCAGGGAGACAGAGGGATGAGAAACAGGGATAGAAGCAAAAGACAGGAAGGAGAAAAGCAAAAGTGGCAGGCAGAGAAGTCAAGGGTTTAAATCAAACATGGCCACAGTAAATAATAGTTCTAAAAGGTCTAAGAGTGTTAAAAAAAAACAAGCCTGAAGGCTTTGTGTCTAATGCGAAGAGCATTCGTAATAAGGTGGATGAATTAGCTGCGCAAATAGATGTAAATGGATATGATATGATTGGGATTACAGAAACATGGCTCCAGGGTGACCAAGGCTGGGAACTCAACAGTTATCATAGGTGACTTTAATCTACATATAGATTGGGCTAATCAAATTAGTAACAATACTGTGGTGGAGGAATTCCTGGAGTGTATACAGGATGGCTTCCTGGACCAATATGTCGAGGAACCAACCAGAGATCAGGCCATCTTAGGCTGGGTATTATGTAATGAGAAAGGATTAATTAACAATCTTGTTGTGCAAGGCCCCTTGGGGCGGAGCAATCATAATATGATGGAATTCTTCATTAAGACGGAGAGTGAAGTATTTGACTCAGAGGCTAGGGTCCTGAATTTAAATAAAGGAAACTACGATGGTATGAGGCGCGAGTTGGGTAGGATGGATTGGGGAATGTTACTTAAAGGGTTGACAGTGGATAGGCAATGGCAAACACTTAAAGATCGCATGGATTACCTACAAAATTTGTTCATCCCTGTTTGGCATAAAAATAAAACAAAAAAGGTTACTCAACCGTGGCTAACAAGGGAAATTAGGGATAGCATAAGAGCCAAGGAGAGGACATATAAATTGGCCAGAAAAAGCAGCAAACCTGAGGATTCGGAGCAGTTTAGGATTCAACAAAGGAGGACAAAGGGATTAATTAAGAGGGGGAAAATAGCATAGGAGAGTAAGCTTGCAGGGAACATAAAAACTGACTGTAAAAGCTTTTATAGATATGTGAAGAGAAAAAGATTGGTGAAGTCAACCGTAGGCCCCTTGCAGTCAGAATCAGGGGAATTTATAATGGGGAAAAAAGAAATGACAGACCAATTAAATACATACTTTGGTTCTGTCTTCACAAAGGAGGACACAAATAACCTCCCAGAGATGTCGGGGAACATAGGGTCTAATGAGAGGGAGGAACTGAATGAAATCAGTATTTGTAGGGAAATGGTGTTAAGGAAATTGATGGGATTGAAGGCCGATAAATCCCCAGGGCCTGATAATCCACATCCTAGGGTACTTAAGGAAGTGGCCCTAGAAATAGTAGATGCATTGCTGATCATCTTCCAAAATTCTATAGATTCTGGAACAGTTCCCATGGATTGGAGGGTAGCTAATGTTACCTCACTATTCAAAAAAGGTGATAGAGAGAAAACAGGGAATTATAGACCGGTAAGCCTGACATCGGTATTGGGGAAAATGCTAGAGTCCATTATAAAAGATGTAATAGCAGAGCACTTGGAAAACAGTGACAGGATCGGACAAAGTCAAATGGATTTACAAAAGGTAAATCATGCTTGACTAATCTACTGGAATTTTTTGAGGATGTAACTGGTAGAATAGAGAAGGGAGAACCAGTGGATGTGGTGTATTTGGACTTTCAGAAGGCTTTCGATAAGGTCCTGCATAAGAGATTAGCGTGGAAAGTTAAAGCACATGGGATTGGGGGCAAGGTACTGACTTGGATAGAGAACTAACTGACAGACAGGAAGCAAAGAGTTGGAATAAACGGCTCTTTTTCTGAGTGGCAGGCAGTGACTAGTGGGGTGCCACAGGGATCAGTGCTAGGACCCCAGCTATTCACAATATATATTAATGATGACCTAGACGAGGAAACTAGATGCAATATCTCCGAGTTTGCAGACGACACAAAGCTGGGTGGGCATGTGTGCTGTGAGGAGGATGCTGAGAACTTCCAGTATGATTTGGACAGGTTGGGTGATTGGGCAGATGCAGTATAATGTGGATAAATGCGAGGTTATCCACATTGGTGGCAAAAACAGGAAGGCAGATTATTATTTGAACGGCAATAGATTGGGAGAAGGGGAAGTGCAACGAGACCTGGGTGTCCTTGTGCACCAGTCGCTGAAAGTAAGCATGCAGGTGCAGCAGGCGGTTAAGAAGGCAAATGGTATGTTGATCTTCGTAGCGAGAGGATTCGAGTAGAGGAACAAGGATGTCTTGCTGCAGTTGTACAGGGCCTTGGTGAGACCACACCTTGAGTACTGTGTGCAGTTTTGGTCGCCTTATCTGAGGATGGATGTTCTTGCCATGGAGGAAGTGCAGCGAAGATTCACCAGACTGATACCTGGGATGGCAGGAATGACGTATGAGGAGAGATTGAGTCGATTGGGCTTTCACTGTAGTTTAGAAGAATGAGAGGGGATCTCATTGAAACTTATAAAATTCTAACAGGACTAGACAGACTAGATGCAGGAAGGATGTTCCCGATGGCGGGGAGTCCAGAACCAGGGGTCACAGTCTAAAGATAAGGGGTAAGCCATTTAGGACTGAGATGAGGAGGAATTTCTTCACCCAGGGAGTGGTGAACCTGTGGAATTTTCTACCACAGAAGGCAGTTGAGGCCAATTCATTAAATATATTCAAGAAAGAGTTAGATATATTTCTTAAGGCTAAAGGGATCAAGGGATATGGGGAGAAGGCAGGGACAGGGTACTGAGTTGGGATGATCAGCCATGATCTGATTGAATGGCGGAGCAGGCTTGAGCGGCCGAATGGCCTACTCCTGCTCCTATCTTCTATGTTTCTATATTAAGAGCAGGGGAGTTATCCCTGGTCTCCTGGCCAATATTTATTCCTCAATCAACATCACTAAAACAGATTATTGGTCATTATCACATTGCTGTTTGTGGGAGCTTGATGTGCGCAAATTGGCTGCCCCGTTTCCTGCATTACAACAGTGACTACACTTTAAAAAAGTACTTCATTGGCTGTAAAGCGCTTTGGGATGTCCAATGGTCATGAAAAGCGCTATATTAATTGCAAGTCTATCTTTCTTTTTTTCTCCAACTGAACTACTTTCCAAAAGGATTAACATAAGCATGCATTACACTAATCACACTCAAAGATATCAAACTTTCAACAGTTAAAACAGTTTGATAAAAAATCTATCCCTCGATATCCTCACTCCAAAAATATCATGTTCATCACTTCATGCAAGTGACATGCAGTTATGGCTTGAGCTCTGAAGCAGACAATCAATACAGAAAATAGACAAGATAGTAAACTGGGGTGCTATGGACCACATAATTATGGGTGCTGTAGTCATACTATTCAGAAGTAGCAAAATTTTAATTTAATTTGTACCTTACAGTACTGTAAATGTGCTAAAAACCTATCACACAGAGCATACAAAAAGGAATCAGTGCTAACTATTTAAAAGTATCTATCTTTTCCTCCTCTTCTCACACAATCACCTAAAGATTTATAACATACTGATGCCGAATATTTGATTAGTTCAATGTACTCAAGATTCTTTGCTTTCACTTTGTTGATAGAATGTAAAAATGGCTTCAAAATTAAAGGCATTTTCTCACTTGCACTTTTTTTAAAAAATTTTTTTACACATTCTGTCCAACTATCTAAATCTACATGTTATAGTTTTAAAATGCTATGTAGGTCAAAACATTGCACTTCAAAATCTATTTTTAAAGTGTTTAACTGCACTACTAGTTGTACTTTTTTGTGACACTGTGTTAGGCACTTAAAATGATAAAATGCCGGTCATGCTTAAAATCCAACAGTGCTCTCGAATTGTCTGCCTGCAGTTCCAGCATGAAGCCACTTGGTGACAGCAAAGGAATCAATTTGGCTTAGCAGATCAAAGAATTAAAAGCTAGAATCAGTAATGGTACTGATCTGGAATAAAAGGTATCAGTAATGGTGACAATGGTTTTTACAGCAATCTGGTAGTTTCAATCTGGTTCACTAATGTCTTTTAGGGAAGGAAATCTGCCATCCTTACCCGGTTTGGCCTATATGTGACTCCAGACCCACAGCAATGTGGTTGATTCTTAACTGCCCTCTGAAATGGCCTAACAAGCCACTCGGTTGTGTCAAACAGATAGGAAAAACAATAAGAATAAAACTGGACGGACCACCCGGCATTGACCTAGACATTGGATTCGGACACGGCAAAGGCACACCCAGCCCAGTCAACACTGTAAAGTCCTCCTCACAAACATCTGGGGACTTGTGCCAAAATTGGGAGAACTGTCCCACAGACTAGTCAAGCAACAGCCAGACATAGTCATACTCACAGAATCATACCTTGCAGCCAATGTCCCAAACTCCTCCATCACCATCCCTGGGTATGTCCTGTTCCACCGGCAGGACAGGCCCACCAGAGGTGGCGGCAGTGTTATATAGTCGGGAAGGAGTGGCCCTGGGAGTCCTCAACATTGACTCCAGACCCCAGGAAGTCTCATGGCTTCAGGTCAAGCATGGGCAAGGAAACCTCCTGCTGATTACCACCTACTACCCTCCCTCAGCTGATGAATCAATACTCCTCCATGTTGAACACCACTTGGAAGAAGCACTGAGCGTAGCAAGGGCACAGAATATACTCTGGGTGGGGACTTCAGTGTTCATCACCAAGAGTGGCTCGGTAGCACCACTACTAACCGAGCTGGCCGAGTCCTGAAGGAGATAGCTACCAGACTGGGCCTGTGGCAGATAGGGAGAAATCCAACACGAGGGAAAAACCTAGTTGACCTCGTCCTCACCAATCTACCGGTCGCAGAGGCATCTGTTCACGACAGTATTGGTCGGAGTGAACACTGCAAAGTCCTTGTGGAGACAGAGTCCTATCTTCACAGTGAGGACACCCTCTATCATGTTGTGTGGCACTACCACCGTGCTAAATGGGATAGATTCAGAACAGATCTTGCAGCTCAAAACTGGGCATCTATGAGGTGCTGTGGGCCATCAGCAGCAGCAGAATTGTATACCACCACAATCTGTAAAATCATGGCCAGGCATATCCCTCACTCTACCATTGCCATCAAGCCAGGGGACCAACCCTGGTTCATTGAGGAATGTAGAAGAGCATGCCAGGAGCAGCAACAGGCGTACCTAAGAATGAGGTGCCAACCCGGTGAAGCTACAACACAGGATTACATGCATGCTAACCAGCGGAAGCAGCATGCTATAGACAAAGCTAAGCGATCCCACAATCAACGGATCAGATCAAAGCTCTGCAGTCCTGCCACATCCAGTCATGAATGGTGGTGGACCATTAAACAACTAACAGAAGGAGGAGGTTCCATGAACATCCCCATCCTCAATGATGGCAGAGTCCAGCACGTGAGAGCAAAAGACAAGGCTGAAGTGTTTGCAACCATCTTCAGCCAGAAGTGCCGAGTGGATCATCCATATCGGCCTACTCCTGAGGTCCCCACCATCACAGAAGCCAATCTTCAGCCAATTCGATTTACTCCACATGATATCAAGAAACGGCTGAGCGCACATTGGTACAGCAAAGGCTATGGGCCCCGACAACATCCCGGCTGTCGTGTTGAAGACTTGTGCTCCAGAACTGGCTGCGCCTCTAGCCAAGCTGTTCCGGTGCAGCTACAGCACTGGCATCTACCCGACAAAGTGGAAAATTGCCCAGATATGTCCTGTCCACAAAAAGCAGGGCAAATCCAATCAGTCCAATTGCCGCTCCATCACCCTACTCTCAATCATCAGCAAATTGATGGAAGGTGTCGTCGGCAGTGCTATTAAGCGGCACTTACTCACCAATTATTAAGTGGTGTTCTGGGAATTGAGTATCACAGCTCTTTCCATTATTCTACGTAAATTATATAAATGAATATACATTAGCAAGACCCCCACCACACCTGAGGATCTCACTCGATCATCAACATAACAGGTAATAATTAGGTGAGATAATTAGAGACTGCTTGTTTCAAAATTCAAATAACCTTTCTGAAAAATGAATTTATAATGAGGAAATACACTGAGCTTAGTGTGCTTTATGAAGTTTATAGAACACTAAAGAAAAATTATAAATCAGTAATGTCTTTTTTCCTTACTGACAAACAACCTGTTTATTAAAAAAACTAGCGGGAGTGCCCGGCGGTGCCGAGGCTTTTTCGAGGGCATGTTGTTGTTGGAAGAGAGAGAGAGAGCGCGCGACTGGGGCGGGGAAAGAGAGAGCGCGACTGGGGGGAAGAGAGAGAGCGACTGGGGGGGGGGGGGGGGAAGAGAGACAGCGACTGGGGGGAGGGAGGGGGAAGGGGAGGGAGGGGAGGGGGAAGGAGGAAGGGGGGGAGGGGGAGGGAAGGGGAGGGGGGGGGGGAGGAAGGAAGGAAGGGGGGGGGGGGGGGGGGAGTCCCCGAGCCCTGCCCCCCCGATCTCTCGATGTCCCGCCCTCAGATCTCCCGATGTGCCGCCCCGCGATCTCCCGATGTCCCGCCCCGCGATCTCCCAATGTGCCGCCCCCCGATCTCCCGCCCCCGATCTCCCGCCCCCCGATCTCCCGCCCCCCGATCTCCCGATGTCCCGCCCCCGGATCTCCCGATGTCCCGCCCCCGCGATCTCCCGATGTCCCCGTCCGAGCCGGCTTCAAGACCAGAGAGACGCCGCCGCGCAACCTACCGCGTGAGGCCCGGCCGGACTCAAGTTGCGCTCCGGGCAGAAGATGACGCGGACGCTGACTCCCGCCCCGCCCGCCTTTACTAAGATGGCAGTGGTGGCAATGCTCGGCTCAGGCCCGCCCCCTCCAGCCTTCACAAAGATCGCGACGGGAGGCGCCTAGCTCGGGCGTGGCTGGTTAACAGACGCCCAGGCTTTGAGGCCTGGAAAAACAGTGAAAGGTAGGAAAATTATAGAGGTTAGACAAAAGATTTACAAATTAATTAACTTTTTTAAAAAACAATTTGTCTTTTAAAAGCAACTTTTTTTTTGCTGCAAATGTAGATTTGAAAAGAAACACGCAGAAAGCGGGAAAAAGAAAGGAAAAGTTTGGAATCAAGATGGCGGCGACTCACCTCGGTTCAGAACGATAAGGCCCGCCCACACAGGCACCGATTGGTGGACCGTCAGGTCACCGAAGCGTAGGATTGGTCAATCGTCCCGTCACTCGACCGTAGGAGGGCCCGGCCGCACGCGCCAGGAACCCGCCATACGATTGGTCGACCTCGACGTCACTCGATGCTAATGAGTGGATAATGAGCGGAATGTTGAACGTTTTTTGGATACCGCGGGCGCAATTTTTGTCCGGCCGAAACGTAAACACGCTTAGGACGGTTCTGGAACCGTCAGCTTTCTTTCGACGTAACGCACGTGTAGGTACGCTCTATAACTTGAGTTAATTCAATACAGACAGACGGAATGACAGACAGGCAGATGTATCCTTTTATATATATATAGATATATAAATGTTACCTTAATAAAGTTTTTGAAATGTGTCCTCTAACTTTTCTCCAAATAATTCTGATAGGTTTCTAGCACTTTCTGCTCAAACTTTAAGAAAATGTTTACATTAGCACAGCTGACTGTACAGTACTGCTGCATCTTGGGAAATAAGTACTCTGCCTACGCTCAGATTGCACAAACCAAATTTAGCTCACAGCATTGCAGCTCTTGACAGAAAGTCCAACTCCACTCCATACCTTTGGGAGAGGTTGAAGCCTTCACGCAAGAACATTAAATGAAAGCATTAAAAGGTATAAAAGTGAAACAATTTAAATTTAAAATTTTTTTTTTTTTTTAGTTTAAACTACTATTGAAAATTAGCAACTTCAACTGCCGAGAAAAAAAATGGCAGATCAATAAAATTTTCAAAATTTTGAGCAATTTGGATAAATGCAGTGGCCAGATTACGTAATCAGAGTGATGCATTTACATACGTAAAACCCATGAAAATGTGGGCATAATAATTTATAATGGGAAAAAGTTGACACAAATGTGACAAGAAGTCAGACTTGAAGAGTGCATAAACACAAGAATTTTAATAAGATATTAGGAAAAGGAGCGAGATGAGGGAAAATTATGTAGGGACAATGTACAAAGTGAGCACAGTCTTCACTGCAAAATATTTATCCTTTTCTGCACAGTTTGAAATGGTCAGCAGCACCATTTATAATGGACAAACAAAAACAAACCAGCTCATGTTAATTCATGCTAGTATACAAATTAAAACCTAGTAGACAGGTACAAAAAGTCATCAAAAAGGCTAATAGAATGTTGGCCTTTATCTCGAGGGGGCTAGAATACAAAGGGGAAGTTATGCTTCAGTTGTATAGTGCCTGAGTCAGACCCCATCTGGAGTATTGCATTCAGTTTTTGGCACCACATCTTTTAAAAACTTAAAGGGTTAAATTAGGATGACAGGTTGCATAAATTTGGGTTGTATTCCCTTGGGTTTAGAGGTGTTTAAAATGTTAAAATATTTGATACAGAGAAACTATTTCCTCTGGTGTGGGAATCAAAAATAAGGTGAGGATCTTAAAGTTAAAGCTAGACTATTCAGGAGAGAGAGGGGCTGAATGGCCTACTCCTGTTCCTATGTTACAATCCAATTATTAACAGTTTCCTCTGCAGCAACGTGTAAAATTTGCAGAAGTGGGCAATGTTAATGTGGTGTTAAACCAGTTACTGTATTTTGTTAAACTCTTTTGCTTATTAGAGCTACAGGTTTTAGTGTTATTTAAATTCTGGTTTCAAGCTACTGCCTGTAAAAATGCAAACTGAGCTTTGGCGAGTAGCTCTGTGCTCAGACCTGCTCCTGTTGTGAAACCATCTCATTTATACCAGATGGTAACAAAGATGCAGCAACAATTCAAAATATAGACAAAACACGCCTGTTGTCAGCCTGACTGCTTCCTGTTATGTCCTGGCCACCCTTCGGCAGTTTTTGCACAACTCTCATTGGATAGGGATTCCTAAATTCCAGAAAGTGGCCGAGCAGTTGGAGGCCATGAATGTGGTCCGGTGAGTGTGGGCCCGGGATCTGGCTGTCGTTGGACCTCCGGCTTCTTGGGTTTGTTTCTGAGGAGTAACCGCGTCTAACTGGGGTTACGGTCCATGTCCCTCTCACCGAGTCCGAACACTGGACCGGGCACTTTCCCCAGGGTTGCCCGTCTTGTGGTTCCCTCTGCCCCCTCTGCGTTTTGAAGCTGTGGTGTGTGGGGACATTTGCCGTTAGCTTTCCAGTTTATAAATGAAATGTTACTTCCAGTAAATTATTGGAGCCATGGCAGCGATAAATTCAGGAGCATCAATATTGTCTGCCCCTTCCCAAACAAGGTTTCTGCTAATTACAGAGCTGGATGTTTGGATGAGGATTGTCAGTCAGCAGCAAGTACAGATCTGGTGCATCAGTGATACTGTCCGTAAAAAAGTTTTAATTCTTTAATGGACGATAGTCTGGGGACAATTGTTTCATTTGCCAGCTTGCTCTGCCTTCTGTATCCTTGCTGTGATAGACAGCAGCCCCCTTGTACATCATCGTGGAAGCTTTGACAGGGACTGGTGACTGTTTATTCACCTATGTGACAAATCACAGCTGACCCGAACATTAACATGTACAGGTAGACTATCCTTTATCCAAAAACCTCGGGACCAGCCGTGTTTCGGTTTTCGGAAAATTTCGGATTTCGGAAGGTGGGTCGGCAGGGGTCGGCGGGGGGGTCGGGGTCGGGGGGGGTCCGCAGGGGGGGTCGGCGTCGGCGGGGGTCCGCAGTCGTGGCTTGTCCGTCGCTGCTTGCCTGGAATGCAATGAAGTTCCGCATTTCCACCAACAGGTCGTCGTGCTCGGTCGGAACAGGGGCCGGCACCGCCGCGGGCTCAGAGCTCTCGTTGCTTTCGAGCCTTTGGAAGAGAGTCAGGTGGTTCCGTGGGGGGTCGTGCGCACGACTTACGCTGACCCTCTGCTCAGCGTAAGTCGGCGGGGGTCGGGGTCGGCGGGGGGGGGGGGTCCGCGGGGGGTCGTGCGCCACTCTGGTCATGTCGTGCGCACGACTTACGCTGACTGGTTTTTAGAGGGTTTCGGTTTTCGGAAGTTCGGATAAAGGGTAGTCTACCTGTATATACTTTCAGCAAGGCTCTCTGAATATGGTTCAGGAGTGGGGACCATGAATGGTTTTACTCTTTCTAACTCAGGCATACTTCTGGGCCTGCAGCAAGGCCATAACCCGTGTTGGGCTGTATTGAGATTTTAGGAAATGGAGCTTTAAGACCAATTGTGGCATTGCTACTCACTACCACCCTAGCTCAGATCTGGTAACTCAGCATTGGCCAGGGATCGATCCCAGGCACCTTCCTGCTCTTACATTAAGCAACACAAAAATAATAATAAAATACATATGCTTAACTGTATAACTATTTTTTTTATACAGAAAAAACTCAGTGTTACAGGGGTTCCCAAATTTGTTTCTAACATGGGAGGGGCCCTCGGAAGCAAGAGGCCTGAAGATCGATAGAAATCGGTCCTCGAGCCACATCTGCATACTCAGGGTGATCTGCCGACACTGGTCGTGCCTCCTGTCTCCATTGGAAGGTGTTTTTGATGTTTTTTCCAAAACTTACATTTGGTTGCCAGCTGCAGGGACTGCATTGCATGGTGGTTGTGTTGGGCACCAGGTGAAAGGTGGTGATAACAGGTAGGATTTTTAAGAAGTTTTTTGTAAAGCATTTTCAGATGCAGTAATATAGTTTTGGTATGAGCTATGACCTGTTAGGGATTAAATAAAGGCACTAATGAGGTTTATAAACGAATTGTAATTGGTTTATGTTTGAAAAAAATAGCAACTTATGATTTCTTACCAAATCTCATGATTTTAAGAGTTAATCTCATGATTTTTGAGACGGTGGCATTGCCATTACTGATATTGTTCCAAAAAACTGCTTTCAGAAGAGGAACGACATACACATCATTAATATATTAAATGTCTTACATCTAGCACATAGAAGTGCTTTAAATAGAAAATATAGTTATTAGGCCTCCTAATGCTAGGTAGTGCTGTTGCACCTTTAAACTCTGTCTCCCTGCTCCATCCACAACCAGCTACCCTGCCTCTAATGCAATGTGTTTTCTACTGTTTTAAATCTTTTGAGCATTAAACCAGCTTTGAACTGACATCTCCTGAACAAATTAATTACATTAAATCTGTTTTTGGCAGGCCAGTATGCAATTTACACAATGGACTTAAATGAGAACAATTGGGTTCAATTTAAAACAAGCTTCCCTGAAAGCCAGTGGGCATCTCTGGAAGAAATGAACCAAATAAAATTGGGCTCAACATAAATTTATGAAATGAAATCAGTTTTTGGTAGGGGCAGGCCAGCCATACGTCAAACAAACTGCTGCAGAATAAATTAAAACGGACTGTCCACTTTATCCCCCTTTTTCTCCCAACATCCACTTAGGTCCTCCATATTCATTCTTCCTTCCAATTAAAGTCACCAATTTACATTTATTTCAAACTGCAACCCATACACAAGTCCCATCCCACACCATGCATCCACCAATCTTCCCATTTTCCAATACTCCACCGATGCTCACTACCTCAGGTATCTACTATCTCGCGAATACCCACTGGCCATATCCAAACTACTCCTTTCTCCCAGCTACCCACTCTCCCACAAATACCCACTTGAGGCAAGTGTTTTTGGGAGCTCCCCATTAAGCCAGAGTGGAGGGATGCTGGTAGACTCACAGGGATTCTCAGGGGTGTGAGTTGAGAAGATCATAGTGACAATGGGATGCTTCTAAATTCGGTGGTCTATTAGGACAGTCTATGAAGAGGATTGGTAGGGAGACCCCAGTCTCTATTCCCAGCCAAATGTTTAGGCCTTGTATATGGGTCTCCCTCTTTATATTTTGGGTACTGAAGACGCTCAAGCCAAATCCACAATCTCTTGCTTGCCCAGGGGAACTGGAATGTCCAGGTCTCGGAATTGCTGGGAGGGAGCATCTGGTACATGCAGACGAAGCAAGGAAGGATATTCATTATTATTATATTCACACTATCCAGGAGTGATAGAAATTTATTGTTCCATCTAGTTAGCTGTGTGTTTATATAATGGCTTGGTGGTGACAGGGAGGGGGGGACAAGGTCCTTTTGTATAAATTCCTGTATGTGCGCGGAACATCCTATATGAGGGTACACGCCCTCAGTTTTGAAGTAGTTGAGCTTGTAACCGCAAAAGTCCCCAAAATTCCTTGTGAAATACTGGGGAGTGAAGTGGTTGGGTTACTTACATACAACAGTATTTTATCAACGTACAGAGATACTTTGTGCTCGGTCTCTCCAACCAGTCCTCCCTGCATGCTGCAGTGGACAAAGTTAAGCATTCATCCACTAATATCACAAATGGTAATTTCTAGGCTCATACAACAGAATCAAACTAATTTCAACAGTAATTACAGGTAAGTAGCTTGTAACTTGAAGCCTAATTGGTTTATTCTCAAATTTGAACACGTGGAAGAAAAAATGGATTTGGTCTTGATTACCTCTAATTAAAAAGCAGACAGATATATTACTCAGAGAATAGGATGGCATTTACCTCAAAATTTTGTTCCATTAAGTTTCCTCCTTTGCTCAGACTTTCCATTATAGCCTTATTTCTTAGAATATCCTCTTCACTGAGGTGCTCACGACGTTTTCTCGATTCCAGAACAAGGCCATTTACGGAGTAAAAATCTGCCAAGAAGTTCCCAACTCGCTCCTATAGAATTTGTTTTTCCCAAAGTTAGGCAGTGGTCTTATGTTATCAATTGCATTGCATCACATTTAAGTAGAATCAAGGGAAAGGAAAGGCGGTGTGTACTTCTGGAGACTAGCTTTAGCTGGGTGATTAGATTGGGTCGAGTCTAAGGGGGTGATTTTGCCAATGGGGAGCTTTTGGAGGCGGGACTCCCACTTGTCGGGTTTCAGTCCCGTCTCCATCAACTTCTGGCCAACCCACGCTATTTTCCCTTGTTAACCTGCCCAGCGGGCTTAGCAGGCCAATTAAGGGAAAGCCGGTTGCAGAGAACGTCAATGTATGAGGTTTCATCTGTCAAAAATATTTGACAGATGATTTGTCATCATTTGACAGCTCTGTGAAGCTGTCAGTGACATTCTCTGTAGTTTGATGAGGTCTTCAATTCAAGACCTCAGCAAACCTCTTTCTTTTGCAGAAATTAGATGGTTGTTGCATTGGAGAATACAACAGCCATCTGTCATCTCTACCGCGGAGGTGCGAGACTCTCCGCATATCCAATAACTGAAGCCTGCAGGAAGAAACAAAAGGTAAGTACACTTTTTCTAACACTTTCCACTTACCTCAGATACTCACCTCTCTACACTTTCACCCGTCACTTACCTTCACAGCACACTTTTGCACCCCTCCGACCCCCGCAGACCCACTACTCGCCTCGGTGACCCTGGCGGGGTTCGGAGCATTTGGGAAGCCCGCACTTGTGTGGGCAAAATGGTGATAAGCCTATTTTCTGCCTGTTAACAGGCAGTTAATTGGCTTTAATCCCTTCCCGTCTCCTTGGAGACGGGACCCGGCGCGGGACAGCTACCTGCCTCCTGGCAAGATGGCATGGAGGCGGGTTGGGGGTGGGTTGGGCACCAGCCCCCAAATTCTGCCATTTTCCCGGCAGTCCCGCCTCCCCAGGGCTGGCAAGATCGCGCCCTAGGATAGTACAAACTTTACAGCTAATGGAAAGGACATAAGAAATAAGAGCAGGAGTAGGCCATACAGCCTCTCGAGCCTGCTTCGCCATTCAATAAGATCATGGCTGATCATCTACCTCAACTCCACTTTCCCACCCGATCTCCATATCCCTCGATACCCCTAGAGTCCAAAAATCTATCTATCTCAGCCTTGAATATACTCAAAGACACAGCATTCACAGCCCTCTGGGGCAGAGAATTCCAAAGATTCACAACCCTCCGAGTAAAGAAATTCCTCCTGATCGCACTCTTAAATGGCCTACCCCTTATCCTGAGACTATGCCCCCTAGTTCTAGACACTCCAGCCAGGGGAAACAACCTCTCAGCATCTACCCTGTCAATCCCCTTCAGAATCTTGTATGTTTCAAGAGATCACCTCTCATTCTTCTAAACTCCAGAGTATAGGCCCATTCGACACAATCTCTCATCATAGGACAGCCCTCTCAACCCAGGAATCAATCTAGTGAACCTTCGTTGCACCGACTCCAAGGCAAGTATATCCTTCCTTAGATGAGGAGAACAAAACTGTGCACAGTACTCCAGGTGTGGTCTCACCAAGGCCCTGTACAATTGTAGCAAGACTTCCTTACTCTTATACTCCAACCCCCTTGCAATAAAGGCCAACATGCCATTTGCCTTCCTTATTGCTTGCTGTACCTGCATGTTAGCTTTCTGTGTTTCTTGCACGAGGACATCCAAATCTCTCTGAACACCAACATTTGCAAGTTTCTCACCATTTAAAAAATATTCTGTTTTTCTATTCTTCCTACCAAGTGAATAACCTCACATTTCCCTACATTATACTCCATCTGCCATCTTACTGCCCCACTCACTTATCCCTTTGCAGGCTTTTTTTGATCTCCTCACAGCTTACTGTCCCACCTAGCTTTGTATCATCAGCAAACTTAGATACATACTCGGTCCCTTCATCTAGGTCATTAATATAGATTGTAAATAGCTGAGGCCCCAACACTGATCCTTGCGGCACCCCACTAGTTACAGCCTGCCAACCTGAAAAAGATCCGTTTATCCCTACGCTGTTTTCTGTCTGTTAACCAATCCTCTATCCATGCTACTATGTTACCCCCAACCTCATGAGCCCTAAGCTTGTGTAATAACCTTTTATGTGGCACCTTATCGAATGCCTTTTGGAAATCCAAATATACTACATCCACTGGTTCCCCTTTATCTACCCTGCTAGTTACATCCTGAAAAAACTCTAATAAATTTGTCAAATACTATTTCCCTTTCATAAAACCATGTTGACTCTGCCTAATCATGTTATGATTTTCTAAGTAACTTAATACCACTTCTTTAACAATGGATTCCAGCATTTTCCCGACAATTGATGTCAGGCTAACTGGCCTGTAGTTCCCTGTTTTTTTCCCCTTCCTTTCTTGAATAGTGGTGTTACATTTGCGACCTTCCAATCCGCTGGGACCATTCCAGAAACTAGGGAATTTTGGAAGATCGAAACCAATGCATCCACTATCTCTTCAGCCACCTCTTTTACAACCCTAGGATGTAGGCCGTCAGGTCCAGGGGATTTGTTGGCTTTTAGTCCCATTAGTTTCTCTAGAAACACAGAAAAATAGGAGCAGGTGTAGGCCATTTGGCCCTTCAAGCCTGCTCCACCATTCAATATGATCCTCTATCTCAATACCATATTCCTGCTCTCTCCCCATACCCTTTGATGCCTTTTGTGTCTAGAAATCTATCTATCTCCTTCTTAAATATATTCAGTGACTTGGGCTCCACAGCCTTCTGTGGTAGAGAATTCCACAGGTTCACCACCCTCTGAGTGAAGAAATTTCTCCTCATCTCAGTCCTAAATGTCCTGAGACTGTGACCCCTCATTCTAGACCCCCCCAGCCAGGGGAAACATCCTCCCTGCATCCAGTCTGTCTAGCCCCATCAGAATTTTATATGTTTCAATGAGATCCCCTCTCATTCTTCTAAACTCTAGCAAATACAGGCCTAGTCGACCCAATCTCTCCTCATACGACAGTCCTGCCATCCCAAGAATCAGTCTGGTGAACCTTTGCTGCACTCCTCTATGGCAAGTATATCCTTTCTTAGATAAGGAGACCAAAAGCACACAGTACTCCAGGTGTGGTTTCACCAAGGCCCTGTACAACTGTAGTAAGACATCCTTTCTCCTGTATTCAAATCCTCTTGCAATGAAGGCCAACATACCATTTGCCTTCCTAACTGCTTGCTGCACCTGCTTGTTTGCTTTTAGTGACTGGTGTACAAGGACATCCAGGTCCCTTTGTACATCAGCATTTCCCAATCTATCACCATTTAAATAATACTCTACCTTTCTGTTTTTCCTACCAAAGTGGATAACTTCACATTTATCCACATTATACTGCATCTGCCCACTCACTCAACTTGTCTAAATCGCCTTGAAGCCTCTTTGCATCCTCCTCATAACTCACAATCCCACCTAGTTTCGTGTCGTCAGCAAACTTGGAAATATTACATTTGGTTCCCTCATCCAAATCATTGATATATATTGTGACTAGCTGGGGCCCAAGCACTGATCCCTACGGTACCCCACTGGTCACTGCCTGCCACCCCGAAAAAGACCCATTTATTCCTACTCTCTGATTCCTGTCTGTTAACCAATTTTCAATCCATGCCAGTATATTACCCCCAATCCCATGTGCTTTAATTTTGTACACTAACCTCTTATGTGGGACTTTATCAAAAGCCTTCTGAAAATCCAAATACGCCACATCCACTGGTTCTCCATTATCTATTCTACCAGTTACATCCTCAAAAAACTCCAGTAGGTTTGTCAAACACGATTTCCCTTTCATAAATCCATGTTGACTTTGTCTAATCCTGTTGATATTTTCTAAGTGTCCTGTTATCACATCCTTTATAAGAGACTCTAGCATTTTCCCTACTACTGATGTTAGGCTAACCGGTCTGTAGTTCCCTGTTTTCTCTCTCCCTCCTTTTTTAAATAATGGGGTTACATTTGCCACCCTCCAATCTGCAGGAACTGTTCCATAATCTATAGAATTTTGGATGATGACAACCAATGCATCCACTATTTCCATGGCTACCTCTTTTAGTACTATGGAATGCAGGTTATCAGGCCCTGGGGATTTATCAGCTTTCTGTCCCATTAATTTCTCCAGCATTTTTTTTACTACAGGAAACTTTGATTTATCCAGAGGTTAACTGTCCGGAATGCTCGAGCCACTGGCAAAAATCAGGAGCCATTTCGTTAGGTTTTTTTTCTTTTCGTTGCTTTTTTTTCCCACCAGTCAGGCTCTGCAAGGTCTCGCTGAAGCTGTTGCTAAGCTACAGAGACGCTTGCAAGGTACGGCCGACTGTTTAGAAGCTGGGTTTGTTGCCAGATACGGAGCTCAAAATCTCCGTTTGTTTCAACATTAGCGCTGGTTTGTCCGGCAGTTTTGATGGGACGGCAACAGCTCGGTCCCGTCAGTGCCGGATAGCACAAAGTTTCCTGTAATACTAATTTCCTTTAATTCCTCCTTCTCACTAGACCCTTGGTTCCCTAGCATTTCTGGGAAGTTATTTGTGTTCTCTTCCATGAAGACAGAATCAAAGTATTTGTTTAATTGCTCTGCCATTTCCTTGTTCCCCATTATAAATTCTCCTGTTTCTGACTGTAAGGGACCTACATTTGTCTTCAATAATCTTTTTCTTTTTACATACTTGTAGAAGCTTTTACAATCCATTTTATGTTCCTTGCAAGTTTACTCTCATACTCTATTTTTCTCCTCTTAATCAGTTCCTTGGTCCTTTTTTGCTGAACTCTAAACTGCTCCAAATCCTCAGGCTTGCTACTTTTTCTGGCAACTTTATATGACTCCTCTTTGTATCCAATACTATTCTTAATTTCTTTTGTTAGACATGAGTGGGCCGCTTTTCCTTTTGTTTTTGCGCCAGAAAGGAATGTATAACTGTTGCAATTCATGCATTTGTTCCTTAAATGTTAGCCATTGCCTATCCACCGTCATGCCTTTTAATGAAGCTCCCCAATCTATCATAGCCAACTCACTCCTCATACCATCATAGTTTCCTTTGTTTAGATTTAGGACCCTAGTTTCGGATTGGACTTCTTCACTTTCCATTTTAACGAAGAATTCTATCATATTATGGTCACTCTTCCTTAAAGGATCCTGCATAACAAGATTATTAATTAACCCCTTCTCATTGCACAATACCCAATCTAGGATAGCCTGTTCCCTAGTTGGCTCCTCAATGTACTAGTCTAAAAAACCATCTTGTACACACTCCAGGAATTCATCCTCCACAGTATTATTGCTAATTTGGTTTGGCCAGTCTATATGTAGATTAATGTCACCCATGATTACTGTATTTTTTCTCTACTTATATTAATTACCTTAAGTTCCTCACCCTCATTAGACCCTTGGTGCCCCATCATTTTTGATATGGTTTTGATTAGCCGGATGACCTTTTAGCATTCCACACCTTAGGTTTCTATGACACCCATGAAACTGCTATCTGTAAAGTTCTGTCCTCCATTCCGTTGGGACGGGCTTCACTTGAACCATGCTGGGACCAGTGTTCTGGCAAATCGAATAACTAGGGCGGTAGATAGGGCTTTAAACTAAATAGTGGGGGGAGGGGGCGGGGGGAGGGTTCAGGTGAAGGGGAATTTAGAATGTCAAAGAGAAAGGAGAAGGCAATAGTGCAGGGTATCAATAGGGGTAATGATAACCAGAGTGTGACAGGAGGAGACAGAGCGTATGAACATAAGTGTGCACCAGCAAATAGAGTCAGAGTAGGGAAAAATGGTAAAAAGACAAAATTAAAGGCTCTTATCTGAATGCACGCAGCATTCGTAACAAGATAGATGAGTAGACAGCACAAATAGAAATAAATGGGTATGATCCGATAGTCATTACCGAGACATGGTTGCAAGGTGACCAAGGCTGGGAACTGAATATTCAGGGGTATTTGACATTTCGGAAGGATAGGCAGAAAGGAAAAGGAGGTGGGCTAGCTCTGTTAATAAAGGATGAGATCTGTGCAGTGGTTTGAAATGATATTGGCTCAGAAGATCAAGATGTAGAATCAGTTTGGGTGGAGATAAGAAATAGTAAGGGAAAGAAGTCACTGGTGGGAGTAGTCTATAGGCCTCTTGAGGACGAGTTCATAAAATGTATTCGGGATGGTTTCTTAGAACAATATGTTGAGAAACCAACCAGGGAGAAGGCTATTTTAGATCTGGTAATGTATAATGAGACAGGATTAATTAGTGATCTCATAGTAAAGGATCCTCTAGGGAAGAGTGATCATAACATGATAGAATTTCAAATTCAGTTTGAGGGTGAGAAACTTGGGTCCGAAACTAGTGTCCTAAACTTAAATAAAGGCAATTAGAAAGGTATGAAGCAAGAGTTGGCTAAAGTGGACTGGGAAAAAAGATTAAAGGGTAAGACGGTAGATAAGCAGGCAGACATTTAAGAAGATATTTCATAACTCTCAGCAAAGGTTTATTCCAGTGAGAAAGAAAGACTCTACGAGAAGGATGAACCATCTGTGGCTAACTAAGGAAGTTAAGGGTGGTATCAAATTGAAAGAAAAGGCATACAATGTTACGAAGATTAGTGGTAGGCTAGAGGATTGGGAAATTTTTAGAAACCAGCAAAGGATGGCTAAAAACATAATAGAGGGAGTAGATTATGAGTAAACTAGCAAAAAATATACAAACAGACAGTATGAGCTTCTACCGGTATATAAAAAGGAAGAGAGTAGCTAAAGTAAACATTGGTGCCTTAGAGGATGAGACTGGGGAATTAATAATGGGAAACAGGGAAATGGCAGAGACTTTTAACAAATATTTTGGATCAGTTTTCATGGTAGAAGACACTAAAAGCATCCCAATAATAATTGATAATCAAGGGGCTATAGGGAGGGAGGAACTTAAAACAATGACTATCACTAAAGAAAAAGTACTAGGCAAACTAATGGGACTAAAAGGCTGACAAGTCCCCTGGACCTGATGGCCTACATCCTAGGGTCTTAAAAGAAGTGGCTGCAGAGATAGTGGGTGCATTGGTTGTAATCTACCAAAATTCCCTGGATTCTTGAGAGGTCCCAGTGGATTGGAAAACTGCAAATGTAACGCCCCTATTCAAGAAAGGAGGGAGGCAAAAAGCAGGAAACTATAGGCCAGTCAGCCTAACATCTGTCATTGGGAAAATGCTGGAATCCATTATTAAGGAGGTAATAGCAGGACATTTAGAAAATCATAAAATCATGTTGACTCTGCTTGGTTGTATTATGAAAGGGAAATTGTGTTTGACAAATTTACTAGAATTCTTTAAGGGTGTAACGAGCAGGGTGGATAACGGGGAACTAGTAGATGTAGTGTATTTGGATTTCCAGAAGGCATTCAATAAGGTGCCACATAAAAGGTTACTACACAAGATAAGAGCTCACTGGGTTGGGGGTAATATATTACTGTAGCATGGATAGAGGATTGGCTAACTAACAGAAAACAGAGAGTCGGGATAAATGGGTCATTTTCAGGTTGGCAAACTAACTAGTGAGGTGCCACAGGGATCAGAGCTGGGGCCTCAACTATTTACAATCTATATTGATGACTTTGATGAAGGGACCGTGTGTACTGTAGCCAAATTTGCTGATGATACAAAGATAGGTGGGAAAGCAAGCTGTGAGGAGGACACAAAGGGCTGGATTTTGCCAGCCCTGGGGAGGTGGGTTTGGAGGCGGGACTGCTGGGAAAATGGCAGAATTTGGGGGCGGGTGCCCAACCCACCCCGAACCCGCCTCCATGCCATCTTGCCAGGAGGCAAGTAGCCGACCCGCGCCGGGTCCCGCCTTCTCGAGGCGGGAAGGGGATTAATGCCAATTAACAGGTAGTTAACAGGCAGTTTTTTGGCTAATCCCTATTTTGAGCCCTGAAGTGTGGGCTTCCCGACGGCTCCGAACCTCGCCAGGGTCAGTGAGGCGAGCCGTCGGTCTGCGGGGGTCAGAGGGGCTGAGATGTCCGGTGTGCAGGTGAGTAATGGGTGCATGTGTGCAGAGGTAAGTGTGTGAGGTGTGTGTAAAGTGTTTTAATAAGTTTTACTTACCTTTACTTCTTCCTGCAGGCTTCCTCCCTTCAGGTCTTGGGAGTCCCTCAGCTCACCGGCACAGAAAGCAGAATGGCCGCTGAACTGTCAAAAGCTGCAGCCTTCTGCTTTCTGGTCAGGAAGGCTTTCTAATTGAGTCTTGAGTAAAGACACAACTTAGAAAACAGGTTGTCAGTATTTGACAGCTTCACAGAGCTGTCAAACGATGACATTTCATCTGTCAAAAGCTCTTGACAGATGAAACGGCCCTCGCTGACGTCACCTGTAACTGGGCGGTCTTAACAAGGTCAATCAAGGGAAAATAGCGTGGGTTGGCCACAAGTTGATGGAGGCGGGACTAAAACCCAACAAGTGCGAGTCCCGCCTCCAAAAGCTCCCCATTGATAAAATCCAGCCCAAAGAGTCTGCAAAGGGATATAGATAGGTTAAGTGAGTGGGCAAAAATTTGGCAGATGGAGTTAATGTGGGAAAATGTGAGGTTATCTACTTTGGAAGAAAGAATAAAAAAGCAAATTATTATTTAAATGGAGAGACTACAAAATGCTGTGCCACAGAGGGATCTGAGCGTCCTCGTACATGAAATACAAAAAGTTAGCATGCAGGTACAGTAAGTAATTAGGAAGGCAAATGGAATGTTGGCTTTTATTGCAAGGGGGATGGAGTATAAAAGTAGGGCGGTCTTGCTACAACTGTACAGGGCGCTGGTGAGACCACACTTGGAGTACTACGTGCAGTTTTGGTCTCCTTATTTAAGGAGGGATATACTTGCATTGGAGGCAGTTCAGAGAAGGTTCACTAGGTTAATTCCTGAGATGAAGGGGTTGTCTTATGGAGAAAGATTGAGCAGGTTGGACCTATACTCATTGGAGTTATGAAGAATGAGGCGTGATCTTATTGAAACATATAAGATTCTGAGGGGGCTTGACAGGGTAGATGTTTCCCCTCATGGGGGAAATCTAGAACTAGGGGGTATAGTTTCAGAATAAGGGGTCGCCCATTTAAAATGGAGATGAGGAGGAATTTCTTCTCTCAGAGGGTTGTGAATCTTTGGAATTCTCTACCCCAGAGAGCTGTGGAGGCGGAGTCATTGAATATATTCAAGGCGGAGATAGACATATATTTGAGCTACAGGGGAGACAAGAGTTATGGAGAGCGGGCGGGAAAGTGGCGTTGAGGCTAAGATCAGATCAGCCATGATCTTACTGAATGGCGGGGCAGGATCGAGGGGCTGAATGGCCTACTCCTGCTCCTATTTCTTATGTTCTTATTCATGGCCAAAGATAAAAAAAGAGCACCTTAATTTCAGCTTCATATCCGCTCTGGTCCAGTTAAAAGCATAGGAACTTGAAATATAATATAATGCAGTAGAGGGGTTTTGAAACTTGAGTTAACACTGTACATTACAACAGTGACTATACTTCAAAAAGTACTTCATTGCCTGTAGAACACTTTGGGTGTCCCAGGGTCATGAAAGGCACTATATATAAAGTTATTTCTTTCTTTGTAGCACATTTACCTGGATTTACTTAGCACAGTCACCAGACACAAAGCACGGGTGGGGGTGGGGGGGGGGGGGGGGTGGAATGAAGAAGGATACCTACATTCTCCAGTACCAATTATCACAAGCAATAAATAAATCCACAACTAATTTTCTTTGTGGTATTATTTTTTTCAATCTTCTTGAATTTCTCTGAACCATGCATCATACTCCCAGGTATCCCCCAAATGTGCTTTAATAAGACATGCCAGCAGGTGTATTAGCACCACAGAGTGACCGTTCCTCTCAGTAAGGAAATACATAGCCTTTACTTGCTCACAGCTTGAATCATTGGTATTCATTATGTGGAGGATCCTGTCAAGAGTACTGCACTTCTCACAATTGATAAGGTACCACATAAGAGACTAATGAATAAGGTCAGAGCATGCAGAGTCAGGGGACAAGTAGCAGAATGGATAGCTAGCTGGCTGCAACATAGAAAGCAGAGAGTAGGGGTAAAGAGTAGCTATTAAGAGTGGCAGAAAGTGGGAAATGAAGTCTCACAAGGATCAGTACTGGGACCACTGTTGTTCACAATTTATATTTAGACTTTGGAATCAAAAACACCATTTCTAAAATTTGCAGATGACACCAAATTGGGAGGAATAGTCAACACTGAGGAGGACTGCAACAAATTTCAAGAAGACAGTAATAAACTTGCAGAATGGACATATAATTGACAAATGAATTTCAACATAGATAAGTGTGAGGTATTACATTTTGGTCAGAAAAATAAGGAGGTCACAAATTACTTGGAAAATAAGAATCTAAATGGGGTAGAGGAGCAAAGCAATCTGGGAGTACAAATACACAAATCACTAAAAATCAAGGCAGGTCAATATGGCCATAAGCAAAGTAAACCAAGCACTTGGGTCTATTTCTAGAGGGAATAGAATTGAAAAGTAGAGAAGTTGCTAAACTTGTATCGAACCTTGGTTAGACCACACTTGGAGTACTGTTTACAGTTCTGGTCGCCATATTATAAAAAGGATATAGAGGCACTGGAGTGTTCGAAAAAGATTTACAAGGATGATACCAGAACTACGGGGTTATACCCATCAGGAAAGGATGAACAGCCTGGACCTCTTTTCTCTTAAAGAGAAGGGTTACCTAATAGCGATCTTTAAAATTATGAAAGATTTTGATAAGAGTAGACAGAGAGTGTCTCCACTTGTTTGGGGGGGGGGGGGGGGGAGAGAGCAAAGCTAGAGGTCATCAATATAAGATAGTCACCAAGAAATCAAAGAAATTCTGAATAAACTTCTTTACCGAGAGAGTGGTGAGAATGTGGAACTCGCTACGACAGAGAGCAGTTGAGGTGAATAGTATAGATTCATTTAAGGGGAAGCTAGATAAGCATGAAGGAGAAGGTAAGAGAGGGTTATGCTGAGGCTCGAGTGGAGCATAAACACAGGCATGGACTGGTTGGGCTGAATGGCCTGTTTTTGTGCTGTATATTCTATGTAAAATTGAACATTTTGGAAAGCTTAATTTATACATTACAGACCACATATATCTTAATGAAAGCTAACACTCACAAACAAAAGCAATCATACCGTTTTGTCCTCCCGGAAAAGCCAGCCTGTCTGCGCACGTGTGAAGGTAATAGATTTTGTAGATAATGTCGCTGAGTAAATATCACTGCTCATCAAAATATCTACCTCCTCTTCAGTTTCCATCTCTGATTCCTGAAAGGAAATTATTAGCATGTGAAACTGGAAAACCAGAATAGTTGTGTACCCAAATAATTGCAGATGACAGAAATACAGCAAGTATTAACTAAAGACAGGCAGATCGATTGTTTTATTGTCTAATGTATATAACATATACACATATAAATATATATAAAATCAAATTCTAATAGCTTTATTAATACAGAATTTTTGGTTCTGGCTTCCAATTAGGTTAAGATTTTTAATCTGACAATACAACATGAACATGTTTTTATATTTATGTTTCCAATTGTAAATTCAGTGCACTGGAAGAGTTTTAAGATGTGTTCATCAGGAATGTGCTCAGTATTTGCTGCCATGTTTCAGTTTGTGAGTCATGCATTTAAGTTAACACCAAAGTTACTTATTATGACTATATACACTCTTGAAAACACAAGTCGATCAAGATAACTTACTGTGAACGGAGTGACTTATTAATCCTACTCTCAAAACTGTAATGTACAGTATGGATAAACAACTGCACTGCTCAAATACAAATGAAAACATTTCTTTTCTATTCAGTGGTGTAATTTTTCTGGATATTGCAGTATCATCTCTACAAGGATTCCTGAATTAAATAGGAACTGCAGCCATAATACTTGTATATGTCAGGATTTTGCATAAATAGGTGTCAGCCTTCACTCAGTGGTAGCACCCTCGCCACTCAATGCAGCCAGAAAGTCGTGGGATTCAAGCTCGACTACAAACTTGAGTAAATAATCTAGGCTTATGCTCCAGTGCAGTACTGAGGAAGTGCTGCACTCCAGAGGTGCCGTTTTTCAGATTAGATGTTAAACACCAAGTGCGAGAGCTAGAACGAGCACGCGAGGAAAAAGGTAAATAATTGGGAGGCGGGGACAGCAAAGTGAGAGAAACAGAAATCCAGGAAGAAAAAAAACAGCATAGATAAAAAAAACAGAAATCCAGGAGACAGGAAAAAAGAACCGGCACACAACACAATAAAAGACAGGAAATACTTAATGAAGCAATAGGTGTAAATAATAACTTAAATATGATTATATACAATCCTAGCTTTTTTTCCCCTATTTGCAGATGAGCATGCAAAGTACGAGGAGAATTCAATTGTATGAGCTTTCTCTGTGTTTGCACCCGTATGTACCCAAAAAAATGCACAGGCCAAAACTCAAGAAAAGACCAATCATGATAGGGGATCACTGCAGTATGTATGCCAAAACTGTTTTCTAAAGTTCAGTATCTTGCTACAATTTTAGTAAATAACGTGAGAATAGATTTGTATAGATTTATGAAGAAACATGAATCAATATGTAGCCAGTAAAGCTATTTTTTTACCAAAACATTTATCACTATTAATTATACAACCTGAATTCATACGTCTTATTTAATGAACATGATGCAGGCTGACCATAGGTAACTACCATTGCTAAATACAAAGTTGACGGATGCTATTCGTACAGCACAAAACTCACCTCATGATGTATTCGCTGGTAAACTTTCTGCTCGTTGTCTAATACTATGAAAGATTCAGAGGGTATTGCGTCACCATTGAAAATGAAGCTCAAATCTCCACGTTGACACTTCATATCGGTAAAGTCTATTAGAGTTGTGTCAAGCCTGAAAACACATAAAAATCATAAGGATTTGGCATTTATTAACATATGTACTGTGGTGGCCTACAATCCAATTGTTTTTTGTTCTCATGGGTTGCACAGCAGTTTTTAGTTCATGTACATTACTATTTATGAACTTTCAGAATTTCCTGTATTAAGATATCAGTGATCTCTTATGCAGAAAATCTTTTACCAGATAACATTATCTTTATTTGTATGGTTTATGAATAAGAAAACTCAACAAAAAATTTCTGTTAACAAAATGTATTAATAATAATTTGTGATTCTGCTGAATTATGCTAGAAAGCCACCTCACCAACATAATACAGAACAATATCTGTGCAATATTTGTTTAATGGATTGCCTAATGCTGTCTTTAGATTGCATCCACTGGTATAGTATCAACCGTTTGTGTGGAGTACTGCAAGTCCACAGCTGTGGTTGAACTGCCTTAGGCATGTGTTAAAGCTTGAAGCCCCGATCAGTTTATACACAAGCTGTCTTATGAATGGTTCCATGAAAGATCCGTGAAGATGGGTACTCTGAGTTGAGAATATCTGGGTGAGGCTGGTAGGATTTGTAAACTAATCCCAACTATCAGACAGTCTTGAGACCACAATCTGATGAACTATGGTCAAAGTCGAAGACATTGGAAAGTATATAGGAGATCACCAAGTTAGACAGTTCAATTGTAACAGATTCATGGGTACGGTAGGGCAGTGGTTATGTTACTGCACTAGTAATCTAGATATCTGTACTAATAATCCAGAGAATGTGTTCAAATCCCATTATGACAGTTTGAGAATTTGAATTCAGTTTAAAAAAAAAAAATCTGGAAATAAAAAAACTGGTATCAGTATAAAGTGATCATGAGGCTGTCGGATCGTCGAAAAAACCCAACTGGGAAGGAAAGAAACCTGCCGTCCTTACCCGGTCTGACCTAAATGTGACGCTAGTTCCACACCAGCGTGGTTGGTTCTTAACTGCCCTCTGAAGTGGCTTAGCAAGTTGTATCAAACCGCTTCAATGCAGTGGTTCAAAAAGGCGGCCCACCATCTTCTCTGGGGCAACTAGGGACAGGTAATAAATGCCGGTCTCGTCAACGACGCCCGGATCCCAAGAATGAATATAAAGAAAGATTCATGAAGAATCTTGCATCCAGAAGTATGAATGTACTTTCTAGCATTGATTGATTTCTGCACCTTATTGGATGTGAAACTAACTTACCTGATGTTTATACCCTGTTTGTAAATTTTACAAGCATCTGAAGGCAGAATTCTGGAAAGTAAAGGCACTGTAATAGAGAAAGGGTAGAAAAAGAACAATGAATCTGGCTCAGTTGCTATACCGACTTAAGTTTCATATTTAAAAATTCTATAACAATGGAAGAACACTGCATATGGTTTTCAACAAGCTGCCAAATGTTCTTAATAATTCACAGTAAAACATTTGTTTAGTGAAATAAAGATGGTACAAGAAACATTAATAGGAAACAATTCATACAAAATCTTTACCATGCAACTAAATCAATGCAATCTATAACTAATACGGAGGCTTTGGGAACTTGAGCATTTAAAACCTGCCTCATACAAAGCAGTACCCACAGTACTGAACGTTACATAACATGTCAATTAGCATCCAGGACCACTGCTGAATCAGGAGCCTGTGGTCATGTGAACTGAGTAGTTACATTTGGAGCTCTTATTGAGAGAGTGGAATCAATGTTTTCCTGTATGATTCAATTCTTAAATAATTGTAGGTTTCTGCTAACTAGATGGAATGATAAGTACTTCACACAAAGCACATCCATCCATCGGTAACATTTTCTTTGAGTTTTGAAGTTGCAATAATAATTAGACAGTCCAAAGGTGAAACTGTACACTCACCAAATTGCAGTAAATTATTTTTAGCTTTGTAATGTACCAGAAATCATGCAAAGAAGAAATGAAAATTGCTATGAAACTGGAATAAACTTGCCTCTAAAGGAGATTGAAAGTGATTACTTTCACACTAGTGATCGAGCAATTTAAATTGCTTAATACAATCTAGATGTCGTTCCACACATACTTTTCCTACTGTAGTTTACGGTTTTAAAGCAAGCAAGCTGTTTTCCTTCCTAAAGGAGCATTAATTGTTTATATAATGGACCTTACAACGCTCACCAAGCAAATATTATATTCCATATGATAATGCTAAACACAACTTGGGAGAAACAGTGGCTAGCATCCAGAATTTTATCTTTAAAAGCTTGGAATAAGAGCACTGGTTTGGAATTGTGTATAGAAAAATAATCAAAAGAACATGACAATCAACACTTACCCCAGCTTTGAAAATCCCAGTGGAGCTCTAAATAAAAATCCCCCAGCTAAAAAATAAAATAAAGATATAAACAAAGTTACCTCCTAAGTAACAGACTAATTCTACTTTAATTGATCTTTCATGTATGATTATGGAAATTTTACAATGGCAACAGATAACCTTTTATCTCAATTTACTTTCCTGCGAATTGAGCTATAACATTCAATATTTTAAATCAGTGATTTTCAAACTATTGCAATGTGAGATATTCACAAGAGGCTCGGGAAGGGGCTGAAAGGACCAGACTCAACAAT
The DNA here is from genome assembly GCF_052327205.1 of Somniosus microcephalus. Classification (NCBI taxonomy): domain Eukaryota; kingdom Metazoa; phylum Chordata; class Chondrichthyes; order Squaliformes; family Somniosidae; genus Somniosus; species Somniosus microcephalus. The sequence goes on from NC_140989.1 coordinate 292,943,706, forward strand.
TTTTAACCTGAATGATTCTGGTAAGTGTAGTAAACTTGAAAGTGTAGTAAACAATGAGGAAGATAGTAATAGACTTCAAGCCGACATAGACAGGCAGGTGGAATGGGTGGACACATGGCAGATGAAAATCAACGCAGAAAAGTGTGAGGTTATACATTTTGGTAGGAAGAATGAGGAGAGACAATACAAGTTAATGGTACAATTTTAAAGGGGGTGCAAGAACAGAGACACCTGGGGTGTTTGTGTACAAATCTTTGAAGGTGACAGGACAGGTTAACAAAGCAGTTAATAAAGCATATGGGATCCTGGGCTTTATAAATAGAGGCATAGAGTACAAAAGCCAGGAAGTTATGCAAAACCTATATAAAAACACTGGTTCGGCCCCAGCTGGAGTATTGTCCACAATTCTGGGCACTACACTTTAGGAAGGATGTGAAGGCTCTGGAGAGGGTGCAGAAGAGATTTACTAGAATGGTTCCAGGGATGAGGGATTACTGTTGCGTGGATAGACTAGAGAAGCTGGGGTTGTTCTCCTTAGAGCAGAGAAAGCCAAGAGGAGGTTTGATAGAGGTGTTGAAAATCATGAAGGGTTTAAATAGAGTAAATAAAGAGAAACTGTTTTCAACAGCTGAAGGGTCGATAACCAGTGGGCTCAGATTAAGGTGACTGGCAAAAGAACCAGAAGTGACATGAGGAAAAACGTTGTTACGCAAAGAGTGGTTAGGATTTGGAATGCACTGCTTGTTAGGGTGGTGAAAACTTATTCAATAGTAGCTTTGAAAATAAAACAAAATTTTATTGCTTAAGATAAAAAATCACGGGATTGGGGGTAATATTCTGGCATGGATAGAGGATTGGCTATCTAACAGAAGGTAGAGAGTTGGGATAAATGGTTCATTCTCAGACTGGCAATCAGTAACTAGTGGTGTTCCGCAGGGGTCAGTGCTGGGTCCCCAACTCTTTACAATCTATATTAACGATTTGGAGGAGGGGACCGAGTGTAACATATCAAAGTTTGCAGATGATACTAAGATGGGAGGGAAAGTAGTGAGTGAGGAGGACATAAAAAACCTGCAAGGGGACATAGACAGGCTAAGTAAGTGGGCAGAGATTTGGCAGATGGAATACAATACTGGAAAGTGTGAGGTTATGCACTTTGGCAGGAAAAATCGTAGAGCAAGTTATTATCTTAATGGCAAGAAACTGGAAAGTACTGAAGTACAAAGGGATCTGGGGGTCCTGGTGCACGAAACTCAAAAGGTTAGTATGCAGGTGCAGCAAGTGATTAAGAAGGCCAATGGAATGTTGGCTTTCATTGCTAGGGTGATAGAATATAAAAATAGGGAGGTATTGCTTCAGTTGTACAAGGTATTGGTGAGAACGCACCTGGAATACTGCGTACAGTTTTGGTGTCCATACTTAAGAAAGGACATACTTGCTCTCGAGTCAGTACAAAGAAGGTTCACTCGGTTAATCCCGGGGATGAGGGGATGGACATATGAGGAGAGGTTGAGTAGATTGGGACTCTACTCATTGGAGTTCAGAAGAATGAGAGGCGATCTTATTGAAACATATAAGATTGTGAAGGGGTTGGATCGGGTGGAAGCGGGGAAGATGTTCCCGATGATGGGTGAAACTAGAACTAGGGGGCATAGTCTTAGAATAAGGGGCTGCTCTTTCAAAACTGAGATGAGGAGGAACTACTTCACTCAGAGGGTGGTAGGTCCATGGAATATGCTGCCCCAAAAAGCTGTAGAAGCTACATCATTACATAAATTTAAAACAGAAATAGACAGTTTCCGAGAAGTAAAGGGAATTAAAGGTTACGGGGAGCGGGCAGCAATTTGGACATGAGTCTAGGTTCGGATCGGTCATGGCCCTGTGGGTAGCGGAGCGGGCCCAGGGGCCGTGTAGCCTGATCCTGCTCCTATTTCGTGTGTCTAATTCTGTTAGATTCAGGAGATGGTTCTATGATAGTGGATTGGCGGTTAGGATCAGATCAGCCATGATCTTATTGAATGGCGGAGCAGGCTCGCGGGGCCGATTGGCCTACTCCTGCTCCTATTTCTTATGTTCTTAAAAGGGAATGAGATAAATACTTGAAGGGAAAAAATTGCAGGGATATGGGGAAAGGGCAGGGGAGTGGGACTAACTGGATTGCTCTTCGAAAGAGCCGTTGCAGACTTGATGGGCCGAATGGCTTCCTTCTGTGCTGTACTATTCTATGATTCTATGTTAACTACAATGGTTCTTCCCAACTGCTTGGAGCCAACGTCAATCACACCAAATTTCAGCACAGCTGCACATTTGTTTGGTTTTGTAGTTATTCTTTTCGGATTCCCTTCATTTTTTGCCTTTTCAGTTGTTGCAGTGGCCCACTCCCTGATCCCACAGTGACAAACAGGGGAGAAGTGAAACAGCAGTACAAGAGAAGAGGAGAGGAAAAGAGAAAGTGAGAAGAATTTAGTGGAGACAGACTTCGTAAAAGCTTTTTTAAAAGTTCCATATGAAAGGATGCTCATTAAGCTTAAAGTGGTGAGGATTCAAGATAAAATCTGGGAATGGAGAAGGAACTGGCTGAAGGATAGTAAGTAGCAGGTATTTGTTAGAGAAGTGATGTGGGAAATCCCCCAAAGATCAGTGTTGAGATGCCTAATTTACATTAACCACTTGCATTCAGAGCACAATACAAATTGGTTAATTTTGCCGAGAAAACCAAAAGAGGGGCAGTTGAATCTGAGGCATCCAGGGGCCTATAGAATGTTAGCGAGCATGCAAGTGGGCAGAACAATGACACAAGAAATTTGATACAGACAAATGCAATTACTCAAAAATGGTATTGAAATGACTATGGGTGAAACTGAAAGAGATCTAGTAGGCTTGGTGTCAACATTTCCGATCACTGTAAAGCTGCAATCCAGGAGACAAATGTAGCTAAAACAGAGTACAAGTCAGATAAAATTATGCTTAAATTGTGAAGGGAGACATTCAAACCCTGAAGGCAGTGCAGGGAAGAGCCATGAGACTGACCCCCAATGTCAAAGGAATGAGTTAAGTTGAAAAAGTGGAAAACTTGAGCTGTTCATCCTGAAAGGAGGCAGCAGAAAGATTACCTCTTGGAAGCAGAAAATATGGTAATTGATATAGAAAAGGTGAGCCTGGAACATTAGTTTCAATTTAACCAAGACAACAACAACTTGCATTTATATAGTGCAACGTAATAAAACATCCCAAGGCGCGATTATCAAACAAAATTTGACACCAAGCCACATAAGGAGATGTTAGGACAGGTTGGTCAAAGAGGTGGGTTTTAAGGAGGTCTTAAAGCAGCAAGAGAGATAGCGATGGGGAGAGGTTTAGGAACAGAATTTAACAGCTATGGGTCTAGGCAGCTGAAGACACGGCCGCCAAAGGTGGAGCGAAGAAAACCGGGGATGCGCATGAGGCCAGGATTGGAGAAGCGCAGAGATCTCAGGCGGGGGGTTACATAAGAACATAAGAAATAGGAGGAGTAGGCCATGACCCCGCGAGCCTGCTCTACCAATCAATCAAATCATGGCTGACCTTCAACCTCAACTCCACTTTCCTGCCCTAACCCCATATCCCTTGATTTCACTAGTGTCCAAAAATCTATCAATCGCTGTCTTGAATATACTCAACGACTGAGCACTCTGGGGTAGAGAATTCCAAAGATTCATAACCCGCTGGGTGAAGAAATTTCTCCTCATCTCAATCCTAAATGGCCGATCCCTTATCCTGAGACTATGACCCCTAGTTCTAGACTCTCCAGCCAGGGGAAACAGCCTCTCAAGCATCTACCCTGTCAAGCCCTCTCTAAGAATTTTATATGTTTCAAATGAGATCACCTCTCATTCTTCTAAACGCCAGAGAATATAGGCCCATTCCACTCAATAATATAGGGCTGGAGGTGGTTAGCGATAGGGAGGGGCTGGGACATGGAGTGATTTGTAAACAAAGATGATCATTTTAAAATTGAGACGTTGCCAGGCTGGGAGCCAATGTGGGTCAACAAGCACAACAGTGATGAGTGAATGGGACTTGGTGCGAGTTAGGATACGGGTAGCAGAGTTTTGGATGACAGCCGGAAAAGGTGACATATTCAAACTGACAAAGGGCATTTGAGGAAAGTCAGGAAGTTGTTCACACAAAGACTGATCAACAGTTAGAACGGACTTTCACACAGGGTGAGGTTGTACAGTCAAAAACCCTAGAGCATTTACCAAACAGTTGGATGCTGTGATTGAGAGAGTTGGGACGAAGGGAAATGATATTAAGTTCTTTTTGGATAGATTAGCTAAATATGCTTCCTCATTTGTACCTTTCTCAGGATACTGAGGGAAAAAGAAACAGAAGTGTAAGAAGAAAGTGTGAGAGGAAAGCAGAAGTGAAGGAGAACAAGGATAAAAAACTGAAAATGAGTAGCAAGTATCCTAAACTGGTGGCGAGAGGCCATAAAAATATTTTGATGGGCCTGTTCAAATAAAATCAGAACCACAGCTTTAAAATGATCCATTAAAATGTTAGGCAAACTGTTCACTCGACTCTTAATATGATGAGAAATAAGTGATTACAGCATGAAGTGTATTAAGGTAATTTATTGTTCCTCCATTCAATACAAAGACAAATGATGGGCACTCCGATGTTACAATTTATTAGCACGTCTTACTGTAAGGAGCTTTAAATATCACATCAAGATCACGACACTTCAAAATTAGTTTTAATAGGCAAAACATTATTGGTATTTGAGCAACATTAGTACTATTAAAATTACTTAATATGAAAATGGCAATTGCAGTATAAGGAACTATTATCTATTTACAGTAAAAAGAATTTTTGTAACGCATTACAGAATTCGCTTTTCCCCATCAAAGAAACTTTTGTATCAAGTTGCTCTGTGTTATTAAGTGTTTGGTCTTACATTATTTTGTATCTTTCACATTGTTATTTTCATCATTTTAATATAAAATTGAGGGATTTGATCTCTAGGTCATTCCTGGACAAGTAGTTTGCTTGCTTTAATATATTTTTGTACTCAAGGTGAGGGATGTCAGTGCTCAGGAATGGAACTCATTTTCACTTTGGCATCAAGTCACCTCAGGTCAGTTATTGCCAAGGTCACATATGGAGAACACCTTCTCCACTCTGTCCCAACGATGGGCTTTAATCTGACTCTCGGAAGAGCACTATGTACTGCACACTAGTTTGACACTTTCATATCTTAAAGTAAACAATATCATTTAAAAAGTAATTTGTAAAGATGCTTAAAATGGATGCTGCTGGGAAACTATGAAGGGTAAAAATTGCAGACTGACTAAAGGGACTTGGTAAACCATATTTATAACATATGGACCCTTTTCAGTAAAGGCGGACTCCTTGAAAGTAAATAGCAACATAAATCGGCAAGGTTAATACTAACTACACCAATCTGAAGGTTTTTGAATAGGATATATACATCAGATTTTATTCAATGACAGCTCACAAAACTATTAATTGATGTTCAGTGGTGCAATCAAGAGACGAGAGGAATCCTCAGGACTTTTGAAATGCTGGAATCTGAATGGATCGACCAAATCAAAGTAACTTAAATATCAATTATTCTGTGACATCTGGCACAGTGATACATCTTTTCCAATAAAGATACTATCCTGTTATTTCAGCTTTTTCTTACAAACCGTTACAATTTCCAGATGCCTAGAATGTGGCTTTCTTGGGGATATTAATAGCTTAAAAATTATGAAATTTAGAGAATGAATATTGTTGATCTTGTAATCCCAGTTTCCTACTAATTTATTTTTGCTCATACAAATATTTTATGTTAAAACTTCATAAAGTTTCACAAAAAGTCTCCCAAGACTAATTACTCAAAAAGTAAATATCTGCAGAGTTGCTTTGGATGAATCAATAAGATGCAATTTCGAAGTTTAAGTGATGCAAAGATGCACCATTTTAGGATTTCAGGTCTCAAAAATGTAAACTACTAAATTCTGTAATCATTTTCACCAATGTTTAAAATCTGGTTGCACGTTCTATTTTGCACGCAGCAGAGTACATTTCAATCTAATAGAATTGGACATTGCCCAGTAAAGAAAATATAAAGAAATATAGTCTCAATGCTTCCATCCTTCCTTTCCCCAGGTATCTGTGAAAGATTTGTGGCTATATTTTAGTTCAATTAATTTTTTTCTAGGTGTACTGTATTAGACAAACAACATTGCATCATTGAATGATAGGTTAGGTGTTGCTACTGAATTTCTGGTAACATCCATGCAACTGTGTAGAGGTGTGACGTACTGGCTAGATGCTTCGGCACTAGGAAGGAGGGGGAAATTGGAAGATATTCTTGTTACGCAAGTGTTTTTTTTTTTAAAAAGGTATTGTGGTGATTCACAATTCTATTAACAGAACAAACTCAATATCACTATACATTTTATACAGATATCCTTTAAAGAGCTGACATTTTTTTATCAAACCAATGTTTTAGTAGTACTCAAGAATGGATATAGGCTCCAAAATTCCCCACAGCTCCAGTGTTCACTACATGAAGTTTGCACAGTAAATGATGTTGAGAAAGAAAAAGACAAAAAAAATGTGCAAGAGAAAAAGCAAAATAATAAAAATCTAAGTTTGTTAAGTGACTTTTACTACAAGCCATTTATTTTTTCCCTTTGCTTCTATGGGCTCTCTGCATCACATGCCATCTTCTACAAATCATGATGCAAAATGAACCACTGGGGGTATGCAAGAGCAAGCCAGGATGAACCCCCACCCCCCTCCCATTTCCCCCCCCCCCCACTTCCTCTCTGTGGGGAAGTTACCTCTTCCCCAAGACTGCAGAATCGAGCTCTGAAGTTCAGTGTGGAATCAGAAACATCTCCATACCAAATTTCCATACCAACATTTAAGCCTCTATTTAATCTCAAAGGGTTTAGCATGTTTCAAGTCATGCTATTTACAAAGTGTCGTGATGAGCAAAGTAAACTGATCCCTCAGTTCAATTAAGCAATATTATTAGACACGTGCTTAACTAGAGTGGTACTGCAAAAATATCTAGCACATTCAAATTATCACTCCAGACTTAAAAACAGTACAAAACTTGAAACTTACCTCTTTCAGAGCTTTTAGTAATCGAGGTCGTTTTTCCTCTACATTTTCTCTTGATTGCTGCTTAAGTTTTCGCAACAAAGCGGTGACTAAACACAATCCACAAAAACAAATTACAATAGCACTGCAGCAAATCTGCTCAAAATGAAACTTTTCAGACGCTTTTGGGTTCAGTTCCCTCTGATGTAATTTTGTGACATTGCTAATCGTACTGCAGGTACAGAGAATTGATACAGTCCCCATCACTTACACTGTCCCTGCTTATCCCGAACAGCCACCTATATTGGGCAAATGGTGCTAACCATTTGCCATCACCCTAGGCGTCAATTACAAAGGCTGTATTAAGTGCAGACTATGTCGGCCAGTTCAAGCAGCTGTTCGCACCTCATTAAAGTGTGATTACCTGTCATCAAGTCCTTTCAAGCAACACCGCCGCCTTCAGTCACCCCCAGTGGCCTGTAATTGCTGCTTACAAAATGGTGAAACTAACGAGATTGCTGTGTACTTCAGCCTTGTTCCAACAGATCTAAATCTCAACTGATTAATTGCTTGTTCATTGAAGACCACTTTGTCTCCGGCATTCTTTTGCAAGCAGTGTTGTAGCCAATTTAAAGTGATTACTAACTCCGGAACACCTCCGTTCCATCAGTATGGATGACCCCGAGCTTCCGGTCGCCTGTCATTTTAATTCACCGCCCCATTCCCACTCAGACCTCACTGTACTCGGGCTCTTGCATTGTTCCACGGAAGCTCAGCGTAAGCTCAAGGAATAGCACCTCATCTTCTGATTAGACACTTTACAGCCTTCTGGACTCAATATCGAGTTCAACAATTTCAGATCATAACCTCGGCCCCCATTACATTTTTACTTATTTTTTATCCACACCTTTGTTTTGGCCCTTTCCCCACCCCCTTTTTTTCTCTCCCACATGGCAGCTGTCTCCCATTCTGCCAGCGCATTTCACACCTAATCTAGAGCAGTCTTCTGTCTCCACTTGTCCTATCACCATCTCATCTCGTTTTGAATACCTCTTAATGTCTCTTCACTTCTCTTTTGTTCTCTCCCAGCCTGGCCTCTTAATCTATTTCATTTCCTGTGCTTTTCCAGTCTTGACAAAGGGTTTGACCCGAAACGTTGACTATTTTCTCTCCACGGATGTTGCCTGGTCTGCTGAGTTTTTCCAGCATTTTCTGTTGTTATTTCCCATAGAGAATGGCTGGACTGAACCCTCCTTCAATTCAACATGAACTTACATCTTAAGTGCTAACTTGCCACAAGTGTCAGTTCGATAATCCATTAAACGGGTGTAACGGCTGCTTCATATTGAATATATAATCTGTCAGAATCACTCTGGTTCATCTAACAGCTAAACTCAATCCTAGTTAGAGACAGCAACTGTTTGCCACCAACTCTTTTTTTTGCATTGAGAGAGACGGGAGATGAAGATTCCCTCCGTGGGGGACAGATTTACTCAGTGCACTATATATCAGTGGCTTTATCGGAGAATGGATTGTTAATTACCTGATTACACCATCCACCACGTCTAGCGGGCAAATTGCATTGATACCAACATGCCCACTACAAGTACTGGGGACTGTATATCGAAAAAAATTCTCTATAATTGGGCGTTTTTTTCCGTAGATACTGAGATTACAATGTCAAAGCTGTCATAAAATTAAACATTTCTTCCATGCATTTACCCATCTCAGGATGTTGGGAACTTAACAACGAGCAACCCATTAAGTGCTTGATATCTATCCTTTGACCATTCAGTAGGATGGGGAGTGCAGGATGGAGGGAGAGCGAGAGGGAAGGGGGAGGGGAGCGAGGGGGAGGGAGGGAGAGGGACCGAGAGAGAGATCGAAAGGGAGAGATCGAAACACGGAGAGAGATGGAAAGGGAGAGAGACGGAGAGAACGAGATTGAGACAGAGGAAAAAAAGAGATAGAGATACATAATAATGTAACTTGTTTTACTTCAAATTTAAGCAACTGAAACAAAAGCAGACTGCCATACTCATTTGTCGGTCTCCATAGCTGATGGCTTCTGCCAGCGGGCTCCATCCCTGAGCATTTTTCACCTTTACTAGAGCATTGTGAGCTAGAAGTAAATGGGCACATTCTGCAATGAAAAAAAAGTATTTATGAAGTACAGTAAGTCAAATAACTATAATGCACAATTAAGTTTGGATAACTGCCTCCTACTTCACTTGGATGGCAAGTACTTACCAGCGGTATTCATTACTTGTAGTTAAGACTAAATGAATCACCAACAAGGGTATTGACATCATTCTCAGCTTGTTTAAGTATGAGTAATAAATGGTTCATCATTACTTAGCAGTTTTGAAGTATCAGTGAGTGTCTAAGATGTGGGGCTATAAAAGTGCATGGCTTAAAGGGAAACTACAGTCTAACAAATATCTAATCTACAGAACAAGATGTCAATCCCCCCTTTCTGCCACCATTGTCTAGTCCTGAGGTTGTGAAAGGCGCTATATAAATGCAAGTCAATCTTTCTTTCATTTGTTAACTTCAAAAATAGATCACTATATTAATTAACATTCAAGTTGAGAATGGCAATCAAAAATGTAGTTAGTAAAGACAGTGCTAAACTGCCATACAGATGAGGGGGGACTCTGGTTCAAATCTCCGAGTTAACGCGCAGCTGGGATGGAAGCATGCATGCTACAATTGGTTTCAGTGCACCTGGGTCAGGAAATCATTCAGGATTCCTACTCCTTTATGGATTGGACTAGGCAGTGATGCCCTCATAGTTGAATGATTGGGCAATACTGACTTTCTGCGCTCACACAAAGAGCATCCCCTTGGGCAAGACGGGGTGGTATCCCAGCATCTTCACAAAGGAAGCGGGAGGGAAGAAAGCCATAAAGAATAAAAATAAAATGCATGACTAAGTGCAAAACAAAATACAGAACTGAGAAAATTGACTAAATTTCTTTGTTTTTTTTTACATTCTAACAGATCTCCCATGCCATTGTTCACAGTAAGTCAAAGGATAAAGGGAGAAAAATTCAGTTGGTTTGCGCCTCCCGTTAGCGCAAGAGGGCACTAATGGGGCGCAAAGCAACTGGCACCTGTGTGTGGCGATGTTTGCGCCGCTCGCGAAATTAACTAGACAGTTTGCGGCAGCGCTAAACACTACCGCCACGATTTCCTGCGCCGGCAGAGCGTGACGTCAGTCAAGTGTGCAACGCCCCGGGCCGGATATTGAGTGGCGCCCCCTACCTTACCGCCTGCCGCTAGCAACGACAGGTTGAGAGGACCGTTTTGCAGTCAGGAAGGGACTGGGGGAGCGCTATTTAAAGGCGACCGCTTCCTGCCTTTTTTTGTTGGTGATATTTTTGCACCACGCATTCTGAGAGAGAGAGAGAGAGAGAGAGAGAGAGAGACTTCTGGAGAGATTCAATGCTGTGTGAAGGAGTTTTGGGTACTGAGCAGCACTTTGCAGGTTCATTTTGATTTGCCCTTCCTTGTATCGATTTAGAAGAGACTGTGGGGGCTGCATTCTGAGCTCTTTCCCTGGGCCTCTCCATTGTTCTTTCCAGCAGATTTGATGTACAGGTCTCTCCAGGCCAAGATTCAAGGCAGCAACGAGCAGGATGTGGATGGAGAGCAAGATTAACCGTCCCCTTTAAGAACTGGCCGGTGCCACTGTGTCTGTGTTCCATTGCTGACTGACATCACATGAGCTTCACCAGCGCCTTGCTCCTCGGCCTTTACGCCTTGAGAGGTGTGTAGCGCCTGATTTAGCACTCCAATCAACTCCAGGTCGATAGAAGCCAAGTTTGCAGTTGGAGGCGATAATTAGCGCCAGGCGCTAAACTTTGCACACGGCCGATAATCGCGCCCCAAACGGGGCGATACGGAATTTTCCCCCCAAACTGTTTATAAAAAAAAACCAGAACTTTATACCATATAATTCACATTGCACTATTCTATGTGGAGCTATGTTTAAATTTGCCTATCGTTTTAAAGCCACAAGACACAGACCAAGGTCAATCTAACTTAAATTGTTGTTTTGAGAGAAGACTGCAAATTTTCAGCTCCAGCATGAAATCACCACCTTTTGCTGTCTGTCTTTATACTTTGAAGTACGATATCCGAGAAGGGAATGGGTCAAAATGATAATTATGCAAACCACAACACTGAAGTAAAAAGGACATGAAATTAAAAAAGTTTTGCAGTGCAAAATACAAGCTATTTAATTTTTGTCTTTGTACAAATGTAATCTTTTTTACATTCCGTACTATCCCCCATAACTTTTAACCAATCATTCCTTCCACCACACAAAACGCAGCAAATTTCAGGTAAGAACTAATATCCTTGTTACACACTGAATGGATAACAAGTCTATGATCAGGTGTTGGAACGCATCACTTACATAATCACTGGCAGTTCATTTAAAAATAGTCCTTCATAGAAGTGGGCAGCTTTATCAACAGACATGTTTTCACATACAAGCCTTTCTTTAAAACCACATTCTAGAAGAACTGGGCAATGTGTTTTCTTCTTCAGATGAAACCGCTTAACCAAGTATTTCATAAAAAATTACTCAAATATCCAAAGGCAATTACATTTCAGTTCTTGAAAGCACTGGTTTTGATTATTTGTAAAGAAAAGCCTACCACTTTTTTAAATAAAGGCTTGATTTCAATTGTAATATATCCAAAACAACCAAAGCTAGAACTTGTACTTATATAGTGCCTTTCAAGTGCTCACATCTCCCAGTGCTTTACAGCCAATGAGTTACTGTTGATATGCACCCACTCTGGTTTTGTAGACAAAATTTGTACAAAGCATAGCCCCACAAACAAGAGCGAGATACCTGATCAGTTAATCTGATTTGGTAGTGTTGGTTGAGGACTAAGTGTTGGCTAGGACACAGAACTTCTCTGCTCTTCCAATCATGCCACTGGATCGTCAACAAGACGATGGAACCTCGGTTTAAAATCTCATCCGAAAGATGGCACCTTCAACAATGCAATACTCGCACAGTACCTGTACTGCACTGAAGCGTTAGCCTAGATTATGTGCTAAATTCCTGGAGTGGCAAGAGTGGCCAGAGGCGAGAGTGCTACCACTGAGCTGAGATGACAAATGGAGAATGTACATAATCTCAGAATATACAGCAAACACACTTGGTTGGAAGGGAAGGAACGAAGCAACTGCCACAAAGCGCACAACCCAACCCACTAGATTATTACTGAGTAAGTCCCAATGTGCAGTTCAATCTCCAAACAGTGCAATTGTCCACTGTTTAAAACATATTTTCTTCCATCCCTCAAACCTACAAAGTCCCCTAAAGTGATGTAGCAGGAGAGACTGAGGTGGTAAAATCAGTTAGTTGTATAACTCTTTTTCTAATTACCTTGCTGGTTTGTGCTTGGTTAGTGGTGCTTACATTTTTTTTTAAATGCCATGAATGACCCAATTTGGCTTAAAGCTTATACAGACAGGCTCCTTCTGACCCCACAGATCTTAGCAGTGAGTTACAGAATAGTTTAGTGTCTGCAGAATCAGACTGTACTTAATGAGGACATCCGCCAAGATTCCAAAAGATCTTTGTGCCACTAAGTGACAACTCTGATCAATTTGACTTGTGAATCACCTGACTGCAGACAGGTACATTAAAGCTGAAGCCTGCCCAACTTGCATATTAGATTCTTACAAATTGTAAAATTAGCTAATTTAGTACTCAATAAAGTTTACCTTGTATATATACACCACATAACTATGCAGCTCAAAAGAAATACATTTATATCAAAAGTATAAACTGAACTTATTAAATAGTAAGTTTAACAAAACACAATCATACAATTGCTGTTTGTATTTATTAGCAGTTAATATTTTTATTAGCCAGAAACTACTATACACAGAGGCCGATAATGCAGCAAATTCAGAGAATTCACAATAATTTCTCAGAATTGAGTTTGTCACATCATTCAGACCAAAAAAGTTACCAATTTTCAGATTTCTAACAATCTTCCTGGTTCTACCATTTCATACACTTACAATGAACATTTTGAAAAACTTAACAGAAGATGGCTCCATATAATGCAGAAACGTTTAAAAAAAAATCAGTAATTCGATTGTACACAAAACTTGATCTCCAAACTAATTTTAAAAAAATGATGCAGTCTGCACTGAAGGTTTTGACCTTGGAATATCTTGCCAAGCAGTTTTCCAGTAACCACAACAAAGAGAAAATAGATTTTGGGAGGGGCAGTGCAAGGCAGTAACGATGATTTCATAAACAACATTGACACATTTAAGGGGAATAGGTAATTAGAGAAGGAGGAGGCTCATGGAGTATAAACACTGACATAGACCAGTTGGGCCGCAAGACCTGTTTTTGTACTGTAGATACTATGCAATGCTATATAAAAACCCTGAATGAGAAGCTTGGTCAATAACAAATTACACAGTTCTGCAGCTCATTCCTTCAGCTTGTTAAAAAAAGTTATTTTGTCTGCTTTACTTTGAGCAAAATGAAAGAAGACAATGCCTACTCTGCTAGTGTCCTCCATTTTAAATTCACCACACAACTAAATAGAATCTAAGCATCAAAATTGAAAATTGGCCAGTGGGAGGGGTGGGGGAGAAGAAAGGAAAAATAGATGGGCTTAAAAGGGGGAAAAAAAAGTAACAGGATCTGTTCAGATATTTCTTATATAGGTCAGATAGCTCTTTTAATGTTATCAATAATACATCCTTGAGCTATTTCCTTTAGTAAAAGTAATTTCAGAATCTGGTATAAAGCAGATGGCAAGAGTCATTATTGTTTTTGAAGATCCAACACGAGGGTGAAATTTCCAGAGTATTGATAATTTTACAGGAAACTTTGTGCTATCCGGCACCGATGGGACCGAGCTGTTGCCGTCCCATCAAAACTGCCGGACAAACCAGCGCTAATGTTGAAACATACGGAGATTTTGAGCTCCGTATCTGGCAACAAACCCACAGCTTCTAAACAGTCGGCAGTACCTTGCAAGCGTCTCTGTAGTTTAGCAACAGCTTCAGCGAGACCTTGCGGAGCCTGACTGGTGAAAAAAAAGCAATGAAAAAAAAAACCTAACGAAACGGTTCCTGATTTTTGCCGGTGGCTCGAGCATTCCGGACAGTTAACCTCCGGATAATACAAAGTTTCCTGTACATTTAATGTCAGCTTGAGTGTAAAAAAAATCATGCCAACTTTTTTGCCAAGATTATCACAGAAGGAATTGCAGTACTGAAAAAGACAAAAGGAAGTTGCCTTTAAAACCAAGTTAAATCATAGAATCATAGAAATTTACAGCACAGAAGGAAACCATTCGACCCATCGAGTCTGTGCTGGCCGAAAGAGAGCTATCCAGCCTAATCCCACTTTCCAGCTTTTGGTCCAGAGGCCTGTAGGTTACAAAATGTTCTGTTCCAATCAAAATTTGAATTTTTAGGCCTCGTTTTTTTGGTGTACCACTAGATGGACCACAGAAATGGTGTTTAGAAGAGTGACCACAATCAGATATAAAATGACAACTATGTCCTCTTCAGCACCTGCTATCTACAATTCTTAAGCGTTCCTGCATCTCGTTAGCTCTTGCTTTCCTTAGCCCAAGAAACTTTTCTGATACACTGGACCCCAACTGCATCTAACCAACCCCAACTGCATCTATCCAACAAGAGTGTTTGCAAGTTGTGTTAGTGTTAAAAACATTTTGGCTGCACGAATCATTAAATTAGATGGGATAATACCAGCTGGAGCCAAAACTTGTTAACCTAACTTGGTACAGAGCCCCACCGCTTATTGTGGGTGCGTTGGTGTTAACGTGATTTACCTGCTATAAGGTGAATGGTAAAACCTCAGTCGTGGTATAGGGCTCTCTGGGGCCTGCAGAACAGACTCAAATGTAAATGGTTGCCTGCAATAACAATGGCAGTATAAATGGTGGAGCCTGCATTCTCAAATGCAAGGATGCTCACAGAAGTTATGAATATGACTTAGGATTTGGATAAAAAGATATATATTTCCACAGTAATTCCTAGAGTTCTAGTTTTTAAAAAAAAATTTGTTCATGGGATTTGGGCATCGCTGGCGGCCAGCATTTATTGCCCATTCCTAATTGCCCTCGAGGTGGTGAACAGCCTTCTTGAACCTCTGCAGTCCGTGTGGTGAAGGTGCTCACATAGTGCTGTTAGGGAGGGAGTTCCAGCATTTTGACCCAATGACAATGAAGGAACGGCAATATATTTCCAAGTCAGGATGGTGTGTGACTTGGAGGGGAACTTGGAGGTGATGATGTTCCCATGCGCCTGCTACCCATGTTCTTCTAGGCGGTAGAGGTCGTGAGTTTGGGAGGTGCCGCTGAAGAAGCCTTGGCGAGTTGCTGGAGCGCTTCTTGTACATGCACTCCCACACTGCACTCACAGTGCGCTGGTGGTGCAGGGAGTGAATGTTTAAGGTGGCAATCTAGCAGGCTGCTTTGTCCTGGATGGCGTCGAGCTTCTTCAGTGTTGTTGGAGTTGCACTCATCCAGGCAAGTGGAGAGTATGCCATCACACTCCAGACTTGTGCCGTGTAGATGGTGGAAAGGCTTTGTGGAATCAAAAGGTGAATCACTCAACGCAGAATACCCAGCCTCTGACCTGCTCTTGTAGCCACAGATGTCCAGTTAATTTTCTGGTCAATGGTGATCCCCCAGCATGTTGATTGTGGGGATTCGGCGATGATAATGGCATTGAATGTCAAGAGGAATGGTTTTGTTACTGGACTAGTAATTCAGAGGCCTGGACTAATGATCCAGAGACGAGAGTTCAAATCCCACCACGGCAGCTTGGGAATTTAAATTCAGTTAATTAAATAAATCTGGAATAAAAAGCTAGTATCAGTAACGATGACCATGAAACTACCGGATTGTCTTAAAAACCCATCTGGTTCACTAATGTCTTTTAGGGAAGGAAATCTGCTGTCCTTACCTGGTCTGGCCTATATGCGACTCCAGACCCACAGCAATGTGGTTGGCTCTTAACTGCCCTCTGCGGTTCAAGGCGGCGGCTCACTAGCACCTTCGCAAGGGCAATTAGGGATGGGCAATAAATGCTGGCCTTCCCAGCGATGCTCACATCCCATGAACGAATAAAAAGAGGGGTGGTGGCTAGACTGTTGTCTTGTTGGAGATGGTCATTGCCTGGCACAAATGTTACTTGCCACTTATCAGCTCACGCCTAAATGTCGTCCAGGTCTTGCTGCATGCGGGCACGGCTTTCATTATCTGAGGAGTTGCGAATGGAACTGGACACTCTGCAATCATCAGCGAACATCCCCACTTCTGACCTTATGATGGAGGGAAAGTCATTGATGAAGCAGCTGAAGATGGTTGGGCCTAGGACACTTCCCCGAGGAACTCCTGCAGCGATGTCCTGGGGCCGAGATGATTGGCCTCCAACAACCACAACCATCTTCCTTTGTGTTAGGTATGACTCCAGCCAGTGGAGAATTTTTCCCCTTGATTCCCATTGACTTAAATTTTAATAGGGCTCCTTGATGTCATACTCGGTCAAATGCTGCCTTGATGTCAAGGGCAGTTACTCTCAACTTACCTCTGTAATTCAACTCTTTTGTCCATGTTTGGGCCAAGGCTGTAATGGGGTCTGGAGCTGAGCAGTCCTGGTGGAACTCAAACTGAGCATCGGTGAGCAGGTGAGTAAGTGCCACTTGATAGCACTGTTGACAACACCTTCCATCACTTTGATTGAGAGTAGATTGATGGAGTGGTAATTAGTCGGATTTGATTTGTCCTGCTTTTTGTGGACAGGACATATACCTGGGTAGGTTTCCACATTGTCGGGTAGATACCAGCGTTGTAGCTGTACTGGATCAGCTTGACTAGAGGCGCGGCTAGTTCTGGAGCACAAGTCTTCAGCACAACAGCCGGGATGTTGTTGTGGCCCATAGCCTTTTCTGTATCCAGTGCGCTCAGCCGTTTCTTGACATCACGTGGAGTGAATCAAATTAGCTGAAGACTGGCTTCTGTGATGATGTGGACCTCTGGAGGAGGCCGAGATGGAACATCCACTCGGCACTTCTGGCTGAAGATATTTGCAAACGCTTCAGCCTTGCTTTTAGCACTCACGTGCGGAGCCCTGCCATCATTGAGTTGAGGATGAGGATGTTCATGGAGCCTCCTCCTCCCATTAGCAGAGCTTTGATCGGATCAGTTAGTTGTGGGATTGGTTAGCTTTGTCTATAGCGTGCCGTTTCTGCTGTTTAGCATGTATGCAGTCCCATGTAGTAGCTTTACCAGGTTGGCACCTCATTTTTAGACATTCTTTATGGTCTTCTACAATCCTCACTGAACCTGGGTAGAATGATGTATATGCCGGGCCATGAGGTTACAGATTGTGGTGGCATACAATTCTGCTGCTGATGACACACAGCGCCTCATGAATGCCCAGTTTTAAGCTGCTAGATCTGTTCTGATTCTATCCCATTTAGCACGGTGGTAGTGCCACACAACATGATGGTGGGTGTCCTTGGTGTGAAGAGAGGACCATCGCCACAAGGACTATGTAGTGGTCACTCCTACTGTCATGGGACAGATGCGTCTGCGACAGGTAGATTGGCGAGGATGAGGTCAAGTAGGTTTTACCCTCATGTTGGTTCTCTCAGCACCTGCCACAGGCCCAGTCTGGCAGCTATGTCCTTAGGCCAGCTCGGTCAGCAGTGGTGCTACCGAGGCACTCTTGGTGATGGACATTGAAGTCCCCCACCCAGAGTATGTTCTGTGCCCTTGCTACCCTCAATGCTTCTTCCAAGTGGTGTTCAACATGAAGGAGTACCGATTCAACAGCTGAGGGAGGGCAGTAGGTGATAATCAACAGGAGGTTTCCTTGCCCATTTTTGACCTGATGCCATGAGACTACATGGGGTCCAGAGTCAATGTTGAGGACTCCCAGGGCCACTGCCTCCCAACTGTATACCACTGTGCCGCCACCTCTGGTGGGTTTCTCCTGCCAGTGGGACAGGATATACCCAGGGATGGTGATAGAGGAGTCTGGGACGTTGTTATGATTCTGTGAGTGTGACTATGTCAGGCTGTTGCTTCACTAGTCTGTGGGACAGCAGTCCTAATTTTTGCACAAGTCCCCAGATGTTAGTGAGGAGGATTTTACAGGGTCGACTGGCTGAATGTGCCTTTGTGGTGTCCGGTGCCTAGGTCGATGCCGGGTGGTCCATCCGGTTTGAATCTTCGTATACTTCTTTGTAGCAGTTTGGTACAACCAAGTAGCTTGCTAGGCCATTTCCGAGGGCAGTTAACTATGTAATGACGGCAGATTTCCTTCCCTAAAGGACATTAGTGAACCAGATGGATTTTTACGACAGTCCGGTAGTTTCATGGACACCATTACTGATACTAGCTTTTTATTACAGATTTTATTGAATTAACAATTTAAATTTCCCAGCTGCCATGGTAGGATTTGAACTCATGTCTCTGGATTACTAGTCCAGTAACATAACCACTATACTACCATACCCTCGTAACCTATGTGATGTGTACATGAGTTTTACTGAAGCAAAAATGTGTAACCAAGTACACTGTACAGGGGAATTCTGGATATCTTAACTACCTCCTTTATAATTTTGAAGACAATATTCAGAAGAAATAGTCTGAAAATTTATTAAAAATCTATGCTAGTTTCACATAGAAACATAGAAGATATGAGCAGGAGTAGGCCATTCAGCCCCTCGAGCCTGCTCTGCCATTCAATGCAATCATGGCTGATCATCCAAATTCAGTACCCGGTCCCTGCTTTTTCCCCATACCCCTTGATCCCTTTAGCCTTAAGAAATATATCCAACTCCTTCTTGAATATATTTAATGTATTGGCCTCTACTGCCTTCTGTGGTAGAGAATTCCACAGGTTCACCACTCTCTGGGTGAAGAAATTCCTCCTCATTTCTGTCCTAAATGGCCTACCCCTTATCCTTAGACTGTAACCCCTGGTTCTGGACTCCCCGACCATCGGAAACATCCTTTCTGCATCTAGTCTGTCCAGTCCTGTCAGAATTTTATAAGTTTCAATGAGATCCCCTTTCATTCTTCTAAACTCCAGCGAGTACAAGCCCAATCGACCCAATCTCTCCTCATAAGTCATTCCTGCCATCCCAGGTATCAGCCTGGTGAATCTTCGCTGAACTCCTTCCATGGCAAGAACATCCTTCCTCAGATAAGGCGACCAAAACTGCACACAATACTCAAGATGTGCTCTCACCAAGGCCCTGTACAACTGCAGCAAGACATCCTTGTTCCTGTACTGAAACCCTCCCGCTACGAAGGCCAACATACCATTTGCCTTCTTAACCGCCTGCTACACCTGCATGCTTACCTTCAGCGACTGGTGCACAAGGACACCCAGGTCTCGTTGCACTTCCCCTTCTCCCAATCTATTGCCATTCAGATAATAATCTGTCTTCCTGTTTTTGCCACCAAAGTGGATAACCTCACATTTATCCACGTTATATTGCATCTGCCATGCTTCTGCCCAATCACCCAACCTGTCCAAATCATCCTGTAGTTTCTCGGCATCCTCCTGACAGCACACACGCCCACCCAGCTTTGTGTCGTCTGTAAATTTGGAGATATTACATCTAGTTCCTTTGTCTAGATCATCATTAATATATATTGTGAATAGCTGGGATCCAAGGACCGAACCCTGCGGTACCCCACTAGTCACTGCCTGCCACTCGGAAAAAGACCCGTTTATTCCAACTCTTTGCTTTCTGTCTGCCAACCAGTTCTCTATCCAAGTCAATACCTTGCCCCCAATCCCATGTGCCTTAACTTTACACACTAATCTCTTATGCGGGACCTTATCGAAAGCCTTCTGAAAGTCCAAATACACCACGTTCTCCCTTATCTATTTTACCAGTTACATCCTCAAAAAATTCCAGTAGATTAGTCAAGCACAATTTACCTTTTGTAAATCCATGTTGACTTTGTCCGATCCTGTCACTGTTTTCCAAGTGCTCTGCTATTACATCTTTTATAATGGACTCTAGCATTTTCCCCACTACCGATGTCAGGCCTACCGGTCTGTAATTCCCCGTTTTCTCTCTACCACCTTTTTTGAATAGTGGGGTAACATTAGCTACCCTCCAATCCATGGGTACTGTTCCAGATTCCATCGAATGTTGGAAGATGGTCAGCAATGCATCTACTATTTCTAGGGCCACTTCCTTAAGTGCCCTAGGATGTAGATTATCAGGCCTTGGGGATTTATTGGCCTTCAATCCCATCAGTTTCCCTAACACCATTTCCCTACAAATACCGATTTCTTTCAGTTCCTCCCTTTCATCAGACCCTATGTTCCCCGACATCTCTGGGAGGTTATTTGTGTCCTCCTTTGTGAAGACAGAACCAAAATATGTATTTAATAATAATTGGTCTGCCATTTCTTTGTTCCCCATTATTAATTCCCCTGATTCTGACTGCAAGGGACCTATGCTTGGCTTCACCAATCTTTTTCTCTTCACATATCTATAAAAGCTTTTACAGTCAGTTTTTATGTTCCCTGCAAGCTTACTCTCATATTCTATTTTCCCTTTCTTAATTAATCCCTTTGTCCTCCTTTGTTGAATCCTAAACTGCTCCCAATCCTCAGGTTTGCTGCTTTGTCTGGCCAATTTATATGTCCTCTCCTTGGATCTTATGCTATCCCTAATTTCCCTTGTTAACCACGGTTGAGTCACCTTTCACCATCCCTTGAAGTGAAACCATCAGCAACAGCCATCTCATGAAGGTATCAAAGTATGATGAAAAAACAAATGGAAGTGGATTAGAAAACAAGATTGACCATGGGAACGGTTATTTTTTTTCCTCTCCTGAAGTGTCAACTCTTATTGAGGTACAGGTCCATGAATGCTGATTGCCCTACTTATCTTGCCCAAGTGAACTTTCTTCATGCATAACCCTAGTGAGCTTAGATAGATCATTAAACTTCAGGCACCAAGCCTGATTTCATTGTTAACAGATATTCACATAAGCACAGTGTCCAGCAGGGGCAACTCGATAACCATCAGAAACAGGATCGCTGACTGATATTCCCCTCCCTTGCCCACAAATACCGAAACCAGCTGTAGTACCTATATTGCCAGATCAGTCAACTCAACACAGCACAGACCAGGAAATATCTGGTTTCTACAGCTAGGCTATACACTGCTTGTACCAACTAAAACACTGGGAGGAACCATTAGTTTTTATTATGTATATAAAGCTGGCATCAAAAAGCATTACACCCCGGGTAGGGTGAAGAGATCACAAAACCTTTTCATATAAAATGAATCTGGCATAAAACACTAAGTTCGGAGAAACAGTAAGTTGTGCAAAAGGGAGTAGGAAGTTAAAAAGGTACATAGACAGGATAAGTGGGTGGATAAAACTGTAGCAGATGGAATTCAATATGGGGAAGTGTGAGGTCATCCACTTTGGATCCAAGAAAGGCAAATCAGAATACTTTCGTAATGGTGAGAGACTAGAAACTGTAGAGGAACAAAAAGATGTGGGTGGCCAGGTACACATCACTTGTACACAGGCACAAAGAGGTTAATGGAATGTCGGCCTTTATTTTTGGAATACAAACGGGAGAAAGTTATGCCTTGATCAGAGCCCATCAGGAGTATTGCATTCAGTTTTGGGCACCGCACCTCAGGAAGGATATATATAGCGCATATTTACCAGAATGATACTGGGGTTTAAACGGTTAAATTAAGAGGATAGGTTGTATTCTCTTGGATTTGGAAGGTTGAAGGATGATCTAAGTGTTTCAAATGATAAACTGATTCAATAGCATAGATACAGAGAAGATAGTTTCTCTAGTGGGGAAATCCAGAACAGGGGGCATAATGTTAAAATTACAGCTAGACAATTCAGGAGCAAAATCAGAGAGCACTTTTTAACACAAAGGATAGTGAAAATGCAGAATTTTCTCCCCAAAAGTCTAAGTCTGTGAATGCTGGGTCAATTGAAATTTTCAAGATGGAGATCGACAGATTTTTTTTTATTAGGTGAGGATAGCAAAGGATATAGATCAAAGGCAGGTAAATGGAGTTAAAGTACAGATCGGTCTTAATCTAAGTGAACAGTAGAACTGGCTCGAGGGGTTGAATGGCCTACTCCTGTCCCTAAAAATTACCCCCAAGTCCACAAGGTTAACAAGCCTATGTTTATTAAAAAATATCACGTGGATAGATAACAAAAGGCTAGAACAACAAGGCTGTATTCTCTTGAACTGATGATTGAGGGGGGAATTTGATAGAGGTGTTCAAAATAATAAAAGTAGGAAAATAAACAGATAAATTATTTGGATGGGTAGGTAAATTAAACACAAGAGGTTATAATCTAAAGATAAGCACTTGATAAATAAAGGTAGATATAAATTATAATGAATATGCATTCCATTGAGAAATAAAAACTCCACGGGAAAAGTGATCTATCTGTGGCTAATAAAGAAGTTAAGGATAGTATTAGATTAAAAGAGTTTTATAATGTTGCGAAGAATAGTACTAAGCCCGAGGATTGGGAGAGCTTTAGAAACCGGCAAAGGATGACAAAATAATTGATAAGAGAGAAAATATAATGAGAGTAAACTAGTAAGAAATATAAAAACAGATTGTAAGAGCTTCTACAAGTATGTAAACATAGAACCATAGAAGATAGGAGCAGGAGTAGGCCATTCGGCCCCTCGAGCCTGCTCCGCCATTTAATGAGATCATGGCTGATCATCCAAATTCAGTACCCTGTCCCTGCTTTCTCCCCATATCCCTTGATCTCTTTAGCCTTAAGAAATATAACTCCTTCTTGAATATATTTAATGAATTGACATCAATTGCCTTCTGTGGTAGAGAATTCCACAGGTTCACCACTCTCTGGGTGAAGAAATTCCTCCTCATCTCTGTCCTAAATGGCTTACCCCTTATCTTTAGACTGTGACCCCTGGTTCTGGACTCCCCCTGTTGTGTCCGTGTGTTAATAGAGACACTGAAGGCAGGAGTTGGTTTCACAGGTGTTTACTGAACAAAGTCTGGAGGTGAACTAACTGATACAACACAATATACAGGCTTATATAACCCGAGTGGCCATTACCGGCATTACAGTACACAGGGGGCTCTTAAAGGCACATACACTACAATTCCTCCCCTTTTAGCCAACCAGTACATAATATTTTAAGTAATCATTAATTACATGTTACAAGAACAATAATCTACACATTGCTGCAGTTAATCAATTATAAGTCAGTCTCTCTGGAGGCTTCCTGACTCGGTCCGGATAACGCCTCGGTGGTGTAGTAGTTTCTGGTGGTGTAGTAGGTTCTTTTGGCAAGGCTGATTCGGCTTGAATGCCAGTGTCGGGTTCATCGGGTTCCAGTATCACCGGATCGGAGGTAGATACTATGGGTATCTCTACTTCATCATTAGGCGTATAGAGTTGTGGTGTAGGTTGTCCCTTTTCGGATGACTCTATGATTTGGTCAGCATAGCGCCTTATTATGCTTTCTCCAATGTCCACGGTATACATCAGCGGTCCCAGTCGTGTGCAGATAGTTCCAGGCTGCCATTTCTCGGTACGGTAGTCCCGGGCCAAAACTTGTTGACCTATCTGGAAGGTTCTAGTTGGCCTTTCATTCATGCCTTGAAATTGCCGGTTCTCCACGTCCCTTCTGATGTTTGGCTTGATTAAATCCAGCCGGCATCTTAGGCTTCTATTGAAGAACATCATGGCGGGAGTTTGGTTTGTAACCATATGTGTTGCATTCCTGTATGCAAACAAGAAGTTATCCACCTTATGCTGAAGTTTTATGTCTTCATTACCCATGGCCTTTATGGCCTTCTTGAAGGTCTGGACAAACCTTTCAGCCAATCCATTGGTGGCGAGATGGTATGGGGCGGACGTGTAGTGCTTAACCCCATTGTTTTTTTAAGAACTTCCTGAATTCTTCGGACACAAATTGCGGTCCATTATCAGAACAGATCTGTTCAGGCAGCCCATTCCTGGCAAATATGGTCCTTAATACTGTGATGGTTTTTTCCGTGGTGGTGGAGGATATCTTTATTACCTCCGGCCACTTGGAGTGTGCATCCACCGCGATTAAGAACATTGAGTCCATAAATGGACCAGCAAAGTCGATGTGTACCCTTTGCCATGGAGATGAGGGCCACTCCCATGGATGTAGAGGGGCTTGTGGTGGAGCGTTTTGGACCTTCTGGCATCCTAGGCAGCTCTTGGTCATTTCTTCAATGTCTCCATTGATACCTGGCCACCATACAAATTCCCTGGCTAGGTTCTTCATTTTCACTCCACCCAGATGCCCCTCGTGAAGCTCCTTAGAACTTTATCCTGGAGTTTGGGTGGAATCACCACTCTGGATCCACACATCAAGGTTCCTCGGCACACTGACAGCTGTTCTCTTCTTTGCGAGAATGCTGGCAACAGTGGTTCGCCATGTGCTGGCCATCCCTTCACTGTTAAATCGTAGACTCGTGAGAGAGTCGGGTCATTTCTAGTTTCCCTTTCAATGGCAGAATTTGTTACTGGTAGACATTCGACTATGGTAGAGTGGAAAATCTCCACTGGGTCTACGGTAGGTGCCTCTTCTACCGTTGGCAACGGTAGGCGCGATAAACCGTCAACATTCCCATGCTGTTTCGATCCTTTGTATTCTATGTTATATTGGTGTGCCCCTAGAAAAAGGGACCACCTCTGTAGCCTTTGCGCTGTCATAATGGGAACACCCTTTTTAGGGTTGAATATGGAGATGAGGGGTTGATGGTCAGTCAACAAGGTAAATTTTTGTCCGTGTAGGTAATGGTTGAATTTCTTCACTCCCCATACCAGGCTGAGTGCTTCCCTGTCGATTTGGGCATAGTTACGCTCAGCTGAGTTCAATGAGCGTGACGCAAAAGCTATCGGCCGTTCCGAGCCATCAGGGAATCTATGCGATAATACCGCTCCTACGCCGTAAGGGGATGCATCGCACGCCAGTCTGATTGGCAGTGATGGGTTGTAATGAGCCAAAACTTCTTTGGACGTGATTAAGTCTTTGCATTTATGGAAGGCACGTTTACAGTCTTCGCTCCATTTCCAAATTACTCCTGTTTGTAGCAGTTCATTAAGAGGGTGCAGAAGAGTTGATAAGTTCGGTAAAAATTTATGATAGTAATTTATTAATCCCAGGAACGACCTTAATTGTGAAACATTTTCAGGTGCTGGGACTTTTATGACCGCTTCAATTTTTCAGGTGACTTATGCAACCCTTCCTTATTAATTATGTGGCCACAATATGATATTTGATTCTGGAAAAATTCGCACTTGGGGCGATTTGCTCGTAGGCCCCGTTCTCTCAGCCTAGTGAGCACCTGCTCCAAATTGGCAAGGTGCTCGTTGTCGTTTTCTCCTGTTACAAGGATGTCGTCTAGGTAGCATTGAGTCCCTGGAATCCCTTGCAGGACTTGCTCCATAGCTCTTTGCCAGATAGCTGGAGCGGATGCTACTCCGAAAACCAGTCGATTGTACTGGTACAGGCCTTTGTGTGGATTTATCGTGAGATACTTTTTAGAGGCCTCTTCAACCTCCATCTGTAGATATGCCTGTGCCAAGTCAATTTTGGTGAAGCGTTTCCCTCCGGATAGTGAGGCGAAAATATCTTCTATCCTCGGAAGAGGATACTGTACCATGTGAAGGACCGGGTTTACAGTCACCTTGAAGTCTCCACAGATGCGAATTTTTCTCTGTTCTTCAGATTTATCATTATTCAACGTTTTCTTCATGACCGGGACGATGGGTGTTGCCCACTCGCTCCAATCTATTTTGGATAATACGCCTGCCTTTTCCAAATTCTCCAGCTCTGCCTCGACTGCTGGACGAAATGCGTATGGCACCGGTCTTGCCTTAAAAAATTTGGGAATTGCCGCATCTTCCACTTTTATTGAGGCGGTGATGCCTTTCAAGGTTCCTAGTTTCTCTTGAAACACTTCCTTGGCGTTGGCCAAGATGTCTTTTAATCGTTCAGGTATGACGTCATCAGTTTTTTCCTTACTGGTCACCGTCAGTGCCTGAATGGAGTGCCAGTCTAAACGTATTTTCCTGATCTATTCACGTCCCAACAGCGGTGGACCACCATCTTGTAGAACGTATAAATACAACTTCTGTATTTCCTTGCCGTTGTATACAACAGGCACCCTTATTTTCCCTCTGGGGTATACTTTCTGCCCCGTATATGTTTTCAAGATAATGGATGTGTCTTTTAAAGGTATATGCGGAAATAGCCGCTCGTAATCCCGTCGATTTATGACGGTCAGAGCTGATCCTGTATCTAGCTCCATTTTAACTGGGGACCCTGCTATCGTGAGGGTAACCCAAATGGTCTGGTAATCTTCTTTGGCAATTACATTATGTAATTTGAGACAGCTTAGTCTCTTGTTTTCAGAGTCGCTATCGCTCTTCTGGTCTTCGGAGCTACTGTCCGTCATCATTTGTACCTTTCTGTACTTTTCTTTATTGATTTTTTTTTTCCTGTCCGTGGATTTTTTTTGTCCAGATCGGCATACCCGTGCAATGTGTCCAATCTTTCCGCATTGCCTGCATGCTTTGTCCTTGAACCAGCAGTCCCTCTGGTCATGGGTGGATCTGCCGCAGCGATAACACCTCTCGAAACCCTGTGCCATTTCATGGGTGCCAAAGTCCTGTGTCTTTTGTTGTATCTCTGCAGCTCCTCTTGCAGCTGCTTCGTATGACACAGCCATACTGAAAGCCTTGTCCAGTGTCAAATCTTTCTCAGAAAGCAGCTTTTTCTGTGTTCCTTCACTTAGGAGACTGCAGACGAATTTGTCTCGAAGATAATCTGCTAGTCCTGCCCCGAATTGGCAGTGCTTTGATAGCTTTCTTAATTCGGTGAGGTAATCAGCGTTACTTTCATTCTTGTGTTGATTCCTCTTGAAGAATTTGAATCGTTCCGAAATCAGCAGCGGTGTTGGGTTTAAGTGCTCCTGCAGGGTATCAACAATTTCCTTAAAATTCTTGTCCTTTGGTTTGGCTGGAGTGATTAAGTTTCGTAACAGCCCGTATGTCTTTGCGCCCATTAGATTTAGAAGTACTGACGCTTTTTTATCATTTTCTATTCCATTTGCGGTGCAATATACCTCCACTCTTTCCACATATGTGGTCCAATCCTCTATATCGTTATCAAAAGCATCAATATTGCCAGCCTTAGGCATCCTGGAAAAAAAAATGGCGCTTCCCGCGCTTTTCTTTCTTTCCTGCAGAAAAGATATGGCGCTTCCGCCGATGACAACGCTGTTTTCCGCGGTTTTTAAAAAAAAAATTTAAATTTATTTACAGGTGGAGACTCGTTCCCGCCGGACTCTCTCTGCTAGGTCTGAACACCGACCTGCTTGCAGCACCGGCCGTCTCCCGAGTGCTCCCTCCCCGTCTGTTACTGCTTGCCTCCACCTTCGCTGCTTGGCCTCGCTGCAGAGCCAGCCGCTGGAGCCCCAGCCCGACGCCCAGGAAGGATTATTGCAGTTCCTGCCACCAGCTTGGCTAGCTGGTGAAACCACAGCTTTCTCTTTTTCTTTGGACGTCTGAGGAATCGATGTCCTTGAGGTGCTGCCGAATTGCAGGTAAGTCTGTTTCCAATTCGTCGCCACTGTTGTGTCCGTGTGTTAATAGAGACACTGAAGGCAGGAGTTGGTTTCACAGGTGTTTACTGAACAAAGTCTGGAGGTGAACTAACTGATACAACACAATATACAGGCTTATATAGCCCGAGTGGCCATTACCGGCATTACAGTACACAGGGGGCTCTTAAAGGCACATACACTACACCCCCGCCGTCGGGAACATCCTTCCTGCATCTAGTCTGTTTAGTCCTGTTAGAATTTTATAAGTTTCAATGAGATCCTGTTGTGTCCGTCAGTAGTAAGACACAAGGCTGCAGGAGAACGGTACAGCAGGTGTTTACTCAACGTGGCTCACTCTGGAACTGAACTGTTGTGGTAAACCACTTTTATCGTTACACTATAGTTATCACTGTTGTATTGTTATCACCGTTATCACTGTTGTATCACGATACGAGGTCGCCTCTTGTCGCGCTGTTATACCTGGGCTGACCACCTCCGACTCCGCCCATGGCTCCACCTACCTGCCCAGGTATAAAGGTAGTCGACTGGCTGGTATTCCTCCTTGTTGGACCCGATCACCCACGAGGGTGGGCTCTGTTATTTAGTCAATAAAAACCTTTAGTTACGTTCCTAACTCGTCGCCTTTTATTGGACGAATTGATAGGTATATCAATTTTATTGACTAAATTTTAAAGATGTCTACTACTGGCCAGCCAGAAGCCCTCCCAGAAGCACAGCCACAGCAGCTTTCAGACACCGGGCTACGCCAGCCACACCAGCCGGCTTGGCTGCAAGCCCTCAAACCACCGTACCTGGATCTAAACCCACAGGCAGCAAACTCAGCCCTCAACTTCAAACACTGGCTGGACTGCTTCGAATCCTACCTGGAAGAATCTGGCGTCCCGCAGAGATCCAAACTAAGACTTCTGAACGCCCAAGCGAGCCCGAGAGTATACGCACTCATCCAGGACACGACTACATACGAGGCCGCTATCAACCTACTGAAACAGCAGTACCGCAGCCTGGTAAATTACATGTACACCAGGCACCTCCTAAGATCCCGCCCGCAACAGCCAGGAGAGTCTGTAGCTGAATTTTTACGGGCGCTAAGAGCACTCGGCAGGAACTGTGACTTTAAAGCGGTGACGGCTGTTGAAAATACGGAAGATAATATCCGCGATGCCTTTGTGAAAGGCCTACGGTCCGACTACTCACGGCAAAGACTGCTTGAAGCTAAAGACCTCGGCCTGGACAAAGCTGAAGCCCTCGCTCTCTCCCTGGAGGTGGCCCATCAGGACCAGGAGGCGTTTTCCAGGTACTGCTCGCGACCCTGGGACTCGGGCCCGACCCCTACCGCAATACCCTTCGCAGCGCCGCCCCCGGGACCTACCTCAGCGTCGGCGTCCCGGACCCGACCGGGCCCGCCACCCCCGGTACCGGCTCCGACATCGGGCACCTGCGATCGGGCCGCCGGCTGCTTCTTTTGCGGCCAGGAGAAGCACCCGAGGTCGCGCTGCCCAGCCAGGAACTCTACCTGCGCAACCTGCAGGAAGAAAGGCCACTTCTCTAAGGCCTGCAGGAGCAGATCTTCAGAGGCCAGCAGTGCCTCATGCGAACTGTGGGGGCGGCCATCTTCTTTCACGGCAACTGAGGCCAGCATCCCCACACGTGAGTCATGGGGGCGGCCATCTTTGATCAAGGCAACCGACCCCAATAGTGCCTCATGTGAGTTATGGGGGCAGCCATCTTCTCCGCCATTTTGTCCTACCTCGTGGGAGACGCCATTTTACCCACCACGCCCGACTGCCACCGGGCCCCCGGACCAGACGACCGCCTCGCCCGCAGACGACAACGACTCGCTTACCTACACACTAGCCTCCGTCACTCTGGATCAAGCCCGCCCACACCACCTGTCCAAGTCGATGATGGACATCAAAGTAAACGGCCACGCCACGACCTGCCTGTTCGACAGCGGAAGCACGGAGAGCTTCATCCACCCAGACACGGTGAGCCACTACTCCCTCCCTGTCCTGCCAACGCGCAACCGAATCTCGATGGCATCGAGGTCCCACGCCACGGACATTAGCGGCTACTGTGCTGTGACCTTGTCGGTTAAGGGTACAGAGTATAAAAATTTTAAACTCCTCGTCCTCCCCCAGCTCTGCGCTGCCGTCCTACTAGGGCTGGACTTCCAATCCCACCTCCAAAGTGTAACCCTAGCATACGGTGGACCCCTCCCCCCCACTCACAGTCGACAACCAGCGAAGGTTAAACCGCCCACCGCGTAACACCTGCAGCCTATCCACCCTCAAGGTGCCGCCACCTTCCCTGTTCGCTAACCTCACCCCCGACTGCAAACCCGTCGCTACCAAGAGCAGGCGGTACAGCGCTGGGGACAGAGCTTTCATTAGCTCTGAGGTGCAGCGTCTCCTGAAGGAGGGCATCATCGAGGGGAGCAACAGCCCCTGGCGTGCCCAGGTCGTGGTCGTTAAGACCGGCGATAAAAATCGCCTGGTCATCGACTACAGCCAGACCATAAACAGATACACCCAGCTGGACGCATACCCCCTTCCCCGCATATCTGACATGGTCAATCAGATTGCACAATACCGCGTATTCTCGACCATCGACCTTAAGCCGGCCTACCACCAACTCCCTATCCACCCCGAGGACCGCCAGTACACCGCCTTCGAGGCGAATGGGCGCCTATACCACTTCCTTAGGGTCCCGTTCGGTGTCACCAACGGGGTCTCGGTCTTCCAAAGGGAGATGGACCGGATGGTTGACCAGAACGGACTGCAGGCCACATTCCCCTACCTAGATAACGTCACCATCTGCGGCCGCGACCGGCAGGACCACGACGTGAATCTGGAGAAATTCCTCCGTACAGCCCAACGGCTGAACCTCACCTACAATAAGGAGAAATGTGTGTTTAACACCTCGCGCCTTGCCATCCTTGGCTGCGTAGTAGAGAACGGACTCATCGGCCCCGACCCCGAAAGAATGCGCCCCCTCATGGAGCTACCCCTCCCCCACTGCCCTAAGGCACTTAAGAGAACCCTGGGGCTCTTCGCCTACTATGCCCAATGGGTGCCCAATTATGCGGACAAAGCCAGACCCCTCATGAAGTCCACATCCTTCCCCCTTACGGAGGAAGCGTGCGCAGCCTTCTCCCTCATTAAGGGAGACATTGCCAAGGCCACTATGCACGCAGTGGATGAGTCCATCCCCTTCCAAGTCGAGAGCGATGCATCCGACTTCGCCCTAGCCGCCACCCTTAACCAGGAGGGGAGACCGGTGGCCTTCTTCTCAAGGACCCTACAGGGCCCTGAGATCCGACACTCGTCGGTCGAGAAGGAGGCCCAGGCGATTGTGGAGGCGGTACGACGCTGGAGGCACTACCTGGCAGGCAAACGATTTACCCTCCTTACCGACCAACATTCGGTCGCTTTTATGTTTAATAACAAGCTGAGGGGCAAAATCAAGAATGACAAGATCTTGAGGTGGAGAATCGAGCTCTCCACCTACGATTATGATATCTTGTACCGGCCAGGTAAGCTGAACGAACCCCCCGATGCTCTGTCACGAATTACATGCGCCAGCGCGCAAAGTGATAGACTTCAGACCCTCCACAACGACCTCTGCCACCCCGGGGTCACCAGACTTTACCA
This sequence comes from Somniosus microcephalus, assembly GCF_052327205.1. Lineage (NCBI taxonomy): Eukaryota > Metazoa > Chordata > Chondrichthyes > Squaliformes > Somniosidae > Somniosus > Somniosus microcephalus. The sequence continues at coordinate 292,975,170 of NC_140989.1, forward strand.
CTTCATTAAGGCCCGCAACCTGCCCTACTCCATCGAGGAGGTCAGGACCATAACCAGGAACTGCCAGACCTGTGCCGAGTGCAAACCGCACTTCTTTAGGCCAGACAGAGCAAGCCTGATCAAGGCCACCCGCCCCTTCGAGCGCCTGAGCATCGACTTTAAGGGGCCCCTCCCGTCCTCTGACCGTAATGTGTACTTCCTCAACATTGTTGATGAGTACTCCCGTTTCCCCTTTGCCTTCCCCTGCCCAGACATGACCAGTACCACGGTCATTAAATGCCTGAACGACCTCTTCGCCTTGTTCGGGTTCCCAAACTATATACATAGTGACCGGGGCTCCTCTTTCATGAGCGAGGAACTCCGTCAGTTCCTACTAGCGAGAGGTATTGCAGCAAGTAGGACCACCAGCTACAACCCCCGAGGGAACGGCCAGGTGGAAAGAGAGAACGCGACGGTATGGAAGGCCGTCCTCTTAGCCTTAAAGTCTAAGGGCCTCCCAACCTCCCGCTGGCAGGAAGTCCTCCCGACAGCGCTGCACTCCATCCGGTCACTACTTTGCACTGCCGTTAACGCCACCCCCCATGAACGAATGTTGGTTTTCCCCAGGAAGTCGACTACGGGAACCACTCTACCAACCTGGCTGACCTCTCCGGGGCCCGTCTTGCTGCGAAAGCACGTGAGGGCCCATAAAACAGACCCCCTGGTCGAGAGGGTGAACCTCCTGCACGCCAACCCCCAGTACGCCTACGTGGCTTACCCAGACGGGCGGGAGGACACTGTCTCCTTACGAGAACTCGCACCCTTGGGCACTCCGGAGACACCACCTTTACCCCCCCCCACCACCCCCCCAATTCCAGCCCAGGTAGACGGCATGCGGAACCCCACGAGCCTTCGCCGACCACGCAGACACCAGCACTAACACCGGATAATGCAGCACCGCCGCTGCGACGATCGGAGAGGCTTACGAGGCCTCCGGACAGACTGACATACCAGAACTGGTAGTACACTTCACCCCGCCGGACTCAAATCTAAACAAGGGGTGAATGTGGTAAACCACTTTTATCGTTACACTATAGTTATCACTGTTGTATTGTTATCACCGTTATCACTGTTGTATCACGATACGAGGTCGCCTCTTGTCGCGCTGTTATACCTGGGCTGACCACCTCCGACTCCGCCCATGGCTCCACCTACCTGCCCAGGTATAAAGGTAGTCGACTGGCTGGTATTCCTCCTTGTTGGACCCGATCACCCACGAGGGTGGGCTCTGTTATTTAGTCAATAAAAACCTTTAGTTACGTTCCTAACTCGTCGCCTTTTATTGGACGAATTGATAGGTATATCAACTGTACAGATTACTACTCAGTGCTATATACAGGTGTGGTCACTGCCGGTACAACAGTATACATGAGCTGTAAAAAGTAGTTCCCCCCTTAAAGGTATATACATTACAATTCCTCCCCTTTTAGATTAACAGTACCATAACACTCATTTAACAATTAAATATCAAACTAATTACAATTAACACTTTTAACATACAATGTTAGTTGAAAATAGTCCATTTATATATTCAGTCTTTGGGGAGGCTTCCTGATCCTTTCTGGATAGCGCCTTTCCCGAGTGTCTCGCTCTTGGTGCGGAGGCGATTCTGGCACCCTGTCGTCGGTTGGGTCATCAGCTTCCGATGCTACTGTTTCTGGGGTAGATGCGACCTGTACGTCGGGTTCCTCAACAGGTACGTATGGGCGAGGCATGGGGTTGACTTGTTCCTGTGACTCTAGGATCTGGTCAGCATGGCGTCTCACGATGTTCTCCCCAACGTCCACTGTGTACATTAGTGGGCCCTGCCGTGTGCATATCGTTCCTGGCTGCCATTTTTCTGTTCGGTAGTCGCGGGCCAAGACTGGTTGCCCTACATTGAAGCTCCTTGTTGGCTTCTCATGGATGTGCTGGAATTGCTTACTCTCAACATCTCTTCGTACGTTTGGTCTGAGCAAATCCAGGCGAGATCTTAACCTTCGGTTAAAGAACAGCATGGCCGGGGCCTGGTTGGTGACTGCATGTGTCGCATTCCGGTAGGCGAACAGGAAATTGTCCACCTTATGCTGCAGCGGAATGTTGTCATTGTACATAGCCTTTATTGCCTTCTTAAAGGTTTGTACGGACCACTCAGCCAATCCATTTGTGGCTGGATGATACGGGGCGGATGTGTAATGCCTTACCCCATTCTTCTTCATCAACCTCCGGAACTCTTTGGACACAAACTGTGGTCCGTTATCGGAGCAAATCTGTTCCGGCAAGCCGTTCCTGGCAAAAATGGTCCGTAGGACTGCAATAGTTTTCTCCGTGGTGGTGGAGGACATTTTGATGACCTCAGGCCATTTTGAGTGCGCATCCACGGCTATTAAAAACATTGAGTCCATGAATGGACCAGCAAAATCAATATGCACCCATTGCCATGGAGATGAGGGCCACTCCCATGGGTGTAGAGGGGCATGTGGTGGTGCATTTTGGACTTTCTGGCATCCTGAGCAGCTCTTGGTCAGGTCCTCGATTTGTTTATCGATTCCCGGCCACCACACATAAGCCCTGGCAAGGCTTTTCATTTTTACCCCTCCCAGATGACCCTCATGAAGCTCATTGAGCACTCTATCCCTTAACTTGGGTGAAATTACCACTCGGGATCCACACATCAAGGTCCCCCGGCACACTGACAGCTGTTCTCTTCTTGTCAAGAATGCTGGCAACAGTGAGTCGCCACGTGCTGGCCATCCCTTCACCGTCAAATCATATAACCAAGACAGTGTCGGGTCATTTCGGGTCTCCTTTTCTATACGAGCATTAGTTACCGGTTGGTATTCAACTATAGTCGAATGAAATATTTCGACAGGATCCACTGCTGGTACTTCCTCCGCAGTAGGCAGTGGCAGGCGTGATAGCCCATCAGCATTTCCATGCTGTTTCGTGCCCTTATATTCAATCTCATAGTGGTGCGCCCCTAGAAAGGGTGACCATCTTTGTAGTCATTGCGCAGTCATCACCAGAACGCCCTTCTTCGGATTAAAAATGGAGACAAGAGGCTGGTGGTCAGTCAGCAAGGTGAATTTCTGCCCGTGCAGATAGTGATTGAACTTTTTCACTCCCCACACTCGGTTGAGGGCCTCCCTGTCAATCTGGGCGTAGTTACGCTCGGCTGAGGTTAGTGATCGTGACGCAAAGGCTATTGGCCTCTCTGGGCCGTCCGAGAATTTGTGCGACAGCACCGCTCCAATGCCGTAGGGTGACGCATCACATGCCAACCGAATTGGTAGTGCTGGGTTGAAATGGGCCAATACCTCTTTCGATGTGATTAGTGTTTTGCTCTTCTGGGAAGCTCGTTTACATTCGTCACTCCACTTCCATGGCACTCCAGTTTGCAGTAGGGTGTTCAGTGGGTGTAGTATTGTAGACAAATTTGGCTAGAACTTATGGTAGTAGCTTACCAGCCCGAGGAACGACCTCAGTTGTGACACGTTTTCCGGTGCTGGAGCCTTGACTACTGCCTCAATCTTTTCTGGGGACTTATGTAACCCCTCTTTATCGATAACGTGGCCACAACATGAGATCTGTTTTTTTAAAAACTCGCATTTGGGGCGGTTAGCTCGGAGCCCATATTCCTTCAATCTAGTGAGCACCTGCTCCAGGTTGGCGAGGTGATCACTGTCATTTTCGCCCGTGGCCAGGATGTCGTCCAAATAACACTGGGTCCCTGGGATCTCTTGCAGGACTTGTTCCATTGCCCTTTGCCAAATAGCCGGAGCTGATGCTACCCCGAATACCAGCCGGTTGTATTGGTAGAGACCCTTATGGGTGTTGATTGTGAGGTATTTTTTTGATGCTTCTTCTACCTCCATTTGCAGATACGCCTGGGCCAGATCAATCTTAGTGAAGCGTTTCCCTCCAGATAGCGAGGCGAAAATATCTTCAATCCGCGGAAGTGGATATTGCACGGTGTGAAGGACTGGGTTCACTGTTACCTTAAAGTCCCCACAGATGCGAACCTTCCTTGGTTCCCCAGGTGTGCTGCTCAACGACTTTTTCATCACAGGGACGATGGGTGTAGCCCACTCGCTCCAGTCTACCTTGGACAGTACTCCTGAACGTTCCAAACTCTCCAGCTCTGCTTCGACGGCTGGGCGGATCGCATAAGGTACCGGTCTGGCCTTAAAAATTTTTGGGCTTGCGTTTTCTTCGATTTTAATTGTTGCTGTCATGCCTTTTAGTGTTCCGAGTCCTTGCTGGAACACTTCTTGTGCGTCGGTTAGGATCTTTGACAGTCGCCCAGGTGTGACGTCGTCATCCTTTTTGGCAGCCACAGTCAGTGCTTGTATGGAATGCCAATCCAGCTGTATTTTCCGGATCCATTCACGTCCCAGTAATGGTGGTCCTCCATCTTTCAATACATACAGGTCTAGTTTTGGTGTTTCCTTACTGTTATATATAACGGTCACCCTTATTTTTCCTTTGGGGTAGACTTTTTGCCGTGTACGTCTTCAAAATAATGTGTGTCTCTCTCAAGGGTATGTGTGAGACTAGCCGCTCGTAGTCCCGTCGGTTTATGACTGTTAGGGCTGATCCTGTGTCCAATTCCATTTTTACCTGGACTGCTGCTATCTTGAGAGTGACCCAAATGGTTCGGTGATCTTCCGTTTTGATCACATTATGTAGTTTCAGACAACTCAGCTCCCTGCTTTTGGAGTCGGTATCACTCTTTTGTTCGTCTGAACTATTCTCCGTCACCTTATGTACCTTCTTGTACTTTTCTTTTGGAGATTTCTTATTGCTGGTTTTCTTTCTCGACCTGCAGACTCGTGCTATGTGTCCTACTTTTCCACACCGTCTGCACACTTTGTCTTTGAACCAGCAATCATTGTGGTCGTGTGTTGTTCTGCCGCAGCGATAGCACTTCTCTGTTCTGTATGACATTTCGTTTGTGCCATATTCTTGCGGTCTCTGTTGTATCTCTGCAGCGCCCCGTGCTGCTGCTTCATATGATACCGCAATGCTGAAAGCCTTGTCCAGCGTAAGGTCCTTTTCAGATAAAAGCCGTTTCTGGGTTCCTTCACTTTGAAGCCCACACACAAACTTGTCCCTTAAGGTATCTGCCAGTCCCATTCCAAACTGGCAGTGTTTCGATAGTTTGCGCAGTTCTGTTAAATATTCAGCATTGCTTTCATCCTTATGCTGGTTCCGTTTGTGAAACTTGAATCTTTCTGCTATCAGCAGCGGTGTGGGGTTTAAATGTTCCTGTAGTATCGTCACTATGTCTCCAAAACTCTTTTCCACTGGCTTTGCTGGGGTTACTAGATTTCGTAATAAGCCATACGTCTTTGCACCCATTAAATTTAACAATACTGGCGCTTTCTTGTCATTTGATACCTCATTTGCCTTGCAGTATCTCTCTATTCGTTCGACATATGTAGTCCAATCTTCGACGTCATTGTCAAATGCGGTGATACTGCCACTCTTTGGCATTTTGGGTGTGGTTTAAAATGGCATCTCCCGCGCTTTCCTTCCTCCCCCGCTGCTGCCAACGCCGCTCTCGGCGGTCCTCGTGGCAATGGCGGCGCCCTGTAGGTTTCGCGCGCTTCTCCTGCGCTGCTGCCAACGCCGCTCTCGGCGGTCCTCGTGGCAACTCGTGGGTTTCTGCGCGTCTCTCTCCCTCTCCTCGACGCTGCTCGGCCCCGGAACACCGACTGCGCCCTGTGCGCTCTGCCCTCTCTCTCTCTCTCTCTCTCCCGTCGACGCTGCTCGGCCCTTTGCTGAGCCGCTCGGTCGGGCTCTAGCCCCCCACTGTCCGGGAAAGGTCTGCGCACTACCTGTTGCCAGCCCGTTTCGCTGGACCACCACGACTGGAAAGCCAAGCCTGGCTCTCAACAGCCTCCCCCGCAATTCTCGAGTCTCTGCTGGATGACTGGGCGGTTGCCCGTGGTCGACGCCCGTGTCTCTGGCCTTGACCTCCAATCTACTGGTCTCAAGGAACGAATCCCTGGGAGGTGATGCAGAGTTGCAGGTAGGATCGAATTTGCCTCGTCGACAATGTTGTGCCCGTCAGTAGTAAGACACAAGACTGCAGGAGAACGGTACAACAGGTGTTTACGCAACGTGGCTCACTCTGGAACTGAACTGTACAGATTACTACTCAGTGCTATATACAGGTGTGGTCACTGCTGGTACTACAGTATACATGAGCTGTAAAAAGTAGTTCCCCCCTTAAAGGTATATACATTACAGATCCCCTCTCATTCTTTTAAACTCCAGCAAATATAAGCCCAATCGACCCAATATCTCTCCTCATACGTCATTCCTGCCATCCCAGTTATCAGTCTGGTGAATCTTCGCTGCACTCCCTCCATGGCAAGAACATCCTTCCTCAGGTAAGGCGAGAGGAAGAGAGGAGCAAAAGTAAGCATTGGTCCCTTGGAGGCTGAGACAGGAGAAATTATAACGGGGAATAAGGAAATGGCAGTGACTTTAAATGAATATTTTGTATCTGTCTTCACAGTAAAGGACACAAAAAGCATACCAAAAATAGTGGAATCAAGGGGCCAATAAGAGTGAGGAACTTAAAGTAATTAATATCAGTAGAGGAAAAGTACTTGCGAAACGAATGGGACTAAAAGCCGACAAATCCCCAGGACCGGATGGCCTACACCCTAGGGTTCTAAAAGAGGTGGCTGCAGAGATAGTGGATGCATTGGTTGTGATCTTCTAAAATTCCCTAGATTCTATAATGGTCCCAGTAGATTGGAAGGTAGCAAATGTAATCCCACTATTCAAGAAAGGAGCGAGAGAGAAAACAGGGAACTACAGACCAGTTAGCCTGACATCAGTCGTCAGGAAAATGCTGGAATTCATTACTAAGGAAGTGGTATCAGGGCACTTACAAAATCATATGATTAGGCAGAGTCAACATGGTTTTACGAAAGGGAAATCGTATTTAACAAATTTATTAGAGTTTTTTGAGGATGTAACTAGCAGGTCAGATAAAGGGAAACCAGTGGATGGCGTATATTTGGATTTCTAATAGGCATTCGATAAGGTGCCACATAAAAGCTTGCTACGCAAGATAAGGGCTCATGGGGTTGGGGGTAATATATTAGCATGGATAGAGGATTGGTTAACAGACAGAAAACAGAGAGTAGGGATAAACGGGTCATTTTCCAGTTGGCAGGCTGTAACTAGTGGGGTGCCACAAGGATCAGTGCTGGGGCCTCGGCTATTTATAATCTATATTAATGACTTAGATGAAGGGACCGAGTGTAATGTATCCAAGTTTGCTGATGATACAAAGCTGGTTGGAAAGTAAACTGTGAGTAGGACACAGAGTCTGCAAAGGGATATAGACAGGTTAAGTGAGTGGGCAACAAGGTGGTAGATGGAGTATAATGTGGGGAAATGTGAGGTTATTCACTTTAGTAGGAAGAATAGAAAAAGAGAATATTTTTTAAATGGTGAGAAACTATTAAATGTTAGTGTTCAGAGAGATTTAGGTGTCCTCATAATGGAAACACTAAAAGTTAGCATGCAGGTACAGCAAGCAATTCGGAAGGCAAATGGTATGTTGGCCTTTATTGCAAGGGGGTTGGAGTATAAGAGTAAGGAAGTCTTACTACAATTGGACGTGGCTTTGGTGCCTGGAGTACTGTGCATAGTTTTGGTCTCTATCTGAGGAAGGGCATACCTGCCTTGGAGACGATACAACGAAGGATCACTAGATTATCCCTGGGATGAGGGGGTTGTCCTATGCAGAGAGATTGAGCCTATACTCTCTGGAGTTTAGAAGAATGGGAAGTGATCTCATTGAAACATACAAGATTCTGAGGGGGATTGACAGGGTAGATGCTGGAGTGTCGAGAACAAGGGGGCATAGTCTCAGGAATAAGGGATCGGCCATTTAAGACTGAGATGAGGAGGAATTTCTTCACTCAGAGGGTTGTGAATCTTTGGAATTCTCTACCCCAAAGGGCTGTGGATGCTGAGTCGTTGAGTATATTCAAGGCTGAAATAGATAGATTTTTGGACTCTCGGGGAATCAAGGGATATGGAGATCGGGCGGGAAAGTGGAGTTGTGGTCGAAGATCAGCCATTATCTTATTGAATGGCGGAGCAGGCTCGAGGGGCTGTATGGCCTACTCCTGCTCCTAATTCTTATGTTCTTAGAAGAAATATTTTCCGAAGAATGTGGATTGCTTTGCCACGAGTGGCGATTGATGCATTCAAAAAGGTTCTGGGAACTTACTTAAGAAAGAGCATGAGGAGGAAGCAGTCAAATTATTAATTTACAAAGAAGGCAGGAAAATAGGATTGTGTAAAATCAGCTTTGAAGGAGGGTCTAACTTAAGTGCAGGTCAAGTAGGGCTGAAGAATTTCTTCCTGTGCTGAAACTTCAAACCGGTTTTGGAACAATTTTTCATACCGACATTTGTATGAAAACTTATGCTTAAGTCTTGAGTAGTGTACACTATAGGAGAAAGCTTCTATTTTTTAGATAAATTGCTTACTACTGAAATGTTCTTTTGGTCAGTCTACAAAATTAGTTTCCATTAATAAAAATACATCATACAAAAGAAACTCTACTATTTGTTAACTGAAAGACTGTAAAGCACAAAAATATATTTTAAAATGTCTTTGAAATATTTTAAACATGAAATTTGCAATAAGGAACTGTACCAAAATCAAGCCAGTTTCCTTTTTTTAAAAAGCTGATTGATGACCATTTCAAATGGGGTACATCACATTACCCTCAAACTATATAATAGGCCACATTAGACTTCAAACACTTATATGGACAATGCTGCAAACCAATGTTACTCACCAACATTTTGTTGAGAGCCACACTCCAAGAGCTCAAGAACAACTTTTGGATATGGTCCAATGTGTTGCACGACAGAATGATGGCAAGTAGATGTACACCCATATTTACCCAGGGATATATGGTGCATCAGATATGTCAAAGGCCAAAGAGGGAGGCAAACAGCACAACTATCCCTAGTTATGTGAGCACTGTATAAGCTTACTGCATAAACATATGCAAGACTTACAACTGGTGCTTTAGCAAGGCTACTGTGGTGTTCCTGATTTTTTTTTTTTTTTTAAATAAGGATTTTTGCAATTTGTCTCCCTGAGAAAAGACAAACGAATATTCTGCTCAGTGGCCTATGCCATCGCTTCTTTGTAAAAGGTGAAGAAAGTCTTGGGGCGGGGGGGAGGGAAAGATAGAAAGTGCACTCATATAGCAACATATGTCCTCAGGAGGTCCCAAAGGATTTTACAGCACTGAAGCGTCAGCGTGGATTGTGTGTGGAGGTCCACAACGAGGCTTGTCCAAAATATGTTTTTAATAAAATTCACATTTCTACTCCAGAGTTAAGTCCTTCGGAGACAAACAGAAAAAGCTGGAAACATACAGTAAGTGAAAAAAGCATATCTGTGGAGAGAACAGACAAGTTAAGATTTTGGTTGCAACCAGTCATCATAATTGAAAACATTAAAAAATGAAGAGTCGTTTAAATAGAATCAGAACAAAGGGGAGGGACAGGCAAAAAAGAAAATTCATGCATGAGGGGAAATACTAGTGGAATGACCTTCAATTTGCTTAAAAGGAAAAAAAAGGAGATAGTTAAATGGTTGAGATGATCTCCAGTGCACTGGGGAGACCAAGTGTTGATTAACTGGCTGCTTTGCCAAATACTTCCCTTCTGTCCGTACACGTGACACTGACTTTGTGTCGCCTGCCACTTCAATTCCCTGTCCCACCCACATTTTTAATCATCTTTCGCCTGGACAATATGCAGCCTGCTTACTGTAATAATAGCTTAAGCCTTCAACTATAACCTCACTCTTTTTAGCAGAGGATGCTAGTGACATTGGATGGGTCTGTTTGGGGGGGTGAGGGGGTGGAAGAGGGAATGACACTTGGGATAGAGACGCAGTCACAACACAGTATTGGCGGAGCAATCTGCGTCCTTGGTTTTAGCCTGCTTTTCTTCCCTTCAGGTTATCGAACCCCACCCTGTTTTTGCCAGCTTCTCTGGTTTCAATTTCAGACTACAGGAAACTCTTTATTATCCGGCACCAACGGGACCAGCGTGGTGCCGGTTTATCAAAAAGTCCGGATTACAGAAAGGTATAGTTAAAAGGTACGAGAGCTCCGTACACAGCAACAAATCCAGGCTTCCCTGTTGCTTAGCAACATGTGCAGGAACTCCGGCCACAGACCAAGCGTCCCTGTTGCTTAGCAACAAGTGCACGAACCCCAGTTACACAGCCACAGATCCAGGAACTGCCACTAATATGAAGTAAAACTTACCTGAACCTACTGCTGAATTTGGCCGGTTAACAGAGATTTCCGGTTATTTAGGTGCCGGTTAAAAGAGAGTTTCCTGTATATTTACCTCTCACTGTTTCAGGTACTCACACGTTCTTTGTTTCGCTTACATCTTTAATTTATTTTACACTTTTTCCCATTATTTGATCTAATGATCATTTGAGCCATCAAAACTCTCCTGTTTTCCTTTTAAGCAGACCACAGGTTATTCCACTGATACATCATCTTCATCAATAACAAATATTTTTTCCCTCCCCTTTATTCTGAATCTATTCAAATGCTTGATTATTTTTCACTTATCAGTTCTAATTAAGGGTTACACCCAAAATATTAACTTGTTTATTCTCTGCCTAGATGCTGACTTGATCTGTTGAGTTTCTTCAACATTTGCTTTTTGTTTCATTTCCAGCATGTGCAGGATCCTTCTAGTCATTGAGTCTCCTCTCCTCAAGCCACTACAGTGATGTCAGAGACAGGTAGGAGCTACCTGTGTCTTGAGGCAGTTCCATACACTTTAATAGAGGATACAACTTTAGACCAGCATTGAAACCGATCTGGGCCCACCGAACCCCAGATAAACTTCATAATTTATATCAAACACAAGTGTTCATCATTGCTCATTATAACATCCATGACTGGCATAAAATAATACTTTGCCTTCCAAAACTACACGACATACGATAGTAAATACAGTGCAAAACATTTAACTCTATGACAAGATTACTGTTGACAGCACAAAATAGCCATTCGAATACTACTAAGGATAGCAATAGATATATTTTAAGACTTTATACTTTTAATGTGGGGTCTTGCAACTTTACATAAAACTTTAAATCTAAAACCAGGTGATATTATACTGAATATATAAAAGAACTACAAATTCCATCCGATCACTTGCATCTTTAAATGCTGTTCAAATGGCTGCTTTACTTTCTCTTGCAAGAACACCACCATAGAATGAATTTCGAAAGACAGATTAAGCACCCCCAGAGGAAAAACAATGCAAGCACTTAATATAAATACACAAAAGCATTATTGCTTCTCAGGATTTTTTGTGCTTTACAATCTTTCAATAAACAAACAACAGGATTCTATTACTATACTAGGTTCCTCAGAAAGCAAGGCCATTCAAAAATGTGACAGTGGACAACAGATCTCACCCTTAACTGATTGGTACTCAATACATTCTGGCAGCTATTTACAGCCTTCCTCCCCTTCACCTTTAGTTCTTGATAGACTTGCCATTCCATGTGCCGCCATTCATGAACTACCCAGCTGCTGGATGTTAACCAACCTGGCTTCGGTGATGTTCCTGCAGCAAGAAAATGCTATAAAGAGATAGGTCAACTTAACAGAATTACTGGTCCTATGGTTTTATTTTTCCTTCCTCTTCCGATGTGGAACTACCTGGCTTCCAATTGACAACTGCTCAGAAATGTGTAACTACAATCACTGCACTCTACCAGAGAATCATATGCACAGACCTGTATCCCATCACTGTGATTAAGCACTTTTTAAAAAGTGACCCACATAGAACAGTATAATACAGTGGGGAAGAACCTGTGGCGCATTGTGCCTACACATGAGGTGTGTACTAAGGCCATAAAGGCAAGAAGTATATTAATGAGCTGCTGGCTCCACAATGCAGTATGAGCTGATCCATACCTCAACTCCATTTACCTACCTTCTCTCCATATCATTTGATACCCTTACCTAACAAAATTCCGTCGATCTCAGTTTTAAAAATTCCAATTGACCCAGCATCCACAGCCTTTTTTGGGGGGGATGGGGGGGTACTGGCTCTAATTTTAGAATTATGACCCCCTTTTCTGGATTCTCCCACCAAAGGAAATAGAGTAGATACAGAGAAACTATCAAATTCTTTTAGCATTTTAAATACCTCAATCAGATCACCCCTCAAACTTCTAAATTAAAGAGATTGCAAGGTTTATGTAACCTGAATTTGCAGTTTTGCGTTACAATTGTTACGACTCAAGAGTTCAACACTAACTCAGCTAAATGACAGAACAAAAAGTAGACATCTCTGATCTAATGATTTAGCTCAGCTTTTTAAAGAAAAAAGGATTGGGGAGGGGCCATACTCCTATTAAAATGTTATCCTTTCCTAATAGTTAAGGGCAAGTTTTTAAAAAGCATATGTAATTTCACAAAAGGTATAAAAAGCAACTAAAATATTAAAACACCATATAATGAATATATAATACTTTTCACAAGATCAATACAGATTAGGGAGGTCACTCAGCCCATTTTAGTACATTCACCCAGAAGAAAAAAAAACTTGTATTTCCCCACCACAAAATCTAAATGACTATTGAACGAGTCTAAGGTTTCACCTCCACTACCCTACCTGGAAGACCATACCAAGTATTGATCATTCTTAGAATGAAGAAGTTCATTCCGACATCTGCCCTAAATTTTCATTTCATTCGTTTAGCCCGTGCTCCGCTACCCTGAAGTGGTGCCCCAGATTAACTTTATCTCTGCTATGTAGTATTCTGTACATTCTATAAAAGGTCTCCTCTTTTTTCCAAGAGCTCCAGTTTCTCTAATCCTCATAACTGAAACCTTTAACGCTAGAGATCAGCCACACAACTCTTTTCTGAAACATCTCCATGTCTACCTGCCTCGCTATGTCTTGGTGACCAAAATTGAAACAGTAGACAAGGCAGAAAGAAAAACAGAAAAAATGCAAGTGCTGGAAATTTGAAATAAAACCAGAAAATGCTGGAAATATGGCAGTGTTTATTTGCAACACCAGTGGGTTGGACCAGATTTCTGATTGGTCCCCTTGGAGGAAAAGACACATCCAACAGTTTGTATGGAATGTGTAATTTGATCCTGCCTGCTGTAGATTACCTGTAATGTGTAATTTGATCCAGTCTGGTCAGGCAGTCTGCAGAAAATGGACGTTTAAAAAAAAAATTCTTTCCTGAGATGTGGGCATTGCTGCCAAGGCCAGCATTTATTGCCCATCCCTAATTGCCCGCGAGAAGGTGGTGGTGAGCCGCCTTTTTGAACTGCTGCAGTCCGTGTGGTGAAGGTACTCCCATAGTGCTGTTAGGGAGGGAATTCCAGAATTTTGACCCAGTGATTATGAAGGAACGGCGATATATTTCCAGGTCAGGATGGTGTGTAACTTGGAGGGGATCTTGGAGGTGATGGTGCTCCCATGTGCCTGCTGCCCTTGTCCTTCTAGGTGATCAAGGTCGCAGGTATGGGAGAGGCTACCGAAGAAGCCTTGGCGAGTTGCTGCAGTACATCTTGTAGATGGTACACACTGCAGCCACGGTGCGCTGATGGTGGAGGGGGTGAATGTTTAAGGTGGTGGATGGGGTACCAATCAAGCAGGGTGCTTTGTCTGGATGGTGTCGAGCTTCTTGAGTGTTGCTGGAGCTGCACTCATCCAGGCAAGTGGAGAGTATTCCATCACACGCCTGACTTGTGCTTGTAGATGGTGGCTTTGGGGAGTCAGGAGGAGAGACACTTGCCACAGAATGCCCAGCCTCTGACCTGCTCTTGCAGTCAGAGTATTTATGTGGCTGGTCTAGTTAAGCTTCTGGACAATGGTGATCCCCAGAATGTTGATGTTGTATGATTCGCCGATGGTAATGCCATTGAATGTCAAGGGGCGGTGGTTAAACGCTCTCTTGTTGGAGATAGTCATTGCCTGGCACTTGTATGGCGTGAATGTTACTTGCCACTTATTAGCCCAAGCCGGAATGTCATCCAGGTCGCGCTGCATGCGGGCATAGACTGCTTCAATATCTGAGGAATTGCAAGTGGAACTGAACACTGTGCAATCATCAGCGAACATCCCCACTTCTGACCTTAAGATGGAGGGAAGGTCATTGATGAAGCAGTTGAAGATGGTTGGGCCTAGGACACTGCCCTGAGGAACTCCTGCAGGGAAGTTTTGGGGCTGAGAGCGGCGGCAGCAGCGGACCTGCGGGAGACGAGGCGGCTGAGCGGCGGCGGTTATTTAAAGCAGCGGCAGGGACCAGGTAGGCTTAATAATCTCTAGGGAGGGAGAGAAGTAAAAAGTAATCGAAGTGTGACGTCACCAGAAAGCAGGTGAGTGATTGGTTGGTGAGTATTTCTCTCTTTTTAAACTTTAACTCTGTGGTTTATAGTTTCTAAGCTCTCTGTGGTGTAGCGGGGACTGTTGGTAAACCAAGGCCCTTAAGTATATCATTTAACTGAAGTATAATTGGTGGGATTGATTTGTTTAATTTAATTTGAATTAATGAAAGGGTAAGTCATGGCAGGACAGCCTGGCCCCGTGGTATGCTCCTCCTGCGCTATGTGGGAACTCAGGGACACTTCCTGTGTCCCTGACAACCATGTGTGCAGGAAGTGTGTCCAGCTGCAGCTACTGGCAGACGGCATTGCGGCGCTGGAGCTGCAATTGGATACATACTGGACCATTCACGATGCTGAGGACGTCTTGGATATCACGTTCAAGCAGTTAGTCACACCGCAGGCAAAGGTTGGACAGGCAGAAAGGGAAGGGGTGACCAACAGACAGAGTAGTAGGCGCAGGCAGGTAGTGCAGGGGTCCCCTGTGGAAATCCCCCTCTCAAACAGATATACCACTTTGAATACTGTTGAGGGGGATGGTTTATCAGAGGAGGGGGATGGTTTATCATCCTCTGTCGTTGAATTACAGTATGCAGACGATGCTTGCGTCTGCGCTCACTCGGAGGGTGAACTCCAAACCATCGTAAACACCTTCACCGAAGCATATGAGAGCATGGGCCTTACACTAAACATCCATAAGACAAAAGTCCTCTACCAACCTGCCCCCGCCACACAGTGCTGCCCCCCGATTATCAAAATCCACGACAAGGCCTTGGACAACGTGGACCACTTTCCATACTTCGGGAGCCTACTGTCAACAAGGGCAGACGTTGACGACGAAGTCCAACAGTGTGCCAGTGCAGCCTTCGGTCGCCTGAGGAAGAGAGTGTTTGAAGACCAGGACCTCAAACCCGGCACTAAGCTCATGGTCTACAGGGCAGCAGTGATACCTGCCCTGCTGTATGCCTCAGAGACATGGACCATGTACAGCAGGCACGTCAAAGCACTGGAGAGGTACCACCAACGCTGCCTCCGCAAAATCCTGCAAATCCATTGGCAGGATAGGCACACCGTCAGTGTTCTTGCTCAGGCCAACATCCCCAGCATCGAAGCTCTGACCACGCTCAATCAGCTCCAATGGACGGGTCACATTGTCCGCATGCCCGATACGAGACTCCCAAAACAAGGGCTCTACTCGGAGCTACGGCAGGGCAAGAGAGCCCCAGGTGGGCAGAGAAAACGCTTTAAGGACACCCTCAAAGCCTCCTTGAAAAAGTGTAACATCCCCACCGACACCTGGGAATCCCTGGCCCAAGACTGCACAAAGTGGAGGAGAAGCATCCGGGAAGGCGCTGAACACCGAGACTCTTCGCCAGGAGCAAGCGGAAGCCAAGCGCAGACAGCGCAACGAGCGCACGTCAACCCAAGCACCCCACCCACCCGTTCAACCACCGTCTGCCCCACCTGTGACAGAGTCTGTAGGTCCCGCATTGGACTCATCAGTCACCTGAGAACTCATTTTTAATGTGGAAGCAAGTCATCCTCGGTTCCGAGGGACTGCCTAAGAAGAGAAGGAATCAGAGGAAGGCTGCAGCAGCAGCCAACTTCCTGGCACCAGGGGTGGCTCTGCTGCACAGGGCGGGAGGAAAAAGGGTAGAGCTATAGTAATAGGGGATTCTATTGTAAGGGGAATAGTTAGGCGTTTCTGCGGCCGCAAACGAGACTCCAGGATGGTGTATTGCCTCCCTGGTGCAAGGGTTAAGGATATCTCAGAGCAGCTGCAGAACATTTTGGAAGGGGAGGGTGAACAGCCAGTTGTCGTGGTGCATATAGGTACCAACGATATAGGTAAAAAACGGGATGAGGTCCTAAAAGCTGAATATAGGGAGTTAGGAGGTAAATTAAAAAATAGGACCTCACAGGTAGTAATCTCAGGATTGCTACCAGTGCCACGTGCTAGTCAGAGTAGAAATAGAAGGATATTTCAGATGAATACGTGGCTAGAGGAATGGTGCAAGGGGGAGGGATTCAAATTCCTGGGACATTGGAACCGGTTCTGG
Source organism: Somniosus microcephalus (assembly GCF_052327205.1). Lineage (NCBI taxonomy): Eukaryota > Metazoa > Chordata > Chondrichthyes > Squaliformes > Somniosidae > Somniosus > Somniosus microcephalus. Next base: position 292,991,697 of record NC_140989.1, read on the forward strand.
GGGAGGTGGGACCAGTACAAGCCGGACGGTTTGCACCTGGGCAGGGCCGGGACCGATGTCCTAGGGGGAGTGTTTGCTAGTGCTCTGGGGGAGGGTTTAAACTAAAATGGCAGGGGGTTGGGAACCTGAGCAGGGAGACAGAGGAAAGGGAAACAAGGATAAAAGCAAAAGATAGGAAGGAGAAAAACAAAAGTGGCAGTCAGAGAAATCAACAGTTTAAATCAAACATGGCCACAGTAAATAATAATTCGAATAGGTCTAAGAGCGTTAAAAAAACAAGCTTGAAAGCTTTGTGTCTTAATGCAAGGAGCATTCGTAAATAAGGTGGGTGAATTAGCTGCGCAAATAGAGGTAAACGAATATGATTTGATTGGGATTAAGGAAACATGGCTCCAGGGTGACCAAGGCTGGGAACTCAACATCCAGGGATATTCAATATTCAGGAAAGATAGGCAAAAAGGAAAGGGAGGTGGGGTAGAATTGCTGGTTAAAGAAGGGATTAACACAATTGTAAGGAAGGATATTAGCTCTGATGATGTGGAATCTGTATGGGTAGAACTGAGAAATACCAAGGGGCAGAAAATGTTAGTGAGAGTGGTATATAGACCTCCAAACAGTAATGCGGAGATTGGGGATGGCATTAAAAGGGAAATTAGAGAAGCGTGCAATAAGGGCACAGCAGTCATCATGGGTGACTTTAATCTACATATAGATTGGGCTAACCAAATTAGTAACAATACTGTGGAGGAGGAATTCCTGGAGTGTTTACGGGATGGTTTCCTGGACCAATATCATGCCATCTTAGACTGGGTATTATGTAATGAGAAAGGATTAATTAGCAATCTTGTTGTACGAGGCCCCTTGGGTCGGAGCGATCATAATATGATCGAATTCTTCATTAAGATGGAGAATGAAGTAGTTGACTCAGAGACTAGGGTCCTGAATTTAAATAAAGGAAACTACGATGGTCTGAGGCGCGAGCTGGGTAGGATTGATTGGGGAATGTCACTCAAAGGGTTCATGGTGGATAGGCAATGGCAAAAATTCAAAGACCGCATAAATGAACTGCAGAATTTGTTCATCCCAGTTTAGCATAAAAATAAAACAAAAAATGTGACTCAACTGTAGCTAACAAGGGAAATTAGGGATAGCATAAGATCCAAGGAGAGGACATATAAATTGGCCAGAAAAAGCAGCAAACCTGATGATTGGGAGCAGTTTAGGATTCAACAAAGGAGGACAAAGGGATTAATTAAGATGGGGAAAATAGAATATGAGAGTAAGCTTGCAGGGAGCATAAAAACTGACTGTAAAAGCTTTTATAGATATGTGAAGAGAAAAAGATTGGTGAAGTCAAGCGTAGGTCCCTTGCAGTCAGAATCAGGGGAATTTATAATGGGGAACAAAGAAATAGCTGACCAATTAAATACATATTTTGGTTCTGTCTTCACAAAGGAAGACACAAATAACCTCCCAGAGATGTCGGGGAACATAGGGTCTAATGAAAGGGAGGAACTGAAAGAAATCAGTATTTGCAGGGAAATTGACGGGATTGAAGGCCGATAAATCCCCAGGGCCTGATAATCTACATCCTAGGGTACTTAAGGAAGTGGCCCTAGAAATAGTAGATGCATTGCTGATCATCTTCCAACATTCGATGGAATCTGGAACAGTACCCATGGATTGGAGGGTAGCTAATGTTACCCCACTATTCAAAAAAGGTGGTAGAGAGAAAACGGGGAATTACAGACTGGTAAGCCTGACATCGGTAGTGGGGAAAATGCTAGAGTCCATTATAAAAGATGTAATAGCAGAGCACTTGGAAAAGAGTGACTGGATCGGACAAAGTCAACATGGATTTACAAAAGGTAAATCGTGCTCGACTAATCTGGAATTTTTTGAGGATGCAACTGGTAAAATAGATAAGGGAGAACCAGTGGATGTGGTGTATTTGGACTTTCAGAAAGCTTTCGATAAGGTTCCGCATAAGAGATTAGCATGTAAAGTTAAGGCACATGGGATTGGGGGCAAGGTATTGACTTGGATAGAGAACTGGTTGGCAGACAGAAAGCAAAGAGTTGGAATAAACGGGTCTTTTTCCAAGTGGCAAGTAGTGCCTAGTGGGGTACCGCAGGGATCGGTCCTTGGACCCCAGCTATTCACAATATATATTAATGCTCTAGACAAGGGAACTAGATGTAATATCTCCAAGTTTGCAGACGACGCAAAGCTGGGTGGGCGTGTGTGCTGTGAGGAGGATGCCGAGAAACTCAAGGATAATTTGGACAGGTTGGGTGATTGGGCAGAAGCATGGCAGATGCAATATAAGGTGGATAAATGTGAGGTTTTCCAATTTGGTGGCAAAAACAGGAAGGTAGATTATCTGAATGGCAATAGATTGGGAGAAGGGGAAGTGCAACGAGACCTGGGTGTCCTTGTGCACCAGTCGCTGAAGGTAAGCATGCAGGTGCAGCAGGCAGTTAAGAAGGCAAATGGTCTGTTGGCCTTCGTAGCAAGAGGGTTTGAGTACAGGAACAAGGATGTCTTGCTGCAGTTGTACAGGGCCTTGGTGAGAGCACATCTTGAGTATTGTGTGCAGTTTTGGTCGCCTTATCTGAGGAAGGATGTTCTTGCCATGGAAGGAGTGCAGCGAAGATTCACCAGGCTGATACCTGGGATGGCAGGAATGGCGTATGAGGAAAGATTGGGTCGATTGGGCTTGTACTCGCTGGAGTTTAGAAGAATGAGAGGGGATCTCATTGAACCTTATAAAATTCTGACAGGACTGGACAGATTAGATGCAGGAAGGATGCTCCCGATGGTCGGGGAGTCCAGAACCTGGGGTCACAATCTAAGGATAAGGGGTAAGCCATTTAGGACAGAAATGAGGAGGAATTTCTTCACCCAGAGAGTGGTGAACCTGTGGAATTCTCTACCACAGAAGGCAGTAGAGGCCAATTCATTAAATATATTCAAGAAGGAGTTGGATATATTTCTTAAGGCTAAAGGGATCAAGGGGTATAGGGAGAAAGCAGGGACAGGGTACTGAATTTGGACGATCAGCCATGATCGCATTGAATGGCAGAGCAGGCTCGAGGGGCCGAATGGCCTACTCCTGCTCCTATCTTCTATGTTTCTATGATTCACTTCCTACAACCGCAACCATCTTCATTTGTGCTAAGTATGACTCCAGCCAGTGGAGGGTTTTCCCAGATTCCCACTGACTTCAATTTTACTAGGGCTCCTTGATGCCACACTCGGTCAAATGCTACACTGATGTCAAGGACAGACACTCTCACCTCACCTCTGGAATTCAGCTCTTTTGTCCATGTTTGGACCAAGGCTTTAATGAGGTCTGAAGCCGAGTGGTCCTGGCGGAACCTAAACTAAGCATCGGTGAGCAGGTTATTGTTGAGTAAGTGCCGCTTGATAGCACTGTCGATGACACCTTCCATCACTTTGCTGATGATTGAGAGTAGACTGATGTGACGGTCATTGGCTGGATTAGATTTGTCCGGCTTTTTGTAGACAGGACATACCTGGGCAGTTTTCCACATTGTCGGGTAGATGCCAGGATTGTAGCTGTACTGTAACAGCTTGGCTAGAGGTGCAGCTAGTTCTGTAGTTAGCTTTGTGAAGATCCTCTATTACCTAGTGTTCTGCAATTGTAATTATAGTTGTCCTTAGCTGGTAAAATAAGAGACTTAGGGGGAAAAATTCAGTTGTTTGCGCCTCCTGTTAGCGCCTTAAGAGGGCGCTAATGGGGCGCAAAGCAACTAGCGCCCGGGCGCAGCGATGTTTGCGCCGCTCGCGAAATTAACTAGACATTTTGCGGCGGTGCTAAACACTACCACCACGATCTCCTGCGCCGGCAGATTGTGACGTCAGTCGAGTGCGCAGCGCCCCGGACCGGATATTGCGTGGCGCCCCCGCCTTACCGCCTGCCACTAGCAACGACAGGTTGAGGGGAGCGTTATGCTGTCAGAAAGGGACTAGGGGAGCGCTATTTAAAGACGACTGCTTCCTGCATTTTTTTGTCGGTGACATTTTTGCACCACACATTGTGAGAGAGAGAGAGAGAGAGAGAGACTGAGACTTCTGGAGAGATTCAACACTGTGTGAAGGAGTTTTGAGTACCGAACAGCACTTCACAGGTTTATTTTGATTTGCTCTTCCTTGCTTCGCCAGCACTCTGAGGTAGCGCCTCGCTCCTCGGCCTTTGCGCCTTAAGACAGGTGTGAAGCGCCTGATTTAGCGCTCCAATCACCTCCAGGGGCAGTTTGCTGTCGGAGGCGATAATTAGCGCCAGGTGCTAAACTTTGCGCACGGCCGATAATAGCGCCCCAAATGGGGCGATACTGAATTTTTCCCCCTTAATACTCTAATTAGTGGGTCAGTTAAGTCTTTGGCATTTTATGGTTTTTTTTGCTTCTCGAAGTACTAAAAATCGTTTAATTCAGAATGAAGAGACAGCACGCATGTGGGGTACGCACATGCGTGTGAAGTGCACGTGTGTTGGGTGGGAAGGGATTCAGTTCCCCGTCTGCAGTGAAAATATGTCGGCGCCGTCACAGCAAGGGCAATCCGTTCACCTGCTCAGTGTGTGGAAAGGGATTCAGACATCTAACCTGCTGACACACCAGCGTGCTCACACTGGGGAGAGGCCGTTTACATGTTCGGACTGTGGGAAGAGCTTTAAAAGCACTAGGAATCTGATGATACACCAGTGTGCTCACAATGGAAAAAGGCCGTTTCCCTGCTCCGTGTGTGGGAAGGGATTCACTCGGTCCAAAAACCGGTTGGCACACTAGACAGTTCACACTGGGAAGGGTCTGTACACCTGCTCAGCGTGTGAGAAGGGATTCACGAATTCATCCAGTTGAAGAAGGTGATCCACGTCTGACAGAGGGGGGGGGTTGGGGGGGGGGGGGGGGGTTGGGGGAGAGAACGTGATCAGTCTTCTTGCCCTCACACCCCGCCCCCTTTAGACCTGGATCACGCTCTTCTCCCACCTCCACTGTTTTCTCTGTATCTAACCCCCGCACACCCCATCCCATCCCCAGCTCATGACCTTCACTCCTCCCCTCTACCACACCCCCCCCACCCCCACTCCCAAGCTACTCTCCCCATCCCCTCTTCCCTGCCCCCCACCCAGAGCACCTCTGCTCTCCCCATCCTCCGAGCTACTCTTCACACCCCCAGCTCCTCAGCTCTCCCCATCCCCTCTTCTCCCCCTCCAAGCTCCTCTCCCTCCCCCACCCCAGCTCCTCTCCTCTTTCCCCCTCCCCCACCCCAACTCCGCTCCTCTTTCCCCCCCCACCCCAGCTCCTCTCCTCTTTCCCCCTCCCCCGCTCCTCTCCTCTCCTCTCCCCCACCCCAGCTCCTCTCCCCCCTCCCCCACCCCAGCTCCTCTCCCCCCTCCCCCACCCCAGCTCCGCTCCTCTCCCCCCTCCCCCACCCCAGCTCCGCTCCTCTCCCCCACCCCAGCTCCGCTCCTCTCCCCCCTCCCCCACCCCAGCTCCTCTCCCCCCTCCCCCACCCCAGCTCCTCTCCCCCCTCCCCCACCCCAGCTCCTCTCCTCTTTCCCCCTCCCCCGCTCCTCTCCTCTCCCCCCTCCCCCACCCCAGCTCCTCTCCCCCCTCCCCCACCCCAGCTCCTCTCCCCCCTCCCCCACCCCAGCTCCTCTCCCCCCTCCCCCACCCCAGCTCCTCTCCCCCCTCCCCCACCCCAGCTCCTCTCCTCTCCCCCCTCCCCCACCTCCTCTCCTCCCTCCCCCACCCCAGCTCCTCTCCTCTCCCCCCTCCCCCACCCCAGCTCCTCTCCTCTCCCCCCTCCCCCACCCCAGCTCCTCTCCCCCCTCCCCCACCCCAGCTCCTCTCCTCTCCCTCCTCCCCCACACCAGCTCCTCTCCTCTCCCTCCTCCCCCACCCCAGCTCCTCTCCTCTCCCCCTCCCCCACCCCAGCTCCTCTCCTCTTTCCCCCTCCCCCACCCCAGCTCCTCTCCTCTCCCCCACCCCAGCTCCTCTCCTCTCCCCCCTCCCCCACCCCAGCTCCTCCTCTCCCCCCTCCCCCACCCCAGCTCCTCCTCTCCCCCCTCCCCCACCCCAGCTCCTCCTCTCCCCCCTCCCCCACCCCAGCTCCTCCTCTCCCCCCTCCCCCACCCCAGCTCCTCCTCTCCCCCCTCCCCCACCCCAACTCCTCCCCTCTCCCCCACCCCAACTCCTCCCCTCTCCCCCACCCCAACTCCTCTCCTCTCCCCCACCCCAGCTCCTCTCCCCCCTCCCCCACCCCAGCTCCTCTCCTCTTTCCCCCTCCCCCACCCCAGCTCCTCTCCTCTTTCCCCCTCCCCCACCCCAGCTCCTCTCCTCTTTCCCCCTCCCCCACCCCAGCTCCTCTCCTCTTTCCCCCTCCCCCACCCCAGCTCCTCTCCTCTTTCCCCCTCCCCCACCCCAGCTCCTCTCCTCTTTCCCCCTCCCCCACCCCAGCTCCTCTCCTCCCTCCCCCACCCCACCTCCTCTCCTCCCTCCCCCACCCCAGCTCCTCTCCCCCCTCCCCCACCCCAGCTCCTCTCCCCCCTCCCCCACCCCAGCTCCTCTCCTCTTTCCCCCTCCCCCGCTCCTCTCCTCTCCCCACCCCAGCTCCTCTCCCCCCTCCCCCACCCCAGCTCCTCTCCTCTTTCCCCCTCCCCCACCCCAACTCCGCTCCTCTTTCCCCCCCACCCCAGCTCCGCTCCTCTTTCCCCCTCCCCCATCCCAGCTCCTCTCCTCTCCCCCCTCCCAGCTCCTCTCCTCCCTCCCCCACCCCAGCTCCTCTCCTCTCCCCCCTCCCCCACCCCAGCTCCTCTCCCCCTTCCCCCACCCCAGCTCCTCTCCTCCCTCCCCCACCCCAGCTCCTCTCCTCTCCGCCCTCCCCCACCCCAGCTCCTCTCCTCTCCCCCCTCCCCCACCCCAGCTCCTCCTCTCCCCCCTCCCCCACCCCAGCTCCTCCTCTCCCCCCTCCCCCACCCCAACTCCTCCTCTCCCCCCTCCCCCACCCCAACTCCTCCCCTCTCCCCCACCCCAACTCCTCCCCCATCCCCCACCCCAGCTCCTCCTCTCCCCCACCCCAGCTCCTCTCCTCTTTCCCCCTCCCCCACCCCAGCTCCTCTCCTCTTTCCCCCTCCCCCACCCCAGCTCCTCTCCTCTTTCCTCCTCCCCCGCTCCTCTCCTCTCCTCTCCCCACCCCAGCTCCTCTCCCCCCTCCCCCACCCCAGCTCCGCTCCTCTTTCCCCCTCCCCCGCTCCTCTCCTCTCCCCCCTCCCCCACCCCAGCTCCTCTCCCCCCTCCCCCACCCCAGCTCCTCTCCTCCCTCCCCCACCCCAGCTCCTCTCCTCTCCCCCCTCCCCCACCCCAGCTCCTCCTCTCCCCCCTCCCCCACCCCAGCTCCTCCTCTCCCCCCTCCCCCACCCCAACTCCTCCCCTCTCCCCCACCCCAACTCCTCCCCCCTCCCCCACCCCAGCTCCTCCTCTCCCCCACCCCAGCTCCTCTCCTCTTTCCCCCTCCCCCACCCCCACTCCTCTCCTCTTTCCCCCTCCCCCACCCCAGCTCCTCTCCTCTTTCCCCCTCCCCAGCTCCTCTCCTCTTTCCCCCTCCCCCACCCCAGCTCCTCTCCTCTTTCCCCCCTCCCCCACCCAAACTCCTCTTTCCCCCCTCCCCCACCCCAGCTCCTCTCCTCTTTCCCCCCTCCCCCACCCCAGCTCCTCCCCCTCCCCCACCCCAGCTCCTCCTCTCCCCCACCCCAGCTCCTCTCCTCTTTCCCCCTCCCCCACCCCAGCTCCTCTCCTCTCCCCCCTCCCCCTCCCCCACCCCAGCTCCTCTCCCCTCCCTCCCCCACCCCAGCTCCTCTCCTCTCCTCTCCCTCCCCCACCCCAGCTCCTCTCCTCTTTCCCCCCTCCCCCACCCCAGCTCCCCTCCCTCCCCCACCCCAGCTCCTCTCCTCTTTCCCCCCTCCCCCACCCCAGCTCCCCTCCCTCCCCCACCCCAGCTCCTCTCCTCTTTCCCCCCTCCCCCACCCCAGCTCCCCTCCCTCCCCCACCCCAGCTCCTCTCCTCTTTCCTCCCTCCCCCACCCCAGCTGCTCTCCTTTCCTGCAGACCTGTGGCAAGGCGCATGCGTAGCCGCAAATTTGGGTGTACATGCTCTGTGTTGGTGGGGGAGGGACGTGTCCGCCCCATAGACCTTGTAAATAATCACGGCATGGAAATATACAGGTCAGTCAACATCTGTGAAGGAAAAAGACAGGTCGATATTTTGGCTGTACCTTGTTGAGAATCGAAAACAAACAAACGTCAGCCCCTTTGTAGGGTGGAATAGAGAAAAAAAGCAGAGAGGTGGAGAGAAAGACACAACAGATGCTTTAATCAGCCAGCCAAAGTTAACGTGTTAATTGCTTCTCTATTAAGCAGGGTGCAGATCATTCAAACCTTTAACTTCTCCTTGGTGATGGGAGTAACTTGACTCTTCCTTCCCACTTCCCTTTTTTCCCTCTTTTAGCCACCGGGGGGGCGGGAAGCGAATTAATTCCAAAATGTTCATACTAGTGATCATAATGCCGTGAATTCTTTATGCACGCGTAAGGATGTCAAGTGAAAACAGGATCTGGCTTGACTGGGATGCACACCACCAGCTAACAATCACTATTTAGGTCCACACATGAAAAATGTCCCATCAACACCCGTGTTCCAACAATAGTCGACTCTTCTGAAGAGCGGTGGGAGGTTCTTTTTTTTTATATAAAAGTAAAGCTTTTCACTGCTTTCGTAAAGGTCATTTTGTCATATCCGTGGGCAGTAACCTCGCTCCCGTATATCACGTACTTTACAGGATTGCCGGTGGCTATACAGGTAACAGTAAGAAATTCTAAACTCCATTTCATCTATGAGACACATACTGTCCAGAGAGCTACAAAGAACCCAAAATTTTCAGAGAACACATCCAAGTATCCCAATCCCTCCTCTTCTTACCAGAGAATCTCAGGAGACAAATTGTTGTCAGTGCATACCCCTGGGCCTACTGGATTTTTGGGAAGGGGGAATTTAAAAAATTTGCAACATTATAATTTCTTGGTGTTTGCATTTCAATGTACAGGAAACTTCGCGTAATCCGGCACCGACGACGATCTATGAAAACTTCCGGACAGACCAGCGCTAATGTTGAAGGATACGGAGGTTTTCATCTCCGTATCTGACAACAAACACTGTTGCTTAGCAACAGCTTGTAAACAGTCGGCCCGTACCTTGGAAGCGTCTCTGTAGCTTAGCAACAGCTTCAGAGAGGCTTTCCAGAGACTGACTGTTTAAAAAAAAATGCTAGAAGAAAAAAAAAGAAAAAAAACCTAACAAAACGGCTGCTGATTTCTGCCGTTAGATCGAGGTTTCCGGACATACAACCTCCGGATAAAACAAAGTTTCCTGTACATAGAAAGCGCAGAGAAAAGGTGTGCTCCATAGAAAAATTTGATTAGAATTTGGGAGCACATCTATACTACTGCTTACAAGCAGGAGTGGGAATGATTAAAAATAAATCGGGAGCACAACTGTCTGAAGGGTCATTAAGATTTTTATAGAAACATAGAAGATAGGAGCAGGAGTAGGCCATTCAGCCCCTCGAGCCTGCTCTACCATTCAATGAGATCATGGCTGATCATCCAAATTCAGTACCCTGTTCCTGCCTTCTCTCCATATCCCTTGATCCCTTTAGCCTTAAGAAATATATCCAACTCCTTCTTGAATATATTTAATGAACTGGCCTCTACTGCCTTCTTTGGCAGAGAATTCCACAGGTTCACCACTCTCTGGGTGAAGAAATTCCTCCTCATCTCTGTCCTAAATGGCTTACCCCTTATCCTTAGACTGTGACCCCTGGTTCTGGACTCCCCGACCATCGGGAACATCCTTCCAGCATCTAGTCTGTCTAGTCCTGTTAGAATTTTATAAGTTTCGATGAGATCCCCTCTCATTCTTCTAAACTCCAGCGAGTACAAGCCCAATCAACCCAATCTCTCCTCATATGTCATTCCTGCCATCCCAGGTAACAGCCTGGTGAATCTTCACTGCACTCCTTCCATGGCAAGAACATCCTTCCTCAGATAAGGCGACCAAAACTGCACACAATACTCAAGATGTGCTCTCACCAAGGCCCTGTACAACTGCAGCAAGACATCCTTGTTCCTGTACTCAAACCCTCTCGCTACAAAGGCCAACATACCATTTGCCTTCTTAACCGCCTGCTGCACCTGCATGCTTACTTTCAGCGACTGGTGCACAAGGACGCCCAGGTCTCGTTGCACTTCCCCTTCTCCCAATCTATGGCCATTCAGATAATAATCTACCTTCCTGTTTTTGACACCAAAGTGGATAACCTCGCATTTATCCACCTTATATTGCATCTGCCATGCTTCTGCCCAATCATCCAACCTGTCCAAATCATACTGGAGTTTCTCGGCATCCTCCTCACAGCACACACGCCCACCCAGCTTTGTGTCGTCTACAAGCTTGGAGATATTACATCTAGTTCCCTCGTCCAGATCATTAATATATATTGTGAATAGCTGGGGTCCAAGGACCGATCCCTGCGATACCCCACTAGTCACTGCCTGCCACTCAGAAAAAGAGCCGTTTATTCCAACTCTTTGCTTTCTGTCTGCCAACCAGTTCTCTATCCAAGTCAATACCTTGCCCCCAATCCCATGTGCCTTAATTTTGCACGCTAATCTCTTATGCGGGACCTTATCGAAAGCCTTCTGAAAATCCAAATACACCACATCCACTGGTTCTCCCCTATCTATTTTACCAGTTACATCCTCAAAAAATTCCAGTAGATTAGTCAAGCAAGATTTACCTTTTGTAAAGCCATGTTGACTTTGTCCGATCCGGTCATTTTTTTCCCCAAGTGCTCTGCTATTACATCCTTTATAATGGACTCTAGCATTTTCCCCACTACCGATGTCAGGCTTACTGGTCTGTAATTCCCCGTTTTCTCTCTACCACCCTTTTTGAACAGTGGTGTAACATTATCTACCCGCCAATCCATGTGTACTGTTCCAGAGTCTATTGAATTTTGGAAGATGACCAGCAATGCATCTACTATTTCTAGGGCCACTTCCTTAAGTACCCTAGGATGTAGATTATCAGGCCCTGGGGATTTATCGGCCCTCAATCCCATCAATTTCCCTACAAATACTGATTTGCATCAGTACCTCCCTTTCATTAGACCCTATGTTCCCCGACATCTTTGGGAGGTTATTTGTGTCCTCCTTTGTGAAGACAGAACCAAAGTATGTATTTAATTGGTCAGCCAATTCTTTGTTCCCCATTATAAATTCCCCTGATTCTGACTGCAAGGGACCTACGCTCGACTTTACCAATCTTTTTCTCTTCACATAACTATAAAAGCTTTTACAGTCAGTTTATATGTTCCCTGAAAACTTACTCTCATACTCTATTTCCCCCCTCTTAATTAATCCCTTTTTCCTCCTTTGTTGGATCCTAAACTGCTCCCAATCCTCAGGTTTACTGCTTTTTCTGGCCAATTTACATGTCCTCTCCTTGGATCTTATGCTATCCCTAATTTCCCTTGTTAGCCTCGGTTGAGTCACCTTTTTTGTTTTATTTTTATGCCAAACTGGGATGAACAAATTCTGTAGTTCATCCAGGCGACCTTTGAATGTTTGCCATTGCCCATCCACCATCAACCCTTTGAGTGACATTCCCCAATCAATCTTACCCAACTCGCACCTCATACCATCGTAGTCTCCTTTATTTATCCATGTGTATTTATTTCCGAGGAAAATTCCATATTTACTACATAAAGAGAATGAGTCCCAGGCACTGAATACTATAGTGGGTTAATAAACTGGTCTTTCGCTTCCGAAACTTGGAATTCAGCCCAGAATGACGAGGAACGTTTCCTCTGTTCACTGACCTCCTCGTGAATTGAGTTTGGGCAGTCTCAGCTGGTGTCTTAATGGACAAAAAGCAGACAACTGCCACGAATTCAGCACTACACAGATTCCATTCAGGCATAGTAAAGGATAGCCAGTATCAAAAATGGAAAATTCATACATGGTCAGTAAGGATGTGCTTCCATGGTTGGAGTTAAGGCACAACATTGGAGCAAGAGCAGAGGAAGCTTCGTTCTGCATCTAGCCATGGAAGTGCTTTATGTTGATACACTGGGCAACAAAAATTCAGAACACACCAAAACATCAAAGACCTGAAAGTCTTAGGATGGCTGACAGTGCATCTATCAGAACTTGAGAATTTATCAGTGTATTAACTTAGCTAAAGTGGACAACGGTCTGTACATCGGTGCTGCACATACTACCACTAATTGCCCTACAAACAACTACTTTTAAGACAAGTGTTGTATGACTAAGAATTCTCATAGTTATGGTAATGAGAGGTACAGTGTTATAACCACTTTCCTCTGGTACCTAGGTTCAAATCCAGTCCAGACTGATGGAATGAAAATCTGTTGGCGATAAGGATCCTATATGTAAATTAAGAAATTAGTTTCAACAGTCTCAATCCAGTTCCTATCAAGCATGGTTAACAGCACAAAACTGGCACTCTTACTCGAGAGGACACATAATAGCTGCGGGAAATAAAAAAAGGTCACACTGTTGTAAAACCAGGTACTTATGAGGCTGGAACTCAGGCATATTGTTGGACCAGAGTAGAAGTAGCTTTGAATCTAGCTGCTACTACCTGACCTGTGAGCACTTGCAGTGAACTTTGGATGTCCAAAAAGGTAAGCTGTTCCATTCCACAACACTTTTTAGATGAGGAAATAAACCGCACCAAAAAAGTGTCATTACTACTGTAAAAATATCCAGTTGTATGACTCAAACGTAGTACCAGGAACTTCAAACTCTGCTCCATGAGGGGGGTTTGGCCAGTCCATTACATAAACATTGAAACAGCAGCAAATGGTAAACATGATTGCAAAACAAGGCATCAATTAAATGCCTGTACCTGCAAAGTCTAGTGGTTGCCCAATACATTAAGGCATATAGATTCCAGGAAATAAAGATTAGTTTGATTACACAAGATGTAACAATATCAAAGTTCCGAGAACCTTACAAACCATTCAAGCTTCCTCTTATAATCTTGGGATTCTGCTAGAATTGTATGTTCCAATCCTGTAAATACTATCATTCACTTTTCAGACATGTAATCCAAGTAAAATCACAAGTAGCTTCAGCAATATTATTAATTCTTTTGATAAGACTCAAATGAACCACCATGAACTTTACAGCAGAGGTCAAAATATGTAAACGCAGCTATGTAGATCTAACATTAATATGTTTAAAATTCAAATCACCAACAGATATATTGGTCCGGAATTTGCGGTCAGAATGACGGCGAACTGGCAGCATTCACAGTCATTCTGCCTTTGAGACTGACCGCAACTTCGGGATTTGGCGCATGCGTAGGCACATGTGGAAATCCCGAAGTTGCGGTCAGTCATTGACAGCTCCAAAACAGGCTGCGCTGTGGCACACCCCCCACATAGCTGCCAATCTGTGTAATCAGCCAAGTCATTGAAACGGATGAAAACGTCGGCTCTTCCGCAGTAAGTACGCAGTTAAATTCCCCACTAAAAGTTAGGTGTAACTGGGGGTTTTAACAGCGTACTGACTACTAAACAAATGTTAAGGGCCTGGAAATCTAATTTAAATTTTGTGCAGTGTCAAATGGAAAGTTTTCAACAAAAAAATGTTTTTTTTTTTAAGTTTGTCCATCTTTATTTCTGGTTTGACTTTCCCCATGCGAGAGCCCCAATCTTTCTTTTGTTCTCTAATTATTTTAAAAAGTTAAAAAGATTGCTCACTTCCTTGTTCACTGTCTGTGAGGATTCTGCCTTTTGATTGGCTGCTTAGACGGTCTATTGACGTCACAGCAGTTCATACAAGGGGATCCCCATTACAGTTCGTTGAATTGAATGGAAGGTTGGAAAACTCAAAGTTCTCGACACAGGGACTGCGAGATCCTTGTGTGGAGCGTACTTCGGGACCAGCAGCGAATGCATTCACTTCGCTGCTGACCGCAAATTCTAGGCCATTGTCTTTGTGAGGAATTAAGTCAATAGCCAGCTTATCGCTGCACTCCATACCAGCTCATATGATTCCTTCCTTGCAAGAGCCACATTTCATAATTCAGACAAATAAAAGCAGCAATCATTCCTGCTTTAATCTGTATAAAGTATCAAAGGAACTAATTCTACAAATTATAAAGTATTATAAAGAAGATTATACTTACATTTTTATTAACAAAATATATAATTCAAAAACTATTTTAGACAGAACAGCACCTTTGAAATTAATATATTCAAACAAAAGATTCAAGTAATTTCAGTTATCAACAAAAGAGCTTTAAAAACTGATAACCACAAATAAAATTAACAGTAACTACTGAAGCAGTGTTCAAACTACAGGAAACTTTGGTTTATCCGGAGGTTAACTGTCCGGAATGCTCGATCCACCGGCAAAATTCAGGAGTCGATTCAGTATGTTTTTTTTCTTTTCACCAGTCAGGCTCTGCAAGGTCTAGCTAAAGCTGTTGCTTAGCTACAGAGACGCTTGCAAGCTACGGCCGACTGTTTAGAAGCTAAGCAACAGGGTTTGTTACTAGATACGGAGCTCAAAAGCTCCGTATGTTTTAACATTAGCGCTGGTTTGTCCGGCAGTTTTGATGGGACGGCAACAGCTCGGTCCCGTCGGTGCCGGATATCACAAAGTTTCCTGTATGTGCTAATTCCATTTTGAGATAGTTCCAAGTACTTTAGTTAAGCTTTTGTTTTTTTAGTAATGACTAACTAGTTTTATATAATTCAGTAACTACTCACATTACTGAAATGCTTTACATTTGCACAACATAATTTAATCTTCGCATGTGAACAGAATCTAAAAGTGCTAATCAGATCATGTAGCAATGACCTAATTTACCTTGTTACAGTACACTGTTCACAACAAAACAGTTTCAAGACCAGAAGGTACATTGTACCACACCTTAAATGTTAAAAACAATTGGGTTGTGATCCAGCTCACGGATAAGAGAAAAGAATGTACAGTAATACTGTACTCATATTGAGAAAGTGCTTCCTGACATAATCCAGCAGTACCACTTACTCAAGAAACTGACGTGTTTATATTGGGCAATATGCACAACTACTTCAAAGCTGCAACACCAATTTTTTTCCAGAGCCTTACTCAGTGGTTGCAGAAGGTTTGTACAAGCCAGAGTGCAAAATCACTTTGCTACCTTGTACAGCAGAGTGAGTATAAGCATTTCAGTCACTCAGCAAACTAGCACACAAAAGGATCCCAGGTATATATTTCATGTGGCCCCTATTGAAAACAAAAAGGTAAAAATACTCAACTGGGGTGAGCTAATTTAAGAAGGAGCGATTACAGGGTAAAGCAGTGACAGAGGAATGGAGGGTATTCAGGGAAGAGATACTCCAGGTACAAACTAGGCATATTCTTCTGAAAGGAAAAGTTAAGAGCATCCAAAGCTAATGCGCCCTGGATGACAAAGAAAATAAAAGTGAAAAACAAACATAAAAAAGAAGGCTTATGACAAATGTCAGGAGCAAGATTCAGTTAATAACCAGGAAGATTATAGAAAGTACAGGAGGGAACTGAAAAAGTTAATACGTGAGGCAAAGAGAGGTTACGAGAAAAGATTAGTAGGCAACATTAATTGAACCCTAAAACATTTTATAAACATATAAAGTGTAAGCGGTTAGCTAGGGAAAAAAGTTGGGTCTGTTAAGGACCCAAAGAGAAATCTTCATGTAGAGGCAGAGGACATGGCTAAAGTATTAAATGAGTACTTTACATGAGTCTTCACAAAAGAAACAGATGATGTGAAGGTTACACTAAAAGAGTAGAGGGAAGTTATGGATAGAATAGTAATAGATAGAGAAGACGTACTAAAAAGATTAGTATTATTATTCGGGCATCATGTCGAAATTTGCAAACGACGCGAAACTTGGAAGTGTAGTAGAGTGAAGAAGGTAGTAATAGACTTCAAGACGACAGACAGACTAGTGGAATGGGCGAACACATGGCAGATGAAACTCTGTAAATTTCGAATTTGTGAAGACAGATGCAAAGTACAGGAAACTTTGGTTTATCCGGAGGTTGTATGTCCGGAATACTCACTCTGACGGCAAAAATCAGGAGCCGTTTTCTATAAGTTTTTTTAGTTCTCGTTCTTTTTTTTTTCCCAGTCATGCACTGCAAGGTCTGTAGCTATAGCAACAGCTTCAGCTAGAGACGCTTGCAGCTGCAGCCGACTCTTTAGAAGCTGTTGCTAAGCAACAGTGTTTGTTGTCAGATACGGAGATGAAAACCTCCGTATGCTTCAACATTAACTTTGTATGTCCGGCAGTTTTGATAGATCGGCAACACGCCGGTCCCGTTGGTGCCGGATATCACAAAGTTTCCTGTACTCATTTAGTACTTCAGCCATGTCCTCTGCCTCTACTAGAAGATTTCCCTTTGGGTCTTTAACAGGCCAAATGCAGAGACGTGTAAGGCGATATATTTTGGTAGAAAGAATGAGGAGAGACCATACATACTAAATGGTACAATTTTAAAGAGGTGCAAGAACCTGGGGGTGCTTGTGCACAAATCTTTGAAGGTGACAGGATAGGCTAACAAAGCAGTTAATAAAGCATATGGGAGCATAAGTAACTACAGGAAACTCTTTTTTATCTGGCACCGACGGGACCGGCATGTTGCCAGTTGATCAATAAGTCCGGATTACAGAGCGGTATACTTACTAAGGTACAAGAGCCCCGTACACAGCCACAGATCCAGGCGTCCTTGTTGCATGGCAACAGGTGCAGGAACCCCAGTTACACGGCCACAGATCCAGGAACCCCGGTTACACGGCCACTAATATGAAGTAAAACTTACCTGAACCTACTCCTGAATTTTGCTGGTTATGAGAGATTTCCGGTTATTTAGGTGCCGGTAAGAGTTTCCTGTAATAGGAATAGGCCATTCGGTCCTTTGAGCCTGCTCCACCATTCAATAAGATCATGGCTGATCTTCTACCTTAACTCCACCTTCCTGTACTATCCCCATATCCCTCGATCCCTTAATATCCAAAAATCTATCAATCTTTGTCTTGAATATACTCAACGACTTGAGCATCCACAGCCCTCTGGGGTAAAGAATTCCAAAGATTCACAACCCTTTGAGTGAAGAAATTTCTCCTCATCGCAGTCCTAAATGGCCAATCCCTTATTCTGTGACCATGACCTCTAGTTCTAAACTCACCAGGCGGGGAAACACCCTCCCAGCATCTACCCTGTCAAGCCCTGTAAGAATTTTATATGTTTCAATGACATCACCTCTCATTCTTCTAAATTCTAGGGAATATAGGCCTAGTCTACTCAATCTCTCATAAGAACATAAGAAATAGGAGCAGGAGTAGGCCATTTGGCCCTTCGAGTCTGCTCCGTCATTCAATAAGGTCTGCTCCGTCATTCAATAAGATCATGGCTGATCTTCTACCTCATCTCCATTTTCCTGCACTATCCCCATATCTCTTTATTCCCTTAATATTCAAAAATCTATCAATCTCTATCTTGAATATACTCAACGACTAGGCCTAGATAACTCAATCCCTCCTCATAGGACAATCCCCCCATCCCAGGAATCAGTCTGGTGAACCTTTGTTGCACTCCCTCTATGGCAAGTATATCCTTCCTTAGGTAAGGAGACCAAAACTGTACACAATACTCCAGGTGTGGTCTCACCAGGGCCCTATATAATTGCAGTAAGACGTCTTTAATCTTATACTCAAATCCTCTTGTAATAAAGGCCAACATACCATTTGCTTTCCTAATTGCTTGCTGTACCTGTATGCTAACTTTCAGTGATTCATGTACAAGGGCAACTTGGTCCCTCTGAACACCAACATTTCCCAATCTCTCACCCTTTAAAAAATACTCTGCTTTTCTATTTTTCCTACCAAAGTGGATAACTTCACATTTCTCCACATTATATTCCATTTGCCATGTTCTTGCCCATTCACTTAGCCTGTCTTTTTCCCCTTGAAGCCTCTTTACATCCTCCTCACAACTTACATTCCCACCCAGCTTTGTATCTTCAGCAAACTTGGGTATATTACATTTGGTCCACTCATCCAAATCATTGATATATATTGTGAATAGCTGAGGCCCAAGCACTGATCCTTGCAGTACCCCACTAGTTACAGCCTGCCAACCCGAAAATGACCCGTTTATTCCTACTCTCTGTTTTCTGTCCGTTAACCAATCCTCAATCCATGCTAGTATATTACCCCCAATGCCATGAGCCCTAATTTTGTTTAATAACCTCTTGTGTGGCACCTTCTCGAATGCCTTCTGAAAATCCAAATACACCACATCCACTGGCTCCCCCTTATTTATTCTGCTGGTTACAACCTCAGAAAACTGTAACAGATTTGTCCAACACGATTTCCCTTTCATAAATCCGTGTTGACTCTGCCCAATCCTATTATAATTTTCTAAGTGCCCTGTTACCACATCCTTAATAATAGATTCTAGAATTTTCCCTACGACTGATGTCAGGCTAACCGGACTGTAGTTCCCCGTTTTCTCTCTCCCTCCTTTCTTAAATAGTGGGGTTACATTTGTTACCTTCCAATCCGCAGGAACCATTCTAGAATCTATGGAATTTTGGAAAACGACAACCAACGCATCCACTATTTCTATAGCCACCTCTTTCAAAACCCTAGGATGTAGGCCATCAGGTCCAGGGGATTTATCGGCTTTCAGTCCCATTAATTTTTCCAGTACTACTTTTTTACCAATACTAATTTCTTTCAGTTCCTCATTCTCGCTAGACCCTTGGTTCTCCACTATTTGAGAAGTTATTTGCGTCTTCTTCCGCAAAGACAGACACAAAGTATTTGTTGAATTTCTCTGCCATTTCCTTATTCCCCATTATAATTTCTCCTGTCTCAGCCTGTAAGGGACCCACATTTACTTTCGCTAATCTTTTCCTTTTCATATACCTATAGAAGCTTTTACAGTCTGTTTTTATGTTCCTCCTCAAGACAACACCCCCATCCCAGGAATCAGTCTGGTCAAACTTCGTTGCACTCCCTCTGAGGAAAGTATATCCTTCCTTAGGGAAGGCGACCAAGATTGTACACAGTACTCCAGGTGTGGTCGCACCAAACCCCTATATAATTGCAGCAAGACTTTACTCTTATACTCCAATCCTTTTGTAATGAAGGCTAACATACCATTTGCTTTCCTAATTGCTTGCTGTACCTGCATGTTAACTTTCAATGATTCATGTACAAGGACACCTAGGTCCCTCTGAATACCAACACTTCCCAATCTCTCACCATTTAAAAAATATACTGCTTTTCTATTTTCCTTACATTTCTTCACATTATAGTCCATCTGCCATGTTCTTGCCCACTCACTTAACCTGTCTATATCCCTTTGCATCCTCCTCACAGCTTACTTTCCCACCTAGCTTTGGATACATTACTCAGTCCCCTCACCCAAGTCATTGGTATAGATTGTAAATAGTTATCCTTGCGGTACCCCACTAGTTACAGCCTGCCAACCCGAAAATGTCCAGTTTCTTCCTACTCTCTGTTTTCTGTCCGTTAACCAATCCTCAATCCATGCTAATATATATTATCCCCAATCCCATGAGCCCTAATTTTGTGTAATTAGGATCCTGGGCTTTATAAATAGAGGCATAGAGTACAAAAGCCAGGGAGTTATGCTAAACCTATATAAAACACTAATATGGTGCCAGCTGAAGTACTGTGTCCAATTCTGGGCACCACACTTTAGGAAGGACGTGAAGGCTTTGGAGAGGGTACAGAAGAGATTTACTAGAATGTTTCCATGGATGAGGGATGACAGTTACATGGATAGACTGGAGAAACTGGGGTTGTTGTCCTTAGAGCAGAGAAGGCTAGAGATTTGATAGCGGTGTTTAAAGTCATTAAGGGTTTAGATAGAGTAAAAGAAGAGAAACTGTTTCCAATGGCTGAAGTGTTGATAACTAGAGGGCACAGATAAGGTGATTGGCAAAAGGAACAGAGGTGACAAAAGGAAAAACTTTTTTACGTAACGAGTGGTTAGGATTTGGAATGCACTGCCTGATAGGGTGGTGGATACAGATTCAGTAGCCTTCAAAAGGGAATTGGATAAATACTTGGAGAAATAAAATTGCAGGGATATGGGGAAAGAGCAGAGGAGTGGGACTAACTAGATTGCTCTTTGAAAGAGCCAGCAAAGACTCGATCGGCAGAATGGCTTCCTTCTGTGCTGTACTATTCTATGATTCTATTCTATGATTACTTAAGTTGGTAAGTCACCTGGTCCAGATGGAATGTATCCTAGGTTGCTGATAGAAGCAAAGGTAGAAATAGCAGAGCACAATCTTTCTATCCTCATTGTATACAGGAGTAGTGTCAGAGG